>NC_013038.1:1026529-1368706 GCF_000090985.2 Micromonas commoda
TCATAACTTTTAGAATAAATTATGGAAACAGGCCACAAGGCCACGTGCAAAAATCAGGCATCAGAAACTGTCCACGCGCGCGCCGCTGCGGCTCGAGCTGCATCGATTCGTTTTCGAGCACAGGTCGAGGCATTTGTGCCCTTTCTTCCGATCTCATATTTCGTCGTGATCCCATACTCTGTGATGTAAGATCTCATAAGACAGCTCATTTAACAGAACACGTGATCTTTCGCTGACGCGTTTAGAACATGTATTCATAAAGAACTGCAGCAAATCATGCACAGTCAGCATTCCTTCGTTATCATCAGATATATACCTAGGCCAGTTCTTGATGCCCGCTGCGTAAACCGATAATGTCGGTTGAGTTTGGCCGCTGCCATATGGAGGTGGGATATCGTTAAGTTCTGCATCAACGATTCCGATCTTTAACCAACCTCTCGTCTTAGGATTATTATCGAAAAGTTCCTGAACCTTATTCAGAGCTGGCATCAACGATTGGTGGAACGCCCGTCTGGACTTTGGAAAAGCGACGTAAACGACGGAGTCTTCATCAGCGTTATCGATGAAAACCTCATAAAAATTACTTGCGACGGCATGAAAAAGCCCGTATTTCTTGCTGTTTTTTGGAGGAACGGGCTCACTTCTGTATTTACGTTCTGCTTCGCCGCTCCCATCGTCGGCAAATTCAGCAATACTATGCATGGAAAGCTCTTCACTGCAGCTATGCGTGGCTTTGTAGCAAACTTCCCAATTCCACGACCAGTCCGTGGTTTTTGGCCCTCCTTCCTCAGACATGTCCGTTTCGAGCCATCTTGTGAAAGCGAAGGCAACCTCCTCGCCGTGGTCGTCTAGAATAATTTCGCATTGTCTACGTAAGTCTCTCTTATGCCAGAGCTCATTCATCCTACAAGCGCCTTGCACATATGACTCGATGACTTCCTCGTACAGTCCATAATCAAAACGCCGCGATGCTGCATCGTTTCCGTTCACCCGTCTGCCCTCTTTTGCCTTCATTTTCTTAAGCAGCGGCAGAAGCCGGGCGTTGAGATTACTCAGCAACACGTGGCAAGTTCGGCAATGTAGATCGCGTCCAAACACGTCCTTGCCATCGACAAACAACTGAGCGGCTGTGTGCGCGCGGTCGGCCTTTTGCATAACCTGCACTGATTGTGCCGCGGAGCCCAGAAACAAGCATACTAGCAGCAAGTGAAGCAAGAAATACTGCATGAAATTCGTGTGACGCAGTTGTAAACGGCGAACCTTCGGAAAGTAGGTCAGGAGCGAGCGACGAAGGTAGCTGCACGACAACCAAGCTTCGAATGCACGCCTCAAGAGCCAACTAACACTTCGCTGGTGGACTGAAAATGTCTGTGTCCATGAAGGATAAATGCACGCTTTTTTAATTATTACCTTCGAAGGTACATATCATGGCATACAAATAGTATACCTTCGAAGATATATTTATTGTATGGGTGTCTCTCACAGCAGGGACGTCAGTGATGGCGACAGGATTCCAGTTTCAAATTGAATTTTGACAAGAGATATATATATGGATCTATGGATAAATTATTGATAAATTCATATAAATAATAAAAATTCTCCAAAGGTCGAATCGTCTGTGTGATCGTGTGGTTTGAAAATTCGTCCTCTGGGTGGTCGGCATAGCCCCCGAGGTATGTATGTGTATGATTGTGTGTGTACGTATATTTATAATATGTAAATAATGTAAATATCAAAACCTATTTAAATACCCGTTTATATGAGGAAACATTTTGTGACAACTATATGGGACGCGGACTCAAGGTTCTCGAGCTAAAAATTCAAAAATGTTGACAACTATAAGTAGCGCTAGACCATCGTTCTTGATTTAATGGTGTCAAAAATGTCGACAATGTATGGAACGGATAGACCTTCGACCTTGAAAAACGATACCAGGTGATTGTTACATTTTGGAAGTTGGGGTCGTGTAAGATCGGCGAACGAACATAAGATCGGCGAACGATGTTAAACTACGTACATACATACGTACGACAGTATCGTGTATATGTACGTATACACGCATGCCTCCGCGGCTATGCCGACCACCCACAGGACGAGCGAGTACACCACACCATCACTCGCACTGACGAACGGTTCGACCTTTGGAGATTTTTATTATTATTACGAAGGTATATATATTGTTTCCTTCTCATAATAAATCTGATTTTATATTTTTGAGAAACTAGGTGCGTGTTTACCACGCACGAATCCATATATGAAAAGATGCAGTGGTAAAGTGTCCCACCTGCTGGTCGAATTCAGACAGAATACTTCGTTCGGTAATAACTGAATATATGGACTTAACATATTATTACGAGTACATATACACATGCACTATCATAAGATCATATATATATATATGGACGCCGATTGGTTTCTTTATTTGCGAACTCTTCAAAATTTAAGGCGCGCTGAAGGTCCATGGTCCGAGGCCTCAGCTCGGAAGATGCCGCCATCCACAGATACGACGATACACAACAGATAGCTATCCAACAGCAGAAACTATGGCTTCGCAACCCGCACTTTTTCAAGCAAGTCCGAGTATCGGCGCTTGCCTTATTTAAGATGACGCTCCATTGCCGGTCGGGCTCGAGCCTTGAAGTAATGGGGATGCTGCAGGGCAAAACTATTGGCGACGCGTTTATCGTACTGGATACATTTCCTCTTCCAGTTGAGGGTACAGAGACTCGCGTTAATGCGCAAGCTGAGGCCTATGAATACATGGTGGAGTTCGTGCAAACCAGTAGGCTTGCTGGTCGTCGAGAGTACGTGATTGGTTGGTAAGATGTTAACCCTTGACAGGAGACTGGACACTTGTCACTCGCCATCTTTTATGTTCTTTTTTCATGATACTTGGTCGTGCTCGACATTAATTAAAGGTACCATAGTCACCCTGGGTATGGATGTTGGATGTCAGGAATTGACTGCTCAACCCAGATGCTGAATCAACAGTACACAGAACCTTTCCTTGCAATCGTTATCGATCCTGTGCGCACTTGTGCGACTGGGACGGTTGAAATAGGATCGTTTCGAACCTACCCGCCTGGATACAACCCCCCAATATCAGCACAACCAAAGTATCAGACAATTCCGAAAAGCAAGATCGAGGACTATGGAGTTCATTCAAGCCGTTACTATTCTCTGAGCGTGCATTTCTTCCAAACGAATATTCTTTCCATCATGCTTGATGCGCTGTGCAACCGTTACTGGTCGGGGACGATCGCATCTTCCCCGTTACTGAGCAACAAACCCTTTATCACCGGCCAGCTTCTTGACTTGAAGATCAAGATGGACTCCGCCGACTTACTGATCCCTGGAAAAGCTTGGGACTTTGTCACAGGAATCGGCAGGACACGAGGATGGAAAACTAGCGTCAAAACGAAAGCTCGCGTCAAATGCGACGGCGCCAGGGTTGCTGTTGAACATGCGAAAGATGCGGCGTTGAGCATCATAAAGTCTACAGTGTTTCTTTGCACGCTCAATCGGTGAGGTGGGAATGGTGCGTGCCGAAAATGAAAATAGTTTTCTTGCGCACACAAACATGCGGGGGGAAACACTGCTGGTACTACAGAGGCGTCGTAACTGATTCGTCGAGAGCTTCAAGATGCATGCTCATAAAGAGTCCAATGTCCCCTTTCGAATGAGGTCTGAACGGAACCCTCTGTCTTGTCGTGTCTTTCTAGTTCATTCTACGCCACTGGCGGAGGTGCAACTGCAGACTCCGGCTCGAGGTGCGCTACCCGTGAAGTACCTATCAGTCGTTCCTGGAGATGAAATCGTTCGTAATATATCGATTCAAGGGATGCAACACGCGCACCGGCAACTCGTCAACTCGTTTTCCTTCGATTAAGAAGCACATGTCGACGACGAGTGTGCGAACATATCTGCCGATCCCCAGAACATGTCATCAGCGATGAGAAATATCTTGCCAAACTTTTGGAGAACAAGCGTACCCAAGCACGAATCGGACGATGTTGTTGGCGACGGTGCTACTGCCTATGTCAATGTCCACTTCCATGTAATGTTGCGATGAATGATATGTAACCTGCAAAAAAAAATTCAAATTCGCAACTTATCCTGGTAGGTGGAAACTTTGAACTTGATACCTTCAAAGCCCTGCCCACTATCAAGGGCTTGGTACCAACGGCACGTTGGACGACCCAAGGTCCCTGACGCATGGCGTCCTAAGATCTGAAAGGAAATGCAAAAACGCGTGATATTACCAGGGCGACTCTGGGGATGAGCTTCAGACGAGAATTTCGAAAATGATCGTTGCCATGTATGAAGCGACCAAGCAGGGAATCCTGTTCGTTTGGAATTTGTAATCGAAAGAACAGATTAGCTCCAGTAGGCGATTACCGCATCCACAGGGGCCGCGAGGACATAATAATATATTATCGAGAAATGGCGAACACCCGGCACTTGTATATTGACAGCGAACACAAAAGAGGTGTTTGATCCACATTTTGTTCCCTGGACAGAAGTGCCATGTTATTTTTGAAGAAGAGGAAACGGAACAAATCAACAACCAATAGGTATCGCTGGCATGTCCCTGCAGGCCTCGAACAAACGTCATCCATGCGCTTATAATCAACAAACCAGTCAACTGCAAACAACTTTGCAAGGGGCTGTCCCGCCGGCACTTTCTTCCCATCGTGCAGGTAGTTCGAACCACGGACTCGAAAGCCATCTCCATCCGGGGAGCACCAGCAGTTTGTCGATTTTATTCCTGTTTCGAATGGCCATTTCCCCTGTAATCATCATTTGATCAAGAATGGCAAATCAACCAAGGCCGTTGTGGGAACGTACTTTTCCAAGAGAGCCTTCTTGTACGGAGTTTTTACCCTGAGAGTCGCACAAATTAAAGGCACATCCAGATGATGGCGCATAGCAACGATATCCCCTAAGCCCGACAAAGACAACATTTATACGTGTCCCACTCATTTCGAATATTCACGCGACGCACTTGTTTGCTGCAGAGTCGCCGTGCTCGCGAGCTACCATTTCAGCAGCTGTGATATCCACGGCAGACCGAGTCCTATTCGCTTCCTGTGGACAGCACAGTTCGCATTTTAGAATCCCAGTGTTTTCAAGTGGGACATTCTGACTCGCACCATATCCATGGCGTACTCGCAGAATTGCTTTAGAGCACTTAATCGCGAGACCAACAATTCTTCTTCCAAATCTGCTTGATGCGTTACTGTTATCTGAAATAGCCACATACCGTAAATTCTGGAAGTGGTGAAGCTCACCGGCCATTTTTCCAAAATTTATTTTTTGTCTGCCGCAGGGGTGAATCCTCGATGCTTCTGTGACTAAACAGCAAGGTCTAGCTAATGTGTGCCGAGAGCGTGGAAGTGCGGACCCGTCGTGCATACGTGATGGCGTTATCCGGGCGACTTTCCAACCCGCAAAAAGGCCTTCTGGTTCACCTGTCGAAGACTGAAAATATACGCTTAGTTGCATGAGTACTTTTTAGCAGTGGACAATACAAAGCGCCTGCACACATTTGCGTCTACGACATTGGCGAGTGCGATGGTAAATCCACCGTCTCGATCTCTGATCCAACTTCGTTTGAGCCGAAGATTTTGTATGGTGAACTGTAGATCAAAGAGTTTATCTGGCGAAAAGGGTTGGGCAAATCCAAAAAAAAGAGTGCTCACCGGGTTCTTCATCTTTATTTCAACCAACTCATCGAATTCACCAACGCTCTCAACCACCGAACCATTGATGAATTCACTATCCCACGTCGTTCGTGATTTATCAAGACTCATCAAATGGTCGAAAATGACATCGGGATGAGAGTATATTAAGCCCACGGCCTGTGTGTGTCATTTCGGAGAAAGCAATTCTTGTAGTTTAGTCAACGCATTTGCGAAGTGATGCAAATAGCTCTCCGCACCTTTAATCCAAGAGACGATTGCTCTCCCTGGCATGCGGGCAAACGCTCAACTTGAATCTCTTCGTATATTTTCACGTTGTTTTGATACCGGGAAAGCCGCCAACAATATCTCCTTCCCGGCAAAGTTTTCCCCACAAACGCCTTAAAAGTCTATGGTCATCATGGATATCAGTAGGTCGAATCCGATGGACACGTGTCAGAGGACAGGAACCAAACGCATGCTAGTGATCTGGCTCGCGACGCGATGGATATATCTATTGCCCAGTAGCGCACCTCGACGAGCTCGTCGTTGTCAAATTTCATTATTTAATAGCAGCCGTAGAATGTCCTTTCACCGTGTGGCAAACAAGAAACGGAATAAACAGCACAGGCAGCGACAAATCTGGTCGGGTTTCTACGAAATGTTCGGTCGCGTGTCAAGGGGATGCGCTGGTTGATCGGTTATTTGAGATGTACACACGATATCAAACAGGCAGGATACAGGCGTGAAGACATACAGTCGCGTCTTATTTCTACAAACAACTATTCTATACCGTACGAATGAACAAATAAATAAAGCTTATTTAATATACTTATTATTAGCTTCATTCGTACTTGTATTTTACTTTCAGGACCTTTCACCTTCGTTCGCTTCGAACGAAGGAAATAATTCAGTGCACTTGCTTGTTACCTTCGAAGGTACGAAGGAACGAATCGGACCTTCGTTCGAACGAACGAATCGGACCTTCGTTCGAACGAACGAATCGGACCTTCGTTCGAACGAACGAACGAAGGTAATATATAAATAATAAAATAAAGTTATATTAAGCTTGCGCGCTAATTGCTTGCTTATTATTATTATTATTATATTATTACATACGTACGCAGGTCGTACGCATATATTAATCACTAAGCCAAATAATGAAGTATCCTATCCATACGAACGAAGGTATAGAATAGTCTACCAATAAAAACATACCTTCGTACCTTCGTACCTTCGAAGGCACTTATTACCTTCGTACTAGATTTTAGCATGTTTTTAGCATGTTTTTAGCATACTAAATTCGCCATCTATGTTATGATTTCAGATGACGGAGATCGATATTCGGCGAATTTAGTGTTTCGTAATTTCAATTTATTAGTGTTTCATAATTACCTTCGGTACGAAACTTGTTTTACGAAACACTAAAAACGTGCTCAAAACATACTAAAAACGTACCTAAAAATCTAAAAAAGACTAAAGAGTAATAAATGCTGAATAATTATAACGCACGCATGGGCAAACACGGTATATATATATATACTATTACGAACGTATAGATACACGCACGCACGACTATCACACGCACATGTATTGTGTATATAACACATCATAATAATACTATAAAATTATGATATATACTAAATAAAGCTAAAAATAATATTTCAAGCAAGCAATAAATAATAACACCAAACAAATGCATTCATAAACATTTTCGAGCGACGGCTTTTGCATTCGCGCCTTGATAGGTGGTCTCACTCCACTCTTCGGGCCGACCATGTCAGCTACAGCAGCCCGGGTCTGTCTCAAAAGTCAAGTGATCGATTTTCCGCGTAGCACTCGGCTAAGCAGAATTAAACACGTGGCCAAGTCCATCTGCGGAGGTAGAATCTTGGGCTCTCTTCATTTCTTAAGAATCCATTTTTTTCTTGTTCAATTCACTGGGAATACTTTCATTGTTACGTTAAAAACCTCGAATCCGGCGTTACTCCACTGAACGTTCAGTTTGACGTATGTAGACGAGGAACAACCTCCGGGATACCTCGGCCATCTGAGCTCCGTTCGCACCGGTTCTCGGGAAGAACTTTTCACGCTTATTTTGAAAAGCTCGAGTGTTGATCTGAAGGTATAGACTGTTCCTCTTTTACGATGTTTCGCTCAAAACGAAAAGTTCAGAAATTGAGGGGCTCTCTCTGGAGTGGCTGCCCTTCACATCTCAGGCCACTTTGCTGGAAAATATCGCTGGTGAGCCACGCAAACCATGATTGGAAATGATAAACGCGCTCAGATTTTTAATCCTTATTTTTTGACAGGGCTACATTCCACCAACTTTCCAGCGACACCAAGAGACTCTACTTCGCAAGCGCGCAGAGTATCATTCGTTTTCAGCAGAATACTTCGAGAGCAACAGGGTGATGAATGCGGACGAGCTGGATATTCTCGACCAAATACAGATAGATATACCTCGTACGGATAGTTTAAGAAACCTACTGCACAACGAGAGGATCAAAATGTGAGTTTTCTGTGCATCGAATATCCGCTTATGCCGTGCATCGACAAGTCTGTCCCCCCTCCGCGTGATATATTTGTTCCTAAGGGCTATCGAACGTGTTCTGTTCATTCGGGCGATTCGCAACCCCGCGACATCATATGTCCAAGGAATGACTGATCTTGTGACACCATTCTTCTCAGGTGCGAAAACAAGCCAAAACAATTACGAAGGTACCTTTGTACTTCAACAGTGCTTATTCAACTTTCACAGTGTTCTCATCTGAAATCCAGAGCGGAAAAAGTCTAACGAGAGCAAACGATGAGACATTGCTCGATAATGTTGAAGCAGACTGTTATTGGTGTCTCTGCAAGGTTCTAGACACTGTGCAAGATCATTTCACTTGCTCACAACCTGGGATACAAAGAGTTTGTCACAGGGTGAACGAGGTCCGATTTTCTCTTACTTTCCAGTGCATCTCTCCTCACCTTCTCCATTTATTAAAAGCTTGTCAGTCGCCTTGACAGAGCGCTTTTCGAGCATCTTGCGAGAGAGGTATATATCTTAAAGCTGAAAATGCGCATTGAATTCCTTGCGATGTCTTATGACAACCTAACAGGGTGTTGACATCTTTCATTTTGCATTCCGATGGGCGACTTGCTTGCTTCTTCGCGAGTTCTCCGGCATGACATCTCCCCGCGCGATGGCGAGTTATAATGCTTTCTCATTTCCCATCTTCTTCGTTATACTTAGTCAACTCTATTTCCATCTGGTAGGACACATATATTTCTGAGGGCGATAATCTTAGTGACTTTTTGGCATACCTGTGCACAGCACTTTTGCTTCGCTGGGCTGAACAGGTCCTCAAATGCTTCTTTCAAATGGGCTATGTAGAATCTTCATTGACATCATCTTTCTTCGCCAGTTGAAAGCGAAAAAGTTTCACGATGTGATCTCATTTCTACAACAACCTCCCAGTGTATCTTGGAAAACTACCGAGGTATGCAAAAATGCCGTGAATTGTCCTGAGGGGACCGACTGGAAAATACTTAAAAATGTTGTCCAGGTGGAAGTTGTGTTAGCAGAAGCATTTCAGTTGCGGTCGCTGCTATCCCAGCATTCGTATCTGAATCGCTGAAATGAATATCAGCGACGTTTTCATCCTTCAAGCACGTCTCAAGACCTGTTGCGAAGGTCACTGCCTCTGCAAGTGTTGGTATGGTACGGGTAGTCGGTGACCTCAAGACAAAGCTCATCATGGTGTGCGCTCGTCATAGTCCATCTGAAAACTTCATCCACTTTAGTCGTCAAAAATTGAAATATGTACTCAACGTAACTTCGAAGTACTTTGCAACTTACCTGAATATGGACCTTATGTTCGAAGGCCTTTGTCTGTCCGGAAAGAAGTTGTTGACCAGCAACCCCAACAGCACTCAAATATTGCCTTCTGACATCAAAACAATGCACGCGTTTCCTTGAAACATATCCACGCCACCGTCTCTGTATTTGCAGCGCGGCTTGACGGAAATACCGCTCGCGGCAGGTCGATGAGGCCTGTGTTAAGGCAAGCTTGTGATAACGCTTCTGGCTAAACAGAGGAGCGAAATATTTTGTCGTACCCGTGCTTCGAGCTTACGCGCCCTCTTTCGCCCGCGGTGTCCTCGAAATCCACTCTGCATCACACAGCATGCGCTCACCAACTTTCCGACATTCCTACGAACGATGAATGCACGCCAATGACTCTGTATCGCAATCGCGGCTCGTACTTCAGAGCGTCTGCTAATTTCGGCTACCCTGCATTTGAAGGTTTCTCAGCAACAAAGACTCGAGAAAAGCAGAAGGATTCAGGTACCTTGACAGGATAAAAGGTTGATCGAAGGCTGCGTAAGCATCACATCTCAGTCTGTATTCATTCGACATTGCGTGAACCCGTTCGCACACTACACAGCGGCGCAGGGTCGCTGCTAAAATGTTGGGCCGGAATTTATTCACCTTCGTTTTTCACCACATATCTTATATCCCGTACTATTCCATATATAGACCAGGAACGAAGTAAGGTAAAATAAAGTTATTTATACGATTTGCCGAAAACCCAATTATTCCTCTTTCACCTCGACACCGTATTTATTGTACGAAGGTAACACTTACCAGCACAACACATGACCCCAAGACACACCCCTGTCGCCTTGGCCCGAAGTTATGTTGATACTGGCTACGAACAAACTCCCATTGACCTTATTTTCTGGAGATAAGTCCGGCAAAGTCGGATCTACGATATCAGTGCACTGCAACTGCTTCGGCCCCAGAGCCAGAGATACGAGTTCTGAAATAACTTTTGAGCGTGACCGGCTTAACTACCCAGACTTCCTGATTTTCCGAGGCGGCTGTGAACGGGCTTCTTCCTTGACGCGATTCCGCGCTGTGGGATTCTCGTCAGAGTTCGCGTGCAAAATCAAATCGCATCGAAAAGGTCGCATCATGGCACCGCGCCGTTCATCGGCGTACCGAGTAAGCGTGGGCGACTATGCCGGTGGTCCGAAACCAGCAGAGGGTACGCAATCATCGTCAAGCGGCGCAAACGAAGCGACGGGGCCCCATCTTATCGAGAGCATCAGAGGCTACGAACCGCCGCGATTTCTTTGGCGCACTCTCTACACTTTACTTTTACTCGGTCTTGTCATAAAACGCGTCTTGTGGCATCGTAAGTTGAACATGCAACAAACATTACAACAAATTTCCCGAGTTGGCCCAGATACCCTTGGAGTTTCCATGCTCACCTCTTCATTCGTCGGCATGGTTTTTACCATACAGTTCTGCAAGGAATTTTCGAAAGTCGGCCTCACTCGAGTGATTGGGGGACTACTTGGTCTTGCTTTTACACGTGAACTCACTCCGGTGATATGTGCAATAGTCCTCGCAGGCCGCGTTGGTTCTGCTGTCGCTGCTGAACTGGGCACCATGCAGGTTTCTGAGCAGGTTGACCAGCTTCGAACGTTGGGGTCTGACCCAGTCGATTATCTCGTGGCGCCCCGTGTTGTTGCATGTGCAGTTTCCCTTCCAATACTCTCGGTAATCTCGTTCACTATTGGCATGGCAGCAAGTATTTTACTTGCGGACATAAGGTATGGAATATCTCCGAATGCTATCGTTGATTCTGCAGCAAAGTATCTTGAGTCGTTCGATGTTGGCGTGATGTGCGCCAAAGGGTTCGCGTTTGGTAGCGTAATTTCCATCATAAGTTGCGGTTGGGGCCAGACAACCACTGGAGGTGCAAAGGGTGTCGGAGAGTCAACTACAGCTTCAGTTGTTATCTCGCTAGTTGCCATCTTTGTGGTCGATTTTTTCCTTTCCATGTTCTTTTTCAAGAAGTAGCTAGAATAATAATGTACCCACTCGGTTATTATTACCTTCGGTAGTAGATACGAAGGTATATTTATATACGTATATTCTAATAAGAGGTATCATAGTCTATTATATTATTATTAACCTTCGATTCGTAATACATATATTATATACATCTTGCCTCGGCTCAGATGAACGAAACAGGACTTATGATGATTTTGAGGGATTTTTATCCGTAAGATCATACCTTCATTCGTACGTAGTACGAAGGTACGAAGGTATATTTTAATAATCCTACCCCAGCTTTTACGAATGGAAGATAAAAAGTATGAGTAATACAATAAGGGAAGCTCGTGTGAAATATAATACGTGTTCGTTTTTTATTACACACACAGGTACGAATGCAGGAGCGCGCATTGGTGTTGACGAGTTTGCGTTGCACGAAACGACGTTGCGCCTGACGCAAGCTCGTCAACGCCGATGCGCGCTCCTGATGATGACCTCCTCCATCTTTGGCGCCGAGTAGCGTATTTGCCAGTTGTCTAGCGCGCTCGCCGTCCTCACTGGGCGCCACGCGGAAAAAAAACACGCGCGACCCAAAATGATTGGCGCGAAGCACGTGTCGGTGTTTGAAAACGTATGGTAACCACGCTGCCGACCGAAAGTCAACGACATAACCACATGGTAGAGATTTTGTACGGATGCTCCATCGGAACTAAAAGCCCATACAAGCTCAAACCTATATATAGGGCATATGGTATATATGTATATATACCGTGACGTGGCACGGATTACGAAGCTTATTACGAGCAACAAAGAAAGGTATTTTGCGGCGGCGCCTTCGACGCGTGCGTGTCTGTGCCCCCGTCTGCGTCCACGACATCCTTTCCTTCCGTACTGAATGAACGACAATGCGTCTCGAAAAATGCTGGTTCTGCTCGAGCACAATTTATCCTGGTCATGGTATCTGCTTTGTCCGCAATGACTCGAAAGTTTTCCGTTTCTGCCGCTCCAAATGTCACAAGAACTTCAAGATGAAGCGCAATCCGCGTAAAGTAAAATGGACAAGGGCATATCGAGTCTTACATGGAAAGGATGCGTCCAGCGACTCAGTGTTCCAATTTGAGCGAAGGCGCAATCGTCCCGAAAGATACAACCGCCATACCGCGCAAAGCACCTTGCGGGCTATGAAAAGGGTTGAAGATGTCCGAGTTCGCCGTGCTGAAAGACTCCAGTTGAAACGTTTGAGCAGTAAGGAGCATGGGCGTCGACATGCCGACAAATACGAATTAGAACAACAGCTTCATCTTGTACGAGCCGTTGCTCCGATACCGAAGGAGAATGTCGAAAATCCAAGGGGCAGTGAACAGCTGAAGGTTGCAGTTTCTTCTTCACAACAAGACAGACAAGCATCTTATGCATGAATGCATAGTCTCATGCTCTCCTAAAGAAAACAGTCACGTGCGGTTCAAAGGAAAACGGTGAATTGCGCCGGGTTTAGTCGTATGATGGTGAAACGCTTCGACGTGGGCTTCAGATCAATCACTTCTTGCTAAATCTAGATCATGATTTATAGTAACCTTAACTGAAGGTACAACGCTCATCACGGTATCCCCTTTTTCCGCCCGCAGTCTAAGGCACAATATAGGGCTTTTTGTTCTGATTGCATGTTGCCAATTGTGGCTGCAGAACACTTGCGGCAATAGGAGCAGGATGGCGCCAATTCATATACTAACCTCCGCATCCTTTTTATTAGCATCTTCGCGTTTTCGGAATGCAGACTGCTCGGAACCACCTTCACAAAATTGACAAGCTGAATCAATGGAATCCTGCAACAAAGTAAATATGCATCAACATTTCCAAGCACTGATGAATCTTCTGAACCCACGATGGTCTGCATGTATCTGAATGTTTTCAAATATTGGGACCGCGCCTCCATTTTCCCGCAAATTACCCTTCTTGAAACTGTGCAACAGCTGGACGACATGCGTGACCTGGTCTCCGCCTCCCGTCTCTAGAAGCAAGAAGCCCCCTGGGAGAAGATATCTCGAGGCGCCTTTGCATAATACCTCCAGTGCTTCCACGCCACTTTTGCCACTTTCAAGTGCTAACCAGGGCTCGTGATATCTAACCTCCGGTTGCAAAACTCGCATCTCATTGGATGAAATGTAAGGGGGATTGCTGATAATCCCTGCGAGAGTTCCGGCACGGTCGTGAACAATATCTTGCAACTCGAGTGGCTCAAACCATGAACCTTGATGAACCTGAACGCCGAGTTTTCCTCCTTCAGCGAGTTTGTCATATCTTGATATATTGCAGCGAGCTATCTGAACAGAGGAGGAACTTATGTCAACAGCGTGAACAAGAGGTTTGCTTTCTGAGCAACCGATTTCCAGTGCATTCAAAGTCCTCGTCTTCAGTATTTCTGCTGCAACTGAGATTGCGAGGGCACCGGAACCAGTGCCTAAATCTACCCAGGGGCCACGACACAGAACCGGACGAGTAGTAAGAGCGCCTTTGACATGTTCGACCATCAGCTCAGTTTCAGGACGCGGTATGAGGACAGCGGGTGAAACTACTAAGGTTAAGTCACGCCAGAAACATGTCGACGTGATGTATTGAAGCGGCACTCGCTCACGTAAACGCTTCAACCAAGAAAATCTGAGCTCGGGGAGACTTTCGCGAAGAAGGATATCGTGTTCCGGTGGAATTTCATGAACTTGAATTAGAACCCTTTTCGCCCAGACGCTCTGACGTTGACCTTGTACTTGAGGTCGAGTTGCGGCTATAGCATCTCCGACGATCCAATCTATTTCAGTGTGCAGACTCGTCAGTGACGGCAAATCATCCAATCCGCTTTTATCGAGCTTTTTCAATGCAGCATGTGCCCTAGCCCATTGTCGCCACATGAGCACCTCGGTCGTAGTTGAAATATGTTTACCGGAACGTTCCACGAGAGGCACTCGAGAAAATCTGAGCTCGTTCGGTGTCTCACAGGAAGCTTGTGAACTCGACATCGTACGTAAGGGACCATGGATGCGTGAACGACGGCTGACGTGTGAAGAAAAGCGAGCCGCGGTTCTCGGTAGCAGAACGTGCCAAGAGAACGCACTGGCGTGACACGTGCCGAGTGCCATTTTCATAAGGTTGAAACCAGTCCAAGTCCACCTCGCATCGGAAGACCGATTCGGGGGAAAAACAGTTGGAGCTTGCGAGACTGTCAGGAACTGGAATTATTTGCTCGTCATAACATTATTTGGCATAGATGTTGCCGTATGTGCATCTTGCGAGCGAAATGGCCCAACCAACACTGAGTGTGGCGCGAAAAGTTACGATGGCGAGGGCAATCGCGGTTCCCTGAAAATTTTGGGCGGCGCACTTTCCTGACACGCGCTAAGCGCTGAAAGCGCGCGCGCGATCAGCACACCGGATCTCGACCGAGAGTGGCATCACAGTATGGCATAATTACACGGTGCCATCGGCATATGGTCTAGTTACGACATAGCCGTCCCGGTGAGAGGGGGATTATGATCATCCAGGGTTACAACATGCAAGTTGATTGAGAGGTCACCGGGAGGTGTTGCGCCGGAGAAGCTGTGCCTCAAACCGGATTCTCGATTTTTCGGGACATCACGGGTAACATCCGCTATTTATTGGAATTAGCAATAAATAACAGACACGAAGGTCAGTTGTTATTCAAACGTTTCAAACACTGCCTTGCTTCGTATTCCACTCCTTGATTTTTTTGAAGGTTCCTTCGTATCTGTACGATGGAGAATCTGCAACGCGTTTTGATGTGGATAACTCGATCGTGGTATTCCTGTCGACCCATATGTCGATATAAGTCGTGCTATTTTGTGCAGGGTATATTTTGAAGTTGACACCATTCCTCTCGACATCTTTGCGCTTGGGGCAACGTCGCTGCTCATGACTTCCGAAGGAGGCGCGACTTTTGCTGGTTGAAAACTTACTGTCCAAACCCCAAGAGGAGTTTCATAACTCCTTCTTAATTGCTGGAGCCCTGACGGGCCTCACCTACCTAGCCAAAACACAAAAATAGCTGCATCCGGTGAATGGGAAAAATAAGTTTCGGAAGTACGAATGAATATTAATTTGGGTAATAATCATAATTACTTGATAGATTATCCATAATAATCATATTAAATATCATATATAGTTTGTTTATTTTGATCGATTGGTTATTATAGTGTTATTATAGGTTATTATATTATTGTTAATTATTCCATTTAGTTTATTTCTCTCCGGTCATTATGTGATCAATCGAGTCCGAGCGCGGCCGCGGGTAATAATATTATTCTTCATTCATGTATCAGTCTATCCCTTGCGCATTTATTTATATATATATATATTAATATTATTCTTCATACATATATCAGTCATATCCCTTGCGCATTTATTTATATATATAATAACATATTCCCAGCAGCAATAATAATTATAAAGCAATAAATATGCCTTCGTGCGAGCTTGTACCTCGAAGGTAGCAAATAAAGGAAAAGGAGCGGAAAAGGGGTAAGGTACGCGTCGGCCGAACCAGACGCCACTGCGCGCCCTTCCGATAAACTGGCGCAATCGGCGTGCAATCGTCATTATTCAAAATGATCGTCGCTCAAATATCTGATATTCGGCCCAAGCACGCCGGGGCAAAGTTCGGGCAAGCACCTGTCAAGAGGTTCCGAACACCCCTCCGGATAGTCAACGCTGCTGACAAGCCAGCTAGACCATCGTTGATCAACCCACCACATCGGAGTAAATGTCGCCTGAGGACACGATTGCGTGCTTCTTGTCCTCGTGCTATTGTTTCAATGCAGCGTCGTCAAGTTTTGGCCAACGCGGCCTCTCTACCCCTGCAGACTTTTGAGACAAAATCGGGGGGTTACACGAAAAGTTTCCTCCTCGTCAGAATGACTGTGTTTTTAAGGTAAAATCCTTAATATTTTCAAGTTTCGGCACTGAGCACTGGACTGCATCGCAGCATTCTGTTAGGCTACGCGTGTTACTATCTGACCCGCAACAGTTTGACATTCACGGCACCTGCCATGGTGGCCTCACCCGCACTCGGTCTTGACATCACTTCGATTGGCGTAATCACTTCAATTTTTCCGCTGTGCTATGGTTGCAGCAAATTCGTCAGTGGTGTTGTCGGTGATGTACTGTCGCCGAGCATCATGCTTGGAGGTGGGCTAATGGCAACGGGTCTGGTACGGTGAAGCGTTCTTTTATAGCGCCATTTTGACTTTGGAACTCTATTCTGATCATTGTTTTGGAAGGTCAACGTTGCCTTCGGGGCAAGCTCTACGCTGCCCGTGTTCTGTTTCCTCTGGGCTGGCAATGGTATAACTTGCTTCGACTTCTTGCCACTTGCGATAATCACCGAAACTTTTGGAGATTCTTACATTGTCTGCGTTCCCGGTCTTATTAGGTATTCTTCAAGGGTTTGGCGCTCCAAGCTGTGCCAAGATTTTAACCTCTTGGTTTGCTGCAAAAGAACGAGGAACATATTGGGTGGGTACTTGAGCATGTTAACTATTTGAAGCTCATGAGCATTGCTTATCTGATGGGCATGGCGAACATCAGGGCATGTGGAACATTGCCCATAATTTGGGAGGATTTGCTGCCCCGATACTTGCCGGCACGGCTGCAAGAACACTTGGATGGAACGTAGGTTTGCTCTCCGACTGCCGCTTGTATTTTTCTTCCTGACTTCGTTTTCATGCTGAGAAAGTGGGGGCTGTGGGCCCCGGGAATAATCGCACTGTCTGTCGGGTTACTCATCATATTAACATTAAAAGACTCGCCTGAGGCACGAGGCTTTTCTCCTGTGGAGCATCTCGAGGGTATTGCAAGTTTGTTTTCATGACCTTTCTGCCTCACACTCACTGGCTGAATCAGCTCCTGAAACTGATCTGCAAAAGACTATTGAAGGTGCTGCGCCTGAAGCTCCTCCGGTGCGTCATTATTGCATCATCGACCGTTCTATGATCAACGATAGTTTGGTATGCAGGAGAGAAACATAAGTTTACTCGACAATTTGTTTTTAAATGTGCTGTCAAATCCGTTCATATGGTGATTTCAGCTCCGAGTCTGTTTGTGCGTTGCCACATATTAATGAGTAATCCTGCAATTTACAAGGGGACTTGCGTTCACGTATTTCTGCGTCTATGTTGTTAGACAGGTAAACTCGGAATGATATCATCTCCACAAATTGTGATATGCTAAAATCTTGGAATCATGTAACCTTAGGGCATCACGTCTTGGTCTGTATTTTATCTTATAAAAGAGAAAGGTGTATTGGATGCAGGTGCCGCAGCGGTGCGATTCCACACAAATTTAGATGCTTGAACTTTCTTAGATCTAAGCTTATCACAGGTACGGGTTTCTGGTATGGAGCTTGGTGGGTTGTTTGGCAGCCTCATTGCTGGACGCATCAGTGACTGGTATATAGCCACCTCACCTGGAGGCGCCGTGGGAAAGCGGATCCAAGTAGTGATGGCTTACTTGATCGGTGTAGCTGCGATGCTGGCGGCTTTCAAAGCCGTCCCAAGTGGTGAGTTTATCAGACTAAATGCGAAGCTGAGCTTATTTCTTACCACCTCCTCAGGACTTCCAATTCTACAAGCAATAATAGTATTTATGATCGGATTCTTCTTATATGGACCGCAAATGCTTATCGGTACGGCCGATGTTTGGTCCGAGAACCACTCTAGTCCGTTTGATCTAACGTTGCGCCTCTCTGCACAGGATTGTGCGGGGCAGAAATCGTTGGCCGCCGTTCTGTGGGAGCGAGTGAAGGTTTCCTTGGTTGGATTGCATACCTTGTGAGTGATTTTTTAACTATTTGTTCACCAATGAATGATTCCTGAGTATTTCATGACACACAGGGAGCTGCTAATGCCGGCGTTCCCCTTTCCTTGCTGGTTCAGCAGTATGGATGGAATGCTTTTTTTGCCGCCTTACTTTTGGCATGTGCTGCTGCCATCGTGCTGCTCGCCCCAATCACGGGTGCACAGAGCCATGTCCAGCGAAGTATGAATCAATGAGGGGAAATTACAATCCTCGAAGAACCCAAATGTCCTTCTCGGACTAACTCGACAAAATGCAAAACTTTCATCCTCTATCTCCATAGTGTCTACTTTTTTGCATATATGGCGACCGCGTAGACATTTTTGAAGTATCAATCAATCACGCAAAATGATTTCAATAAGAAAAATTGCTTTCTAAGAGAATATTTAACTACTTTGTAGCGGCGGAACATCTCCTCTGTCCTATCACAGCTCACCCGCATACATGGGTATACCGGATGAACGCACAGCCACATCAGTTGGGTGCTCAATGACTGAGTCAATTAATCCATACTCTTTCGCCTCAAAGGCAGACATGAAGAAGTCACGGTCAGTGTCTTGCATCACCTGTAAGGTCCGGTGGGATTCGTAAAGAGAGTCACACAGTTAATGTTGTGATAGTGATAAACCTACAGTGTCCAGAGGCTTGCCAGTGAATTCCGCGAGATAGCCGTTCAGAGTTGACTTGTGGTGCTGAAAAAGTTGTTGTTGGTGTCAGCTTGTTTGAGGGAAACCTTAGCTTGGACCTCGTCCTCACCATTATCTCATTCGCCTGAATCTCTATGTCCGCAGCTTGCCCTTGGGCCCCACCCAAGGGCTGGTGAATCATGATTCGACTATTTGGAAGGCTGAACCTCTTTCCCTGTGGTTGTTAGCTGGCCGTCAGGAAAATATGTGTTCTTCCTCTCGCCGAAGTTCACACCTGTTGGCCAGAGGCAAGCAAGAATGCACCGATGTAAAGGGAACATCCATTGTAGAAATGGGTCGAAATGAGCGAAAAGAAACGCGGGCATCTGGGCTAGATGAAAAGAAATTACCCATGGAAGCAGCAAGGCCTACGCAAACTGTGGAAATGTCTGGGCGTACGTGTCGCATGGTGTCGAATACCGCCATTCCGGCTGTCACAGATCCACCGGGCGAGTTCACGTATAGGGTGATATCCTAGTACAGGCGGGATCTGTGTCAGGCAGCTATACAACTGTTAAAGGTGTTGCTGTCACCTTTTTGGGATCAGTTGCATCCAGCCAGAGGAGTTGTGCGACAATTAAGTTGCAGCTGTCGTCATCAACCGCACCACCGAGACGGATGATGCGCTGTTCACATATTTGCACGCAAGTGGGCTCAGCGACTACGGGAAGCATAGAAATATTGGTGCTCACCTGATTCATTAGTTGGCTTGCAACGCCTTGAAAGCGCTCCATTACAATAGGAGAGGGACCCTTGCTTTGCTGTGCAACAATTTGCCTGAAAATCTATCCAGTTAGCTTTTGACAGTCAAAGCTGAGAAATGTGCTGAGGTGCCATGCGTGCCACGCTTTTGGATCGTGATACCTTGAAGCACTAGTGGACTGCACACTAGTGGACTGCAGCGACTCGTCATTGAAGGCCTTGGCGCGAACTACAACCTCTGCAGGAATCGTTCTGTGAACGGGTTCAGAAAGCCTTTAGGGTTTGCAGGAAGAAAGAAGTGCAGACGATCGAAAGTGAGAGTGGCGCATGCGTCCGAAGTAATTATCCATGCACATTACCTGACCGCAGAACGTCTACTCTCCTGATAAAGCGACGTGTTCGCGCCGCGAAGAGAAGGGCGCAAGCGGGTGGACGGAAGCGAAAAAGACATCGGCTATTATGTATCCGTGGAGACCGATTGAAGAGCGTGAAATTGCACGGGATATCCAAGCTTTTGCCGACGTGATTGCGGCGAGTGGTGATGTTTTGCCGTTTTAGACAGATGCAGGACTTCCAGTCTCGATGTCCTTCGGAGACGGCAGAGGTTTTAGCTTGGCCCAGCCTTCTCGATTTCTACTTGTACAGCTTCGTCCATAAGAACGTGACCACCTGCCACGACTTCATTATATTATTTTGAGCGTTTGTTTATTTATTTGATCAACATATAATATCAACATATATCACATACATGCATATATCATATACATACAGTAATATATACCTACATTATTATTCTTCGTATTATTTGATATGCTTCGTATACGTATTTAATTTCGAAGGTATATAATTATACTTATTATAATCATTTTTTATATCCTTACTTGATTGCTTGATCACATTTTATTATTACATATCCATGTATGGAGATATTATCAGTCACATATATATCCATATGGAGCAATATTATAACTTATATACATACTTTCATTTCCGTTGTCATATGTGTGTGTATATATTAATAATATCCTTCGTATAGAATAATGATAATAATAAGGTGCTCCCTGCCCGAATTTCAAGCAGCAGGTGCGAACGAAACTGTAAGTTTATTTTATGTTCTGCGGACCCATAACTTATTATTACATGTTCGGAACCGATGTGGGGCTCATTTTATCTTCCACTTGATTCCCCAGTAATATTCCGCTGTCTACATTCGTGCTTGTGCATGGTTCGCGAATATCGTCACGTTGAAGCCCGTGGATGCTGCATATCTCGTAACTTCTAATGGCGGTAGGCATTTTGGAACTGTGCAGACCGCCACCACCAAAACTCACAAATGCGAGCGCTCGCAGTACTACGAACTTTATCGCAGGTCCACATTGGGCATGACGCTTACAGATGCCCTCGACGAGATGGTGACCACTGGGGAGCTGACACCAACTATAGCGATGAAAGTTCTGGCACAGTTCGACAAGGTACAAAGAGTTAGAGGACGTTTCCGAGTCACTTCAATGACTTTTATTAACACAGTTCATGAACGGGGCATTGAAAAGTTTGAAAACGAAGTTGTCCTTCAAGGTGGGCGTAGTACTCTCGACTCACTGCGAAAGAGCTGACACTTGTATTTTGGGCTCACTCTCTTGGAAACTCCATACAGGGGGACCTCGAAACATATAGGTTTTGCGATAATGTATGGACTTTCATGTTGAAGAATGTAACATTTGATGTAAGCGGGCCAGGTGGGGACAAAAGAGCAGCTTCTGTTGATCGTCTTAAAATCGTTGCATGCGATGGGAAGGCAGTTCTTGGTGTCTGATGATCAGAAAAAATTGACGACGCTTGAGGACCTCAAGAGAGCTTGGCCGAGAACATCGAGGTCGCCTGCCATATGTGAAACTAACTTTTTTCCGGGCCATTTAGTTGAATTGTCATACTAAGCCACGCTCTCGCACAAGGTGATTTAGGAAACTAGAGATCATCATATCTTTCGGCTGCAAGCCCAAAAATGTCGAATGTTGACACACATCGATGATATTATGAGGATCGACTACCATGCCAAGGGCTGCCAAGACACGTACTGAGTTTGCAACACGACAAATTAGCTCTCTAACGGCGCGCTGAACATATGAAAATCGATCGTGTGCTTCGTCTACGCGAGCAGTATCGGCATCAAAAGAAGAACGTCCAGGAGCTTCCTTTGATGATTGCCCAACCCAAATTAGGCCGTTGCAACCATAAATAACTTCGATATCTGTGCACCCATAGTTTTCCTTTGAGAATGGAGCCAGTAAATCGTAGTTGGTCAGGTTTCCTGTGTTTGTGAAACTTCAAAAATGTATTGGTGCCTCACCCCCTGAAAGTCGCAAAAATGTCGTTTGCCTCGTTTCACCAAAGTTGGCAGTACTTGAATATGCTGCCCGTTGAATTTGCGACTGTACGCAGATATTCGGGTGTGTAGAGCTACGGACCCATCGGAGAAACAGCCTTGTACTTCCGCGCTTATGAGATCGCGATCGCCTGCATGGCATCAGTTCTTTTAAGACGACAAAGAACGCATGTTGCGAATCAGGCAGAGAAAGAGCAGGAGCAGTGAAGAACGGTTTGAAAACAATGCCCACCATAGCGAGCCCTCATATCAAGCTCATCATCATAGTTACGACGCCTCTGAATGCCATCGGGGAGATGCACGGCACTTAGATGTAATACCGCGTCATGGGGGATGTTAATATCGACTTTCCAACGTTTTGCTAAAACTTCAGACACGCGACCCAAGACAACGTCACCGATCTCCGGCAAATACTGTGAACGAAGTGGTCTCGCAGAGATAAGCTTATTTACCAGCGCAAGTGGTCCACAGACATTGGAGGTTACATCGTCGCTCAATGACACTTGGAAGCCATGTCCAAAGAGAGATCCTTTCCCGAGGTGTGCTGCGAGGTTGCTTTCTCCAGGAGACACAAAACTTGCGCCTGGAGAGGGCATCAAAACTGAGAAAAAAGCGGCGGGGAAAAATCGCGTTTTGTCGGTTGGAAGTCCTCATGAATTTGTGCGAAGGCGTACCGAAGTCAGCCAGGGACTCGTTACGAGCGCGAAAAAGATGAGGCGAGCCTGCCTCCTTCAACTTACGGTGACGAATATTCAGTTTTGCAATCGGAACTCGATATGCTGTCGCGAAACTAGAAACGTTCGTTTGTTCCTGGTCACCGTCTCCACTGACAATTACCCGGATCATTTCGTACTTTTCGACCTCCTCAATGGTGCGCTGGATAAGTTTAGTTCTTGACGGCTTGGCTTGTCAACAAATTGTCTCTCTGAGATAAGCGTGTTGTTGTGATCGAGTGAGGGCAGCGCACAATTTTCATCGGACACTGTATCCATATTTTATTTTGTACGAAGGTAGTACTATCATATTAGACACCTCATCATATGTTCATTCGTAAAAGTTGCGAAATAAACGTAAATAAACATATATATATATCGTAAGGTTTCGAACAAATAAATAAAGCTTGAGTTTCGTACGAAACGTATGGATTGTCTATATATTATTGTATATTAAAGTTCATTCGTACCTTGGTACATATATATATATGACTTATATATGGATACAGTGCGTGTATGTGTAGTATTATTATCGTTCATGCAGTATTATTTTATCTTCGGTATACATATTATTTTTAAACCTGTACGAATGAAGGTAAGAGTTAGAATCAGTATTTATCTTACGTATTTATCTTCATTCGTACACATATTTTACTCACATCATCATGTATGTATGCATGCGATGGATGACTGATGGATGCGGGTTTGGTAATGTTAGTGTAATAATAATAATAATTCTCCAAAGGCCGAACCGTTCGTGAGTGCGAGTGACGGTGAGGTGAGAATCGTTCGTCCTGTGGGTGGTCGGCTAGCCGATGAGGCATGCGCGTATACGAGTCGTATACGTATATTATATACACACATGATATTACTGTCGTATACGTAGATAGTTTAACATCGTTCGTATTAATAATAACACTTAAGTATTAAATATGTTTAAAATCGTTTAAATATGTAAATGTAAATATCAAACCCTATTTAAATACCCGTTTATATGAGTAAACATCGTGTGACAACTATATGGGCCACTGACTCAAGATTCTCGAGCTAAAAATCCAAAAATGTCAACAATGTAAAAGGAACGGATAGACCGTCGTTCATTTAACGATGTAAAAAATGTCGTCAACTATATGTAGCGCTAGACCATCGTTCTTGATTTAATGGTGTCAAAAATGTTGACAATGTATGGAACGGATAGACCATCGACCTTGATAAACGATACCAGGTGATTGTTACATTTTGGAAGTTGGGGTCGTGTAAGATCGGCTATGCCGAATATGTCGTTTTTATATTTATTTAATGCTCTTTTTACTTCGTATATATGTATAGATACGTGATGATGTATGAATATGGTACGAAAGCTTATTACGAAGGTACGAAGGTATTTATTTTATGCTTGGGGCATATTTTTGGCTGAGCCTCCTTCTCCATTTCCCTCACGCGCAGAAGATACCTGCAGATTTATCCCTCGCTGATACGGTCAATGACGCTCTGTTTCTCTGGCCGGGTAGTCCCCATGACTGCGGCGATTCGGTCTGCATCGTTCACCCGAGCTCGCCTATCGAGCTCGTCGGCAGCCCGAGTCTCGCAGTTGTCGAGCTGTCGCCGCCGATTAGCAGCTGTGAAATCGGCTGCGACGCAACACTGCCGTATTCGTGCAGATTTGTGGAGACCTTGTCAAACATCTGTCTCCTCTCCGTCGACGTCCGACGCCAGAGGAGTCCAGGCTCTTGCTGTCGCTGATCCAGCCAAGAGTTCCGATGGGCCTAAACGAAACAACGGATACCCGCACAAAGATATCGAAAGCAAGTGGCAAGCATATTGGTCTGAAAATCAGACGTTTCGGACGCCTGACCAAGTTGACACGAGCAAACCCAAATTTTATGCATTGGACATGTTCCCTTACCCGAGGTGCATGCCCCAGTTTTGCCGTACCCCCTGGAAGCGCCTTCGCAACAGTGCTCGCCGTAACCGAACTAGTTTACTCGTCAATGGTAATAAGAAAGCCTTTCTCACTGACCTACTCTGAACTTCCTTGCCACCTTCTCGAACAGTGGCGCAGGTCTTCATGTCGGTCATCCCGAAGGTTATACTGCGACAGATATTATAGCGCGATACAAGCGCATGACTGGACACAATGTCCTTCATCCTATGGGCTGGGACGCTTTTGGCCTACCTGCTGAGCAGTATGCGATCGAAACCGGTACCCACCCAAGACATACAACCAATACAAATGTTGGAAGGTTCAGGGAACAGCTAAAGTCTCTAGGGTTCTCGTACGATTGGGAACGCGAAGTCGCGACAAGTGACTCGAAGTACTACAAGTGGACCCAATGGATTTTCCTACAGTTGCTTGAACGAGGTCTGGCGTATCAGGCTGAGGTGCCGGTGAACTGGTGCCCTGCACTTGGCACTGTCCTTGCTAATGAAGAAGTCATCGACGGCCTTTCTGAGCGCGGAGGCCATCCAGTGGTTCGTAGGCCTATGAAACAGTGGATGTTGCGGATTACTGACTACGCTGAACGTCTTTTGGATGACCTCGATGGTTTAGACTGGCCAGAGAGTATCAAAGAGATGCAGAGAAACTGGATTGGCCGATCAGAGGGCGTTCGGTTATCATTCCGGCTTCCAGGCGCAGAAGAAAAAGTTGAAGTGTTCACAACGCGTCCAGATACGTTATTTGGCGTAACTTACCTTGTCCTGGCACCCGAACACCCACTTATACATACGTTGACTTCTAAAGAGCAGGCAGCGGCGGTGAGAGAATACGTAGAAACATCAAGCAGAAAGTCTGACCTTGAGCGTACAGACCTGGCAAAAGAGAAAACTGGGATTTTTACCGGTGCTTATGCGACGCATCCACTTACAGAAGAGGAAATCCCAATATGGGTCGCGGACTATGTACTTGGATCTTATGGGACAGGTGCTATCATGGCAGTGCCGGCGCATGATGAACGCGACAACGAATTTGCAGCTGCATTTGAATTACCAGTTATACAGGTGGTTACGCCGCCCGATGGTGACTGTACATGCTACGCTGGTGATGGCTTCATGCAAAACAGTGCGTCCGAAGCAATAGACGTAAATGGTCTGACAAATAGCGACGCAGGACAAAGGATATTGGAATGGCTTGAAGAGAACTCAGTTGGGACCAAAACAATCAATTACAAGTTACGGGATTGGCTATTCGCGCGTCAGCGCTATTGGGGAGAGCCATTTCCTGTTGTTTACGCAGATAATGACCGAGACAAACCTGTTCCTATCCCATACTCTGATCTCCCACTTACCCTTCCAGAAACGGACAACTTCAAACCGAGTGGAACAGGTGAAGGCCCGCTAGCAAACATATCTGAATGGGTGAACACAGTTGACCCAAGAGACGGGGTCAGTGCTGCGCGTCGGGACACAAACACAATGCCCCAATGGGCAGGTTCGTGTTGGTATTACTTGCGCTTCATTGATCCCATGAACGATGATGCCTTTGTGGACGGAGATCTGGAAAAATATTGGATGCCTGTCGACCTCTATGTTGGCGGTGCAGAGCACGCAGTACTTCACCTGCTTTATGCTCGATTCTGGCATAAAGTACTGTATGATATCGGTGCCGTTAGTACGAAGGAACCCTTCCAACGTCTGGTCTCTCAGGGAATGATTTTAGGAGAGGTGGAATACACAGCACACATTGATGACGCTGGGAGATTTGTGAGTGCGAATAAACAACCTAGCGGACATCGGACGATGAAACTGCATGCAGACGATGTGAAGAAGAAAGGTGACGGATTTGTGCTAGTTGAAGATGAAACCATCAAAGTAAACGCGCGCGCCCACAAGATGAGTAAGAGCCGTGGAAACGTCGTGAACCCTGATGAGATCGTCAGGGATTTTGGCGCAGATTCCTTGCGTTTATACGAAATGTTTATGGGACCTTTGCGTGAGACAAAGGTGTGGCAGACAAAAGGCGTTGAGGGATGTAGTCGCTTTCTCGCACGTGCATACCGTCTATTCGACTCGTACACGGACGAAACACCCAGTGATGATCAGCTGAGAGTTATTCACAGGTGTATTGCAAAAGTCACCGAAGAGACAGAGAACATGCGGTTCAATACAGCTATTGCTGCAATGATGGAATTCACAAATGCTGCCACAAAATGGGAGCGGCGGCCTAAAGTTATCCTAGAATCCTTCGCATTATTGCTTGGTCCGTATGCTCCTCACCTCTCTGAGGAGCTTTGGGAGCGCCTGGGCAACCAGAGCACTAATGCCTATGAGACATGGCCAGTTGCAAACACAAAGTACCTGATGGATGACAATGTGACGCTTGCAGTCCAAGTCAATGGGAAAATGCGTGGGAGGATTGAGCTCGGGATGGATTCACCCAAGGAAGACGCGCTGGCCATGGCTATGCAACAAGATAACATTTCAAGGTTTGTGCCTGACAAAACGGCCATCCAAAAAGTCGTGTATGTCCCAGGAAAAGTTCTAAACATCGTCGCGCAGCCTCTATAATTACTCTTGGCACATGTCTGCACCTTTGTAATATCTTACAGAATCAAGCAGACATCCGATCCCAAGTTCTATTTAACTTTTTGTGATGCTTTTACGGATGATCTTCTGCATCGAAAGGCGACTTTTTCCAGGTGTACTTCACATTCATGGCAAATAAATCTTGCATATAACTGCGTTCGCAATTTACATTATGACATTGACAGGGTCATCTCTCTATCAAACATTGCCATCTGCTCCAATATCGCTGCTCGTTTTCCATACTCGTAGGGTTCCCGAGGAAGATATTGCCGCTAGGACATTTGAGAACGAATGGTGGCAAAAGTCATTCACTTCGACATCTTGAGTTCGCAGCACATTCACTAGTTTTCCTGAGCTTGCGTTGAATGAACATATATTTCCTTCTTCAGTGAGTGCATGAACATGTCTTGCCCGAGGTGAAGGCGCAAAAGCGATAAAATTCTTCCCTTGAGATTCAGGACAGTATGATCTGATCAATATTCCCGTGAGAGTCATTAGATCCACGTTTCCAGAGCCGGTGCAAACCAAGCAGTGCTGAGAATCTCTTAGAGGCAGAGCACTGATGACAGTTGTCCTCAACCGTGATGATGACCCACTGTTCACGGGTTTAAATGTTGCTATTGTATCCGAGCTCTTGGCGTTCCAAAGTCGCACAGTACCATCTGATGACGCTGATAAAACTCTTGCCCCATCAGCCAAGAAACATGCCGTATTGACACAGCCAGCGTGTCCACGCAGATCCCTAATGATTCTTCCCGATTTAAGACCATGAATTCGCAATGTCGCATCTGTCGATGCGCTAAGGATATGGTTGCCGTCTGGGCTGAACGCAACAGATGTTATTCCTCGAGAATGCGCACGGTCAAAGTTGCGAAGAATTTGTCCACTGTCAACCTTCCAAACCTTGATTTTCCCACGTTGGCACGCCGAAGCCAGCATGTCACCATTCAGTGAGAATTCAAGAGCAAGCACTCTAGCATCGTGGAACATTAAACCTTTACTGGTGTGAATTATTCCGCCATCCCAATCCCACAACTCCACAAAGCCATCGGCGAAGCCAACCGCAATAAGGAAACCATCAGGAGAGAAACACATGCACAACGGAGAGGACTTCTTTCCCAAACTGATGACGCGGTGTTCGACGAAAGGAAAAAAATCTTCAGCACTTCGCGTCTCTAATATACCCGGTAATGACTTCAGTGATGATGTTGTGGTTGGAAATCCAACTTGATGTGACAACGTGAAGGACCGCCCAAGCATAACAAGCATTCGAGATGGTGAAGAGCAGTCGATTTCAGAAGACAGATCTTGTGCAACTTTTAAACGGCGTTGTCCTCTGCTACCTCCTGGAATTTTCAGTGCCTCTGTACTCGTGCTAGAAAGACCACAGATGAATCTTTCTAGGCGAGAAACGCGCTTGGGATTTTCTAAACGTAACCTTGACATCGTATCCGACCTGTACATTAAGGTCCTCGCGGCATCGAGCTCACAAAGCTCTACCAAGTCCATAATCACATCGACATATAGATCTTGCAGTTTGTCTTTGGGCATCTTGAGACCTGTGACTTCGGGTAGGACCACGTCCCAGCGGCCGCTCATCAGGTAGTTTGCTAGTAGATCGCTCGAGTTCTCTAGTGAGTTTAGGGAGGCCTGACAGATGTGGACAAAGTCAAAAACCAGAGCACTTGTTGCGTGTACTGAAGAGGACTCGCGCTGCAGCACGCGTCACGAAAAAATGACGAATGTCGGGTACATGCCTGACTTTCACCCTCAAGCGCTGCATAGGAACGTGGCAAATTATTTTCCTTGAAGAATTGAAGCATCCATCTTGTGACGTCCCCAGCGTCCAATGACACGGTGTTTCCCGTGTCGTCGCCAGTCGAGTGCCGCAAGGAACCCATAATTTCTGAGTCAAGGTGCAAGGAATAAAATTTCCCAGTTTTCTCTCCTTTCGAGCGCACTGGATTGCATATCACGACACAAGCCCTTGAAAGAAAGGCGAGGTAAGACCACGCAACCGTTTGGCACAATAAATACGAAGGTAGCACTAGTCTATCTTCGTACCTTCGCATATATATGTATCGCTTAGGGTTAACGATAGGATGATAAGTCTGAGTTTACGTTGGAACGAATTTGATGACTATATGTTACGAAGGTACCATATACGACGATTAAATCAATGGTACCTTTAGCTCCAAATAAAGTTACAGGTGATATCATATGATATCTATCTTATATCATTTCATAAAATAAAGTTATCTTCATTCGTTAGGGAATGTTCAACCTGCTGGTTGAAATCCAGAATACCGTATTACCTTCGTTCGTACTTATTATTCGAGTCTTATTCGGCATATCCCGTAGCCGATTCACTGGAATGAGATCATAAAAATGTCCCACAGACCTGGTATATATCGTCAACCAGGAGTCACGGGCTATTCGTTCCATACATTGTGAACATCTTTCATTTTTACCTTCGTAATTCGTCAACGTTGATTTAAGGATGGTTAATAAATTTGTACAGTCTTGTCAAAAGTATTCTCGAGTCCGAGAGTCTGTTCGAGGCGTTCGCTCCACACATGCTTGCGCGCGATAGTTGCGTCTTCTTGCCAGGTCTTCACAGAAAACATGACAGTGAAGAACGAGCCCTCGTCGTCGTAGGCTATGCCGATCCACCTGGGGTCGAACCCCAAAATCAGTGTTTGAAAACCCCGACCACCACAACACTCCCCCCCTGGAGAATTTTTATCATTCTATCAGTTCATTATCTTATTATTAATTGAATTAAGTTATAGGAAAAGTACCTCACCCTCATGAAATTCAGAATACTATCATATACGCTCGTAGTCATATTATTTACGAAGGTAAAAGTTATTTGTTTACAAGTAATACACGAACGAACGAACGAACGAACGAATGAAGGTTATTTATTACCTTCGAAGGTACCTTCGTACGAAGGAAGGTAAAAGTTACACATATATCCACATACAGCTAGAACAGCTTCGTACGTACATATGAAACGTACGAAATTTTAATTATCATATTATACTTATTCGGCATAGCCGATCTTACACGACCCCAACTTCCAAAATGTATCAATCACCTGGTATCGTTTATCAAGGTCGATGGTCTATCCGTTCCATACATTGTCAACATTTTTGACATCATTAAATCAAGAATGATGGTCCATCGTTCTATGCATTGTTGACATTTTTGACATCATTAAATCAAAAACGATGGTCTAGCGCTACGTATAGTTGTCGACATTTTTGAATTTTTAGCTCGAGAATTTTGAGTCAGTGTCCCATATAGTTGTCACACTATGTTTACTCATATAAACGCGTATTTAAATAGGGTTGGATATTTACATTTACATATTTTAAACGTATTTTTGTTACGGTAAGTACGAACGTGGGGACGAACGATGGTACGAATGAATGAATGAAGGTACGAACGAAGACATGTATTTGTGTCGTAGTTTACATTATTAGACCAGCTCGTGTAGGGATGATATGCGTTTGCTCATGTGTCGGTTATTGTGAACGGTCTTGTCATATTTTCTTGTTTGCTCGTCGCCTTCTTCATCTCTGCTTCCGCCGGATCCCTGGCCGGCGACGAACGCCGCTCCTGCCACTTGCACTGAGTTTCGCAACGACCTAAAAATAAAGATGTAATTCAAGCCTTACTTATTATTAGTACGAACGATGTTAAACTATCTACGTATGTATGACAGTATCGTGTATATGTACGGTCACTAATTTCTAACTCAGGGGTTAGTGGTCGGGATTCGTGGTAAATACCTAGCTTCTCAATAAAATAAAGATAAAATCGTGTATATGTACGTACGTATACACGCATGCCTCCTCGGCTAAAGCCGACCACCTTTGGAGAATTATTATTATCTTACATATATTACCTTCGAAGGTAATATTATTATTATCTTATTACATATTATTACGAAGGTATCATTTAATATGGGATAAGAGTATAGTCTACTCTTATGTATTCTGAAAATTTCAACCAGGTCAGTGGCCGCACCGCACCACTTTGCGAAATGCGTTCCCGCATCGCCTCGGTCGGAGACTATCTTCTCATCACTACCTTAGAAAGTAGGTATCGAACACAGACAACGTCGATCAACGGCACAAGGGAAACTGATTCCCATCAGAAAGCCGCATGAGTTCGCCTACCGACCAGCGTTCGGCGGTACATTATGTCACTGGAATGAGTGAGGCTGTTTACTACTAGATCGATCTTCTTCGCTATGATTGCTTAACTTTTTCCTTCCTTCATCAGAGTTCAGCTCACGCGAAGGACAAAAGTTGTGCGTTGCACGTGTTGCGCCGTCACTACCAAATCTCCGCGAGAGCATTGCCAGCTTTACCGCGTTACCTTCGGCTTTTGGGGTGAGTGTAATTTTACAGTTTTCGATTGAACTGTTTGACCTGTTTTATAAAAAATCACAGTCATTCCCCTCGGGCAAACTGAAAAGGGTCTTGCACAAGCTGTCGCGCCAGACAGATTGCTTTTTAGTTCCCGGTTGGTCATGTGACCCAATGTACCTGCAAATGATGCATTGTGCACGAAATCCACACATTCAATGCGTAGGCCGCTACAACGTTGACATGGGAACACGTCAATCAGTGCATAAAGTTGCGCGGCAGAAAGGAGTCTCGTCTGGAAGAACATACACTTCAAAATATCGAGGAGTACACCAAACATTTCCTACTCGCCGATGGGAAGCGCAGTTTAGGAGAAACGGTAAACCGACATCGTTGGGCTGCTTTGACTATGAGGACGAGGCGGCACGCGCGTACGATCGCATGATGGTCTGGTGTGAGCTTCACGGGCAAGACAGCAGAGGTGGGAAAGTTGGCGCACACAGGTCCCATATTGCCCAGCTATCCCTGAATTTTGACTATAACGACTATGAAGGAGACCTCATCGCTCTGAGGCACGTGTCACAGGACGATTTAGTCCAAAGTCTCAGACGTCAAGGACGAATGCAAGCTTCGAATAACACTGGTGGCAGCTTTTCAGGCGCTTCCACTCATAAAAAGTTGCCCTAGCCAGAGCTTCAGCGTACCAGGGCAAATAGACGTTAAGCTGAGAAGCGAATTTCGCTTTCACGTTTCCAAATACAGGTATATGCATGGTAGCTCTCCAGATCAGTTCTTATTTCATTTCGGTTCACCACTCTCTGGTATTCTTGCCCGCCCGCATGAGAACACGTCCCATGTTGCGCTTCGGCCATTCGAGGATCGAACGATACCGAATGCGGCCGTCGGTGATGATCCCGTCCCTGTGTGGTTGCGTGCGCGTCGTCCACGCGCGGTCTCGCCTTCCCGACACCACCCATGCACTGGGTTTTTGAACCAGAAAAAGTGAACCACGCATGCATTATTTACACAGCTGGCTCTGTTCTCATTACAAAAACTAATTTTAATTACGAAAGTAACAGAAGAATCCTTTTCCGCGAGGAACGAGTCATTCAGCGTGTTAGCTAAATAACTTCGCTTGATCATGCGGAATGAAACTGCTCGGTCACTGGGCCCAAGAAACATAGAAATATGTCCCCGGTTCTCCAAGTTCATCGTTGAAAACCATTCCTAGAAACCGCAGAGAGATGATAAAGTTGCAAGCTGCTGCAAGTTCTACCTGGAGAGCCTCCGCATCCTCTGGTTGATTCGTGAAATCAATCACAGTATAGGCGATGTCGCCGCGAGATGTATTTATTTGCTGGGAAATGTTCAGACCCTTGGAGCCCAAAAATGTGGTTATCTCACCAAGGGCTCCAGGCTCATTCCGATTTACGATGCATAGTCGGGCTCCAGATGAGTTCTTCTGTGGAGCGAGGATGGTCGTTGGAAAGTTGACCGAGTTTCTGATGGTGCCCGTCTCGAGGAAGTCCATCATAGTCGCTGCCGCCATCGCAGCTGAGTTCTCCTCTGCCTCTTCTGTTGAAGCTCCAAGATGGGGCAGCACAATATGTTGAGGATGCCCCATAAGATCCGGATCCGAGAAATCGGAGATGTACTTGCCAGTCAGGGCCCCGTTATCATAACCAGATTTCACGGCCGCGCCATCAATTATCTCACCGCGCGCGAAGTTGAGTAAGTGGACGTTTGGCTTGCATTTTGCTAAAGCTTCAGAGTTTATCAGGTGATGGGTGACACCTTTGATGTAAGGCACGTGAACGGTAATATAATCTGCCTCCGCAAAGAGTTCATCAAGCTCAGTGACACGTTTCATGCGGTCACCGGGGAGCTGTAAAGCCGCCTCAAGTGATAGCACGGGATCATAACCGATGACCTTCATTCCGAGACCCAGTGCTGCAGACACAACCCGAGAGCCGATGGCCCCAAGACCAATCACACCTATCGTCTTTCCTTGAATTTCCTGACCACCAAACATAGCCTTATCAGTCTCGATGCGCTTAGAAATTCTGTCGTAATCTCCATTTTCTTCCTTGTTGATGACGTTGTTGACATGGAAGTTGCCTTCAACGATGCCACGTGAGGCGAGAAGAAGTCCACAGATGACGAGCTCCTTGACCGCATTTGCATTTGCTCCGGGGGTGTTGAAGACAGGAATGCCCCGTTCTGTCATTTCTTTGACGGGTATGTTATTGGTCCCTGCTCCGCAGCGAACTATGGCGCGGACAGTCGGGGGGACATCGTCTAGCTGCAGTTTGTGTGATCGAAGCATCACACCCATCGGTGGATCAGGAAGAGTAGTGTCATCACCGGAAACGATGTATTTGCCACGAGGATACTTGTCCAGTCCAACAGGGGAAATTGCATTGAATGTTTTGATTGTGAATCCTTTGCCGTCATATTCTCCCGAGGTCGGAGTGGCAGGAATGGTTTCCTTTTCTTTGCGCTCTCTTGCTAGCTTTAGCATCTTCTCCAGAAGAGCGATTTCGTCTGCATCCGACGCCACTGCGGACACCTTTATGGCCGAGGCCTTCCGAATGGGCTGATTGCAGGAAAACGAAAATGATAGAGAGCGAGAGCGGAACTGCTGGGTGGGAACAGCTGCACGAGGCAACATCTGAAACTGAGCATGTGTACTCATCTTCGCTAGGGGTCGCAAAAACCTATTTTGGGGAACGTCAAAGACGGCCGTGGTTAGACATTTCCCTCGCGATATGCAAGGTGGACATGAACGAGCAGTAGAGTGGTGACGAGAGACACGATGCAGGCCAAAACCGGCGGATTCTCGGAATAACGTGAGATCCGCGCTGAGTTAGGTGGTGTCCTCCTTTACTTGAACAAGATAAACGCAGCCGCCGCCGTTCTGGATGAGGAAGGGTGCGCTAGGATGGCGAGCGTCGACGGATATGTTCATGGCAATTTCCCACCACATCTACGCAATCGATGCAAGATGAGGAATATCAAGCCATGGCGGTTGACGCTGTAAGTGCCGACCAGTTCGACCGGGTTTCCGGACCTCGCGGACTGAGAGACCGGCATTTTTGTGCGAAAACCAGGTCGGAAACACGGGCATCGGTGACAAGGATTGTGCAGCATGTGCGACGGGTTGTTAAGCGCACCTAGTCGCTGCGGTTGAGCAAGTTGCGGGCCTTGTTCGTTAAAGAAAACCTCGGGTTGCGCGACACTGCCGGTTGTCCTTCGAGAGAGATCCCGCAAAACTGATATTGACTGCAATCATGATGTAAATAAAACTTCATGTAAAATAAAGTTAATTACATAACCACATGGTAGAGAATTTGTACGGATGCTCCATCGGAACTAAAAGCCCATACAAGCTCAACATGCATGCATGCATGATCGGATCGTGCATACATGCGTAAGAGGTATCGTTTCAGTACTTTTACCAAACGGATCATGTAATTTTACCACGCACATCATCTCTATCTGGGTAAGTGTTACATGACGTAAAAAATTACATCTGTGAATTTTTTTTTGGGCGTGGCACGCACGCTTCAGGATGTGCATAGGGAGTGGCCGACGAGCAGCTTCGCGGCTGTTTGAACTCTAAACCCTGAAAACCCAGCCCCAACCCCCTAAAGGCACGGCGCAAACCCTAAAGATACAGCGTGCCGCTTGTCACTCGCGCGTCAGCGGCTACAGAGCGCGCATTTTGCTCAGGTGAAAAACCGCTCCCGTCAGCGCGTGGCACGCTTCAGGATTCACAAGGGGAAATTAACTCAAGGATGACCATTCCCGCCCCGGGGCAAAAACATTTCTTAACAGTGATTATTATATTCTGGATTTCAATCAAGCAAGCAAGTAAATAAGTGTGAACCATCAATCAAGTTAATTAATAAGGTCATAGTTAAGCGACTGTTAAGCGGAGATAGGTAATAATTCGCATTTGTATATTTATCCATACGATTTTTATTCATGCGTACGATATAGTCATGTACCGTACGATGGCTGATTTGCTTAACTCGTATGACATAACCACATGGTAGAGAATTTGTACTAATCACCATGCAGGTCGCGTTCGTAACTAGACTATGTTAAAGCAATATAAATGGACGAGCAACGGGAATTTAATGCATGATCTTGCTCTAGTCTTCCATATGTACGGCCCAACCCCGCTTAGCTCGGCTTATCTCGTATCTTCGTTCGTTCGTTCGTTTGTTCGTACGTATTCTGGATTTCAGGCAGCTGTGGACATCCCGGAGGGGAAAATTTTTCAGAACGATATTTTCAGAACGAAAATTTTCAGTTAACTCGTCATTCTTGAGTTAATCCTCCCTTACGGTATTATTATTATTATTATTATTATTATTATTATTATCTCCGGGGTGTCCACACCTGCCTGAAATCCAGAATACCTTGCAATTGTTTGGTACGTACGAAGAGTTTATTTATTACATGATGTTATAGACTATGGAATATCTACATTATTCTGCTTCGAACGAAGGTAGTCTACCTTCGATCCTATTCGAAGGTACGTGCGAAGGTACAAACGAATCGAAGGTACCTTCGTAACTTTGAAACTGGTGAACAGAAAGTTGTCGTGCTTCCTCAAATAATATATAGCGACTTGCTTGAAACTCGACTAAGTTCCCTTCGTTGGCGTAAGTTCAACGTGCACAATGTCTCGCCTGTCAAGGCATTAGACCGATCACTTTCTTCTGGCATTGTTTCGTGGCCCATCCGATTAAGATTTCTGGGAAGTCTTTCTGAGAACAACCTGGCACTCAAACGCAACTCTGAAACGCCGACTCACCTGGATTGGAAGGAAAAGCTTAAACTCTTGCGGTAGCTCTTCTTCAGTATACAGACGATCTGAAAAATATATGCGCCTGATGCGGCAATTTGCATGAATTTGGACACGGAGCGTTTCGATGTAATTTGTTCCTGATGGATTAATTAATTAGTTCCATAATTAGTCCCAGGGCGGTTTTTAACCAGAAAAGCAGGGGAATTTTGCCTACCATAAGCTCGCCGTGTGAAATCGGAAAGATTAAACTGAATCTGATTCCATCCTTCATCAAGTCGCATAGGCATGGTACAAATGAAAGGTTTCACGCGAGTTGTCGACTGCGATGCCGGGGCAATTTGAGAAGAAGTCTCCGCTTAGATAGTTTTTCTTGGCGGCAGCCAGACTCACCTGGTAGTTGGATGCGCGAAATCTGCGGCGGACATTCTTATCATCCAATACCTAAAGCGGCAACGAATTAAAAGTTACCAGAGGTAATCTTGCACTCGTTGAAAGATGGAGGTGTGCATTCTACAAATCGTGAAGACGCGTCCAGTGTTGGTCAAACCTGTACTTCAAAAGAAAAGTATTTTTTCAAGTTTTTTATGATCATGACCAAGAAAGGAAGCTTTATTCCTAAGGTTTGCTTTTCATCTCCAGGGCATGCGATGAAGATGGTAGACACCTGTGATGTGCCAAACATCATGGAGCGGGATTACGAATGCAGGAGATCATTCTTACATTCGTTCCCATTATTTCGAGAACAGATGACTGGATATCCTTGTCAGTTATTCTTCTGATGTGGCCATTCCGGCATTTTTTGTCCCAAATTTGGAGCGGTTGGCTTCCGATACTGTACAGGATGGAAAGGAATCCACTCTGCAGGCGAACGTTACATCACGTTGGAGTTTACGGTTCGAGACCCCAAAGCATCGAACATGCGGTTGGTTCGCTCACCTGGAATGTATTTTCTGCACACAAGGAAGCAAACGGATGAAGACTGTCAGTCGTGAGAAGAAGGAAGGAAAAGTCCTTCGACAAGGCACGACCCATAGCATCACATTCGAGCGCACGAGTGAGAACAATTGCAGCAATACTTACTGAACATCGCGTCAAAGTTAGGCTTCGTCCCAACGCGAATGGTGTCTTTTGAGAGTCTGACGGACGTGACTGACACAAATTGCGCTTTGCTTGAGACGGGCCGGAAGTTCGAATAGGTCCCAGTGGTGCTGTTGACGTGGGGCTCTTCTATAGCGTCACTGATTTTCTAGCTTATTCAAGAAGCGCCGCGGCCAGCTTTCTGATGACCAGGAAATCGTTGTCGTTTGGGTATTCCGTTCTCGGTTGGGAAGTCCTCGTTCTGAGAAAGAGTTCGTGAACTTAAAATCTGCCAAAACAGGCATGGTCTCTGAGACTATGTACACGATTTACATGAGTAACTCGCGTGATGACGTTCACTGGTATTTTGTCATAGATCGTAACGCCTATGTTCTCACGCAAATGTGTAATACGCGGGTTATCATTATTAATCTTTCTTGAATTAATATGATATGAAAAAAGTGTCACACCCTACCTGTTGAAATTCAGAATATCACCATATATTAAAAAGTACTGGTTTCGTCAAAACCATTTTGCTCAAAATTGCAAAAAATTGCTAAAACCAAAAAAAATCGAAATGCGGCGTTAAACCCAACGATTTTTTATCCTTCGTACGGTCTCGTACTTATTACCATAGCAATTTTCGTTGTAATTTTCAAAATTGCTATATGAAGGTATTTATGATGTATCGAAGATAAGTGGAAGATATATAGTGATGGTATTATATTGATATCATATGAAGGTATTTATATATAACTTCATATATATGAAGGTATATATGGGTATATGATATTAAAAAATAACTTATTATATGATAATATGATGAAGGTAAATTTTTGCTAGATTTAGCAATAATTTACGAAGATACGAAGGTAGAAACGAATAATGAAGGTTCGTATCTATACCTTCGAACGAAGGTGGCAAATAAAATGGTTGTTCCCGTGACAATATGTGCAGTACTTGAGCTGACGAGAAACCCTACTTGAGGTTCACTCGCCTGCCCTATCCTGGCACGCATATTTCCGGCTACCTGTTTGCCGCGATGGCGCGACGACCAGCGAAATGCTACCGCGTGATAAAGAACAAACCTTATCCCAAGTCCAGGTACTGCCGCGGCGTCCCCGATCCGAAAATCCGCATCTATGACGCGGGAATGAAGAAGTACTCGGTGGATGCGTTCCCCACTTGCGTACATCTCGTAAGGTAAAGCCCAGGAAGGGATTTACTCTCCCCTTCTCCCCTTCCCCATTTTCCCCTGCATATTTTGACATGTCGACATGCAACGCGAATTGCTCGCGGCGCGATGTTCATTATCGACACGCGGCCGCACGACGCCTCGGCGAGTTTCTAGGGTTTTGTCAAGCTCACCGTGCAGTCGAAAGACGCGTAAACTACCGCTGCGTCACTGGTTGTTCGCGTGCGACATCGAGGCGAGACCTCAAGATCTTCACTTTTTTCCCGGCTTACATTTTCAACTTTTCAATGAAGTGCTGCTTATGCACTATTCTCGCGCGGTGAAACTTGCACATCGAAGCCCTACTTGGTCTTCTTTCTTCATCCGCGGTGGTTATCTTTCACGCTCGAGCAGATCCACGACTGATTTCGTAATCCAATTCGCCTTTCAATTCACAGTTTCGAGAAAGAGCAGGTTTCTTCCGAAGCGATGGAGGCCGGCCGCATCGCAGCCAATAAATACATGGTGAAGAACGCTGGCAAGGACCAGTTCCACCTCCGTGTTCGCCTCCATCCCTTTCATTGCCTTCGCATTAATAAGATGCTCTCATGCGCCGGAGCGGATCGTCTCCAAACCGGCATGCGCGGCGCTTTCGGCAAGGTGCAGGGTACCGCGGCGCGCATCGCCATCGGTCAGATCATGCTCTCCATCAGAACGAAGGATGTGCACGGCGCAAAGGCTGTTGAGGCCTTCCGCCGTGCAAAATTTAAGTTTCCTGGTCGTCAAAAGATAGTTACCTCCCGCCAATGGGGATTCACCAAGTTCACACGTGAGGACTACGTCGCTTGGAAACAGGAGGGTCGTATTCAGCCTGACGGTGTGAATGCAAAGCTTTACGAGAACCACGGTCGGCTGGAGGCGCGTCCTACAGGTACTCTGTTTCTTCAGCCCGCTCGCGTTTACAAGGACCGAGTCGGGGCCTAATTTGATTACATAGCGACATTTAAAATTGCATCGTCGACATGTATTCTCTCTATCATCAGTGCCGAAAACAAAACCCACATCTTACGCTTCGCGGCAGTTCAACGCGGAAATCTCAATAACTGACCAGACTGGTAGCTTGCCGTAGTAGATCACTACTATTTCGAAACTTATTTATGATATCATATGATATATCAAATCATACCATACATACGAAGTAAGGTATTATGAATTTCAACCTACCAGGCGTGACGTTTTTAATATGAAGATATAAATACGATATATGGATATTTAAACTTATTCGGCATAGCCGATCTTAGACGACCCCAACTTCCCAAAATGTAACAATCACCTGGTATCGTTTATCAAGTAAGGTCGAAGGTCTATTCGTCCCATACATTGTTGACATTTTTGACACCATTAAATCAAGAACGTAGGGCTAGCGCTACATATATATTATAGTTGTCGCCATTTTTGATTTTTTAGCTCGAGAATCTTGAGTCAGTGTCCCTTATAGTTGTCACACGATGTTTACTCATATAAACGAGTATTTAAATATGGTTGGATATTTATTTACATATTTTATTTTTATTAGTACGAACGATGTTAAACTAGTGTTAAACTATATATACGACAGTATCGTGCGTATACGTATACACGCATGCCTCCTCGGCATGCCGACCACCCACAGGACGAACGATTACACCACACCATCACTCGCACTGACGAACGGTTCGACCTTTGGAGATTTATTATTATTACAGTATTTTATTACACATACAACTCACAAACATATATATCATACCTTCGTATATATTATAATATGTACGTAAATTTGGGACGAGGAAACCAGTTCACTGGTGACGAAGTCACACATTGAGTTTAAAGGTCGCTAAATAAATATTTCATAACACATACAGATTGAATATGTACACATACATGTGATATGATATGATAACACTTAGCAAGGTCATATATATGAGGGGTATTGCGTGTCTCTCGATTTTCTAATATTTTACCGGTCATCAGCTACGCCGACAGACTTGGGGACGGACCCTCATGAAATCACGTTAACCCTTTGTCGGTTGGTTCGACCCCTGGAGTATTCGCGTTATCGCTCGTTCAACTAAAGCCGGTGCTCATAAGTTCAATGAGATCGACTTTTGTTCTTCAGCATCACGATCTCGGCTTCCAAGGTCTCGATCCTGTCTTGCAATAGTTTTTTCATGTTGTTGCTGTCAGATAGACATGTCATGAGTGTTTCCCTTTCGACCTCAAACCTATGATATCGCGCTTGCTCCTCATGCCGAGCTGTCTGAAAGAGCGTTCGTGTCTGAGCTTCAAGTTCAGCCTCAAATGCTTCCCTCGCCACCCGTTCTTCCTGCAACTTTGCGAGAGCATTATCGCGAGCCTCGTTCGCCTCAGCCACTGCTCGTGCGGCACAAGTTTCTGCCATAAATTTGATCGCATCCCGGTTCAAAATATATTCTTGACTCCGAACGTCGTCTTGGGCTGTTTTTATCTCGCCCCTCCTCATGTCTTCATTCTTGTTCAACGAGCCATCAGCGAATCCCTTCTCTTCGGCAATTTTCACTGAGTTCATATCTGCATTTTCTTTGTCAATCTTCTCTTGATTTCCTAATGTCATTCCCATGGTTGATCCTGAAAGTAAGCCCCACTTATCGTCGATGCCAACTGATTTAGATAACTCAGTCTCAAAGATTCGCGCCAGGATCTGCGCATACTGGTACACCTGATGTCCGGGTTGATTGTACGTCCAGGCGTTGTAAAAGACCTGTCGAACATCTGTGACAAATTTTAAGGCGCCGTGCCCAGAGTTTTCAGTGTTGTAATCACCAATATCATATTTGGTAGCAATAGTTCCAAAGTCCATAGGAGTCTTGATAACCTCATAGTAGTCCTGCACGCCCCAATACTCCGCGTCCACTGGCTCATTGAAAGGCCAACTCAACCTGTTGTTCATCAGTTTTCGTAGAATCTTCGGGAATGGATCAAGCGACTTGTTAGGTGTTGACGAAGAGACAATGCGCTGTGTATCCACATCAAAGCCGCGTCCGTGACGCGATTCCTCCTCATCTCCGTCTCTCAGAGCAGTTTGTTTCCTCCTTTTGTTAGCGGGCTTCATCTTTTCATGTTTCTTTGCACCATTCTGCGTTTTTCTTCTTGCGGAAAGAGCTCGTTTCATACCTGTGCCAATTCCAGCGAGCCTCACATTTTGCACCCCGAAATAATAGTCGTTCATACATTTTTCGATGTATTTCTGGCATTTTGAGTAGGCAATATCCGTTGTGTTGAATGTCTGTTTATTGTGTGTGGGCTCCAAGCAATCTGCCTCCACAACTCCCAGCAGGTCCTTCATCATGGTGTTTACCTGTAATTGAGCACCAAAGCGCTGATACATTCGGATTAGTCGATTTTTATTGTACATGTGAAATCCACAATGCTTAGTCCTTCCTGGAGGATCCTGGTATCCAACATGTATAACGATTGGAAATGTTCGCTCATCTGGAATGCCTTTGGGAGTGTATGGATCAAATCGGTAATACTCAACCTGAAGACGCTTGATCGGGCACCGCGGTACAACCATCTCACCACGAAGTGCGAATGTGACTGTTGGCCTTAGGTACAGGATTTCCATGTATGAGCGAAAGCTGTAGTCTTCCGGCACGTCGAGTGTCATCTGTTGTCCTGCTCTATATTGTTGATAAATAGGTCTGCGAGAAGACGACCGTATTCCTTCTTCAGAGATCATACCGTCAGCTTTTATGCGAATGTCCAGTGGGTCGTGGTCAAAGTCAAGTTCTGGTGTGCGCTTCAGGTTAAAGAGAACGATCCGTGTCCCTGTTGAAGTCTTAATCTTTTCAAGTTCATTGAGGAGTTCGGATTCTGTTTTAAGGAATGTATAGCGCTCAATAATGCCCATGTTTTCTTCCCAAACTGAAATGTCCAAGGGCTCTCGGGAAACATAGGACTTCTGTCCGTGCACCATCTCTACATTCCAGGTAAACATTGGGATGAGAATATCATCAGCATCAATGTCTCGAAGGAACGTCGTTGAGAGGAGTGCGGCAGATGCTTCACCTTTTTGGCGTGTCAGGATGAGCGCATCATTTGCCAAGCGCATAGATCCTGATTTGAATCCTATTCCGAAGCGTCCTACGTTCCCTTTCGCGTGTTCCTTGCTGCTGAATCCAAACGAAATCATACAGTGCAGGCTATCCCTGTTCATCCCAACTCCGTCATCTTGAACGGTAATGGCGATATTGCCAGATTCAACTTCGTATGCATCGACTTCGACTTTACTTGCTCCGCATTCTTGATCCTGGGCGCTGCTTGAAAGGAAAAGGGGCGGCATAAGCACACGACTTTCGAAGGTGCAAACACAGAACAGGCTTTTTGCAGCGCAAAAAATCATCATAAAACGCGTTAAAACATTTCTATTTTGCTGGGTTGCACGTACTTGTCCAATAGCTCTGCCAGTGCTCCAAATGGCCAAACATGGCTCGTGGAATTACCTGTTTATCGGCACAGTTCCTTGCGTAAGTCGATTGATTTATAGTTGTTCGACTCTCGAGATCCAATTTTGCCGGATGTGATTGAACGGAGGAGCGGGGAGTCAGGACGGGTCTTACTCTCGAGCATGCGCGGGTGGCTTTTCGAGTGCTGCAACACTGCTCTATTGAACTCGGGCGCCGCAGCAAGCTGCGTTGTCCTTTCTAGAGCATCGCACGTGGCAACGAGTGCATCGTTCGGGGTATCATAGCCGGACATAACGATCAGAGCAGCAAGTATTCCTCGAGGTTTGTGCTGCGGTTGGTGCGTGGGTGAAAAGTCAAGAACATAATTCTCCCAGTATAAATAACACGAACCAAGCCGCAAATATGGACCAAATATCGTCTTTATTTGCGCATCTTGCTCATCATGTTAAAAACCGCTCCTGGCAGCGCGTGGCACGCATCAGGATCTATACGGGGAAATTAACTCAAGGATGACAATTCCTGCCCCGGGGCCCAAAAAAAATCCGTAACACACGTACAAACTCATCGTCTGATTTTATAGACTAATGAGAAACTAGGTATTTACCACGTACAAACTCATCATTTATAATTATCATATCATGTCATATATAGTTACATATATTATTATTATTTATTTCACCATTTCGTGGTGTTATTTGATGTTATTTGCAAATTCAAGTTATCGTAAGGGTGGCCCAACCTGATTGAAATAATCACGTACTTCGTGCGAATGAAGGTCCCTCGTAAAATAAAGCTTCATTCGTAAGAAATGTTATCGTCGATGGTAAAATTAAATAGACTTAGGTGCAAGCCGAGGGTTTGGTAGCGGCCTGGATAGGTTTCTCTTTCGCACTGAACGGCGGACAAAGGTTTTGACGACGACCATGCAGCTCATTTATCTACCTCAATCACTCGATGCACGCAGCTCTTATGGCGTGCGTGCATTTCGATCCCATTTCGCCCGTCCTGTTGTCTTTGTGCCCCGCCGCCCCCGTCTTCCACTGTTATCAGTAAAGGCAGCGAAGGACCCAAGCGGCCCGAAGGTCGCGATCGCGGGTATTTCAGGTGCAGTTGGCCAAGAATTCATCCGGGTAGGTGATGTAGTCGTTTGTCAGCAAATTTTGGCTAGCTTTCCGTCACTTTTCAGCCGCTCATCCGACTCAACGCATTTCTCCTCCCTCAGGTGCTTACCGAACGCAATTTTCCATACAGTGAGATAAAAATGCTTGCCTCGTCAAGGTGAGAAGAGAGTTTTTGGCATCGCAGTTCAATCAAACTTGATACTCGTTTCCAAACGTCTTTCTTACAATCTCATCAATTTTAAACGTGCACGAATGAAGATCTGCCGGTAAAGAGGTTGAATTTGATGGTGAAACTTACGTAATCGAAGAGCTAACAGAAGACTCCTTTGATGGCGTTGATATTTCTCTTTTTTCTGCGGGTGGATCTATTTCCAAAAAATTCGCACCTATCGCCGCTGCTAAGGGTTGTTTCGTGGTGGATAACTCTTCTGCTTTTCGGATGGCTGATGGTGTGCCCCTGGTAATCCCAGAAGTCAACCCTGAGGCAATGGCAGACTACAAACTTGGGAAAAAGAAAGGCGGTATTATAGCAAATCCGAACTGCTCAACTATAATCGCTCTAATGGCTGTGACTCCAATCCATCGCGCCGTAGGGGTGAAACGTATGATTGCATCAACATATCAAGCTGCATCGGGCGCTGGTGCTCTCGCTATGGCCGAGCTTGAGCAGCAAACCCGTGACGTGCTGAACAATGATCCCGTCACGATGAATATATTTTCATGGCAATACGCATTCAATTTGTTCTCACACAATTCTCCGATGACTGAAAACGGCTATAACGAAGAGGAAATGAAAATGGTGAAAGAAACTGCGAAGATTTGGGGCACTGATGCCGTTTCTATTGCAGCTACATGTATTCGCGTCCCTGTAATGCGGGCGCATGCTGAAAGCATTAATCTTACCCTCTGCTCTGAACTCGATGAACAAGATGCAAAGGCTATCCTAAGCAAAGCTCCAGGTATCAGCATAATCGATGACCGCGCGAATAATCGTTTCCCTACCCCTCTCGACGCATCGAACAAAGATGATGTCTTTGTTGGTCGGATTCGTCAAGACATCTCACAGCCAGGTAAGTCCGGGCTAGAGATCTTTGTCTGTGGTGATCAGATAAAGAAAGGCGCCGCGCTCAACGCTGTGCAAATAGCTGAACTTATCCTATGAGCTATGTAAGCAAACAGTGCAAAAACCCGAAGACGATCCATTCGACTTTGCTTTAGGTGACATTTGTTCTTTGTGCGAAGAGGCTTTCGGTTTTGCGCTTTCACATACATAGACAAAAGACTTTGACCTGGCATCTTTTATGTTGAACCGGGCGAAAGTTACGCGAAGATAGCTTATACGAAGGTAATAAGAGTACAAGTGCTTTAAACACCTGGTCAATACTGTTTTCGCTGATTATCACTCCCTAAAAGTCTAGATAATTTGTCAAAGAATCTGAGTTGTGCATGGAGGCATTAGTATCGCGAAGGCAGAAAAATGGCCTCATTTCAAGCCTGCTTCGCATTTTACGATGTCGGCATGGTCGGAGCACGCCTAACAAAAAATAAGCTCATGCAGACCAATTTTTGCGCACAGAAAAAGAAAGGTTGGCAATCTGGAAAATCTGTGAGCAGGGAAAATGTTGACGTGAAAGAAATATTCAGTGAGCGAAATCAGATGCACAGGACGAAGCAATCATGATAGATATTCAAATGTAATGATAACTTTCCCCACAAGAGAATACAAATGAAAGATTCAGACGCGGCGAGGCTCTATAAAATGTTGTGACTCGCGCAGAAACCGACAAAGGAAATGGATCCATATTGCCGAAGTTTTGTGAACTCACAAACGGTGAAAATCACAGGTAGTCTGTTGATGGCGGCCTTTCATAAAAGAAATTTGTTCAACACATTTTGCTTTGTTGCTGTTTCGCTTTGCTGGGGGAAAATATCAAGCACTCGTACGTCTCGACAAATTCAGGCCCCTACAACACAAGCCTCACCAGAAGCTAGCGAAAGCTCATTGAAAATCGTGTGGAAGGTTATCATCAGGACTGTTACTTTTGTGAGATGCCATATTTAACACAGAGTAATTATTGTAAGCGTTCATCCTTTCTGTTACAGGCACGATGCTCGAAACGTCATGCACTTCGATTCGCGTCTGATGAGTGCGCGTCATTCCTGCATCAACTTTAATGGGCTCGCCGATTGCCCCGATTGCAAGCCCCGCATACCAGCGATAGTTGACAGGATCCTGCTCTTTCCATGGATTAAATATCGCTCGATCCAGAAACCCATCTTCTTCAGCCGAACACAGATTACGAACGTACACAGTGCAACCTGTGCCGGTATCAACTCCGGTATCGTTTTGAGTTTGAAAATAAACTCTATCTATAGCCTTTTTCAGGTGGAGCGGGCCCTGCTTGTTTAGCTGTTTAGAGAACCGTACTCGCGATTTCGACTCGTGGAGTTTGCTGTCGATGTATAGACAATCATTGAAACCAACATAATTTGCAGAAGGATCTTCGATATCGGCAACTGCTATGTGATTTTTCAGGGCAAAAGAGTATTTGAGACGACGGTCTCCGGTATTCTTCACAGTCAGAGAGATATCCAACGCAGAGTGGTGCAACGCAATTTCCATGACAATGTGAAAGCCGTTATTCCAAACTGCGCGCGTGGCCTCTGAGTCAGCAGTTTCGATGATGACGTATGGATACTCTCCCTCGGTATCTTCATATAGCCCCGTCTGCGCGATAGTCCAGTTCGCAGTTTTGGTAAGTCCATCGGTCGGTAAAAGTTTTTTGCCTGGTGGAGTACCAGCTAGCTGGTGTTCTCCACCATATTGTGGAAAACAAAGTGAGGTGCCCCAATCACTCAATGCGTCTGAAGCCAAATCTGTGCCGTCGGGGGTATAGAAAACCTCGCCGCCATTTGCGAGTACCCAAGAAAGAATATTGCCTCCACGCAGATAAACGTCGCAAAAGCTACCACCAGGGTGGGTGAGGTTGACTTTTGGAATTCCGCAGCGGCCGTCCGTCACACGAACAGATCCCGGGATGGAAAATTCCCGGTGAAGCGACAATGTTTCTGTGCTATCGACAATTCCGACATCACTAATTAACACGATGATATTAAAAGGCGTCAGTGGCAATGGTGGAGTGGGAACCGTGAACAGTGGAACCGTGAACAATCGAACGGTGCGACAGGGCACACGTGAGTTTGACGAGTACTTACCTGCTCAATCCGTCGACATCCACGCCAATCTCTTGTAAGCCAAGATTTTTAATTGATGATAACTCGTTGTCCACATCGGATCCACCAGTACTGTTCGCAGGATATCCAGAACGTCGCGCGACCAGATGTCTGCCACGAACACTGCCTCTAAGGCGGCGGGACGAGTCTTCAAGATGGAACCGTCGAACCAGGACATCGCCCGGGTTGACATTTTTACGACCAGATCTTGAATCACATATGCAGCTACTGATGCGTTTGCGGTAGGACTCGGTCGGCGTTTGAGATTGAATCTGGGGGAAGCCAACAGTCGCCATCATGCAGAATCGGCGCAGTGCTTTTCCGTCAACCATCGTTCCGAAACCGTGACTCAGGACAAAGGTGGAACAAAAATCAAGCACATTTTGGATTTGGACGCAGCGTCGACCTATTAAATTGCGTGATTTTGAAAGGAATGTCTCACCCAGGCGTGTTTTTTTGTTCCTCCTGTACTTATCAAATTTCATGATTTCAAAGCGTGATTTCAAAGCTTAAGAGGTGTAGCATTACGTGGGAGCTTCATTCGGCGACAGTGAAATACCACTATCATACTTTATTTTGTTTTACTTTTCCATGAGGTGGAGGCTTAAGTACACTTTCGTACCATGATATTCGACGATTCTGGATTTCAATCAAGTGTGCACCATTATATTATTAGTTAAGTTATTAATTAATGTCAAAATCTTAAACTAGTCTTCCATACGTACGGCCTAACTCCGCTTATCTCGGCTTATCTCGTACCTTCGTACCTTCGTACCTTCGAAGGTACCTTCGCATATGGGGAATCTTCTGGTTCATTAACTCAAGTACCTTCGGTAACGAAAATATCATACCCTAACTAAATTATCATATGATAACTAAACTAAATTAACTAAACTCGATTGTCCAAACTTGATTGAAATCCAGAAAATATTTATTACACTTTTATTACCTTATGATATTAAGGTATTTTAATATTATAAATATCTAGCTTATGATATTACAGTCTTATTACGAGGTCTATTACGGATTTTTCTTTTTAACTCCATCGTCTATCTATTAAGGACAGGGGTGTAGTAATTATTTAATGAACCGGCCTTTTCGAAAATCAGGCTATTTGCCCACAGGAGAACGAACACGCACACGTACCCACTCGCGGAGAAATTAATCAAGCGAAGCGCAACCTTCGACAGCTTTTTTTACATCCTCGGGCAGCTAACGAGGAGCCCGACAAAGTTGTCGAGCAGATTTTTGATTCACCCCCTAGCTATCGAGCAGTCCGCGCCTCCCGCGGGACCAAACGATGAGGCGGATCTCTGCGTCATGAAGCACTTTCTCAAAAATCGGCTCGACAACTTTGAAGGGACAGTCGTGGGCAACGGGAAAATGAAGATTTTGAGTTGTTCAGATAAAACACCGCGGCTGAATTTCTCCGCGAGTGTGCACGTATGCGGACCGTATGCGCAAATCCACTGATTTTCAAAAGGCCGGTTTATCAAATATTACTACACCCCTGTCCTTAATTGACTTCATAGCGACTGAGTATTTTGTATGCCAGACTAATAGTTAGTCTAGTCAGATGTATAAATGGTAACAGTGTCACTCATTTTTTTAGCGACCCTTACCTGTGGAACACTACTGTATATGGACATTTGAGACGTTGTGAATTTGAGAACGTTGATATAGGGCTCCGTATACATGTCCAGTTCACCTGGTATCGTTAACCAGGAGTCGAGGTTTGATTCTCCGTACATTGTACTTTCGTAGACATTTTTATACGACGTTGGACGATTCCACCCGCCTCAACGACGATCACGCACGCGCTCCGACGCGCCGCGCGTCCCATCTCGAGATAACTCGTCATTCTTGAGGTAATTCTCATACGGTATTATGATACGAAGGCATTATTTATTTGGGACGAGGAACGCCAGTGACGAAGTCACATTTAGTACCACATTCTACCCCAACTTTTTTCGAACTATGTCACATTTTATTCGTCTTCTGATTGGTCGAGAGCTCGATCCTTTGCAAAAGTCATAGACTAAACAACCGTACGGTCGTCATTTGTACTTTATTGCAGACTAACAAAACATTGCGACGCCTTCCGTGTCTTTGGACGACGATTGTTCTGCGGGACGTCGTTATCGTTGCGCTTGGCGTGCACGTAGTCGTCGTCCTCACACGCACGCCACTTGTGAACGAAGAGTCGACGTCGAAGTTGACCGATGTATCGATGAAAATTCAGCTTCAAACCATGGATAAGTAGCCCTTCTCAATGCGTCTTTCACCGAGGCTTCACCGAAGCTTCATCGAGACTCGTCCCAAATCAGCCTCCCGGAACCGAACGTTCCTGTTCATCAGACTCACAGGTAGGGAGGCACCTACGGATGATACGAAACGTATTTTTTTGTCACGATCGAAGGTCTAGCTAGATACGAACGAAGGTACGAAGGTACCTTCGTAATATTTTATTCGACCTTTTTTGATTTTTAGCTCGAGAACCTTGAGTCAGTGTCCCTTATAGTTGTCACACCATGTTTACTCATGAAGGTACGAACGAAGGTCCGAACGAAGGTACGAACGAAGGTACGAATGAAGGATATTTTATTATAAACAACTAACAGTATAGTATACACACACATACATACCTACAGACGATTCGACCTTTATTTGGAGAATTATTATTATTATTATCTCCGGGGCGTTCACATACACCTGCTTTAATCCAGAAAACCTTCGTATCATATTCTCGTCTCGATTTGATGAAAAGTAAAAAATATCCGCAAGATGGTCACAGCCAGGGTGTTACAGAAATCCTCACCGGGTCCACCCAGTGCGGAAAAGCCAACACGCGCATTTAGAGCTGAGGACGACATAATGGTTGAGAATGAATCCGAGTCGCTCCCCCGCATTGAAGCTTTCGCGACTCGTCCAGTAACGACTCGCTCTGGCTTCCTCGATACGCCGAGTTCGGACTCGAAATCCGAATTTGCGTACACGGGCGGAACACTCGAGCGCGTGGTGTTCATCACACCGGCTTTCATCTCAATTTTGATGATTTCATTCGTAACCCTCTGGGGAGCACGTTTATCACGTGCGTTGACGGTAACTTTCATCTGCTGCTACATTTCCTACGGGTGGGTGAAAGGTATCCACTCCGCCCTTTTCGCGCTCTTCGTTGGTATTCCTCGCTGTCACGCCTATAAGAAAGCTAACTGGCGCGAGCTTGCTAAAAGGGCAGAGCATCAGAGCCCAATTTTGCAAAGAACTTTTGGACCGCACGGTCCCATGTTCAAGCTCAGAAAATCGGACTCGCAACCTGGCAATGATGCCTCTGATGGACGAAAAGTAAAGGAAGGACTTACTGCTCGATTTGACTCGATTGTTCACGTGTGTGTAATTCCAACTTACAAAGAGCCCCTTGGTACTCTTCGAAAGACGATCGACACCCTCAGGAGTCAGACCTGCGCGAGAGAAAAATTAATCGTTTGCATTGCTACCGAAAGTCGTGACCGAGATGCTCCCGAAAAGGTGCGCGCGCTCTTGGCTGAGTTTGGTGACAGCCTTCTTGGTTTCTTTTACACAAGTCATGTGCTCAATCCTGGCGAGGCAGTCGGCAAGTCATCCAATACAGCATGGGCCGTGCGCTGTGTGAAGCACCAGTTAGTAGATGTCTGGGGCTTCGATCTGGAGGATGTTCTCTTAACGATATGCGACGCTGATACATACTTTGATCCACAATTTATGGACTGCCTAGCATATCACCACGTGCAGGATCCAACTCCATACAATACCACATACCAAGGTGCTGAATGTTTCTTTCCGAATATCTGGGCCGTTCCGATAATAGTTCGCATCAAAGCTCTGATTGACTCCGTCGGATTTCTTGGACAACTTTCGAGTCCATTCAGTCACCCGTTCCCGTTTGCAATATACAGCCAATCGCTGCGCACAGCTGTTGACTGTGGTTATTGGGATGTTGACATTATTCCTGAGGACTGGCATCACTTTCTGAAGTGTTGGTTCCGAAGAAACGGAAATTTTCGTGTAGTCCCAATATTTCTATTCATGGGAAACGATGCTATAGAAGATGATAATTGGCTCGCGGCAAACAGGGCAAGATACACGCAGGCAAAGCGGCACGCTTGGGGCGCAATTGACCTTGCGTACATTGTATGCCAATATGTAAGCCGCCGGCACAATATTCCATTTCACAAGGTTTACAAGCTGTTTGTACACGCTGCCGAACATCACATCAGCTGGACACTTTACTGGATCACAGTCATGCTTGGCTCACTTGTAAGCACGCTGGTGAATCCCGAATTGGATACGTTCCCTTTCGGAATCGGTTTGCGCAAACTTGCGGTTTTGTGTTTTCTTCCGATGACGTTCGCGACCACCATGTTCATGATAGGGGACTTTTACATTCGATTGTTTTTGGTCAACGATCGCAGCCATTTTGAAGCAAATGCGGCACCGATGTGGTGGCAAGCCCTTTCTCAGATTCAATGGCTGCTGATGCCTGTTGCTGATCTTTTCTTTGGTTCACTCGCTGGCCTTGACGCACAGTTGCATATGGCGTTCCAACCAACGATGAAATATGAGGTCTCCACTAAAGTTGCCAAGGTGTTGAAGTAGGAAATAAGGCTAAGATAAGATGACCACAGTTACTTTCACCGTTTCATCACCTCGGCCCAGGCCTGTTTAACTATCACTTTGCCAAGATTTTGATAGACGTAGAAGTGCGAAGATAGATAAAAGTTAGGCCAAGTTGATATGAATATCATAAACATTTTGTATCATGACATGAAAACAACAACTTCATTAAAACAATATCTTAAGTGAGCCGCTCAACCGCGCTCGCCGTCCTGAATGGGCCTGAATAGGCGCCATAGGGGAAAAAAACACACGCGACCCAAAATGTTTGGCGCGGAGCACGTGTCTGCTTTTGCAACCGACCGGTCGTCGTATGGTAACTACACTGCCGACCGAAATATCAAAGATATATGACAATCTACATTACAGGAAGATCAGCGCGATGGTCTGTTGTGACAAATTTAATCGGGATTGATCATGAGTCATGCATGAAGATTTGATCTCTGTTAAGGTTTTTTTTTTTTTTGCCCCGGGGCGGGAATGGTCATCCTTGAGTTATTTTCCTTTTTTACACCCTGAAGCGTGCCACGCGCTGACAGGAGCGGTTTTTCACCTGAGCAAGATGCGCGCTCATGTAGCCGCTGACGCGCGAGTAACAAGCGGCGCACTGTATCTTTGGGGTCCGCGCCGTATCCTTAGAGGGTGGGGGCTGGGTTTTCAGGGTTTGGAGTTTGAAAAGCCGCGAAGCGGCTCGTCAGCCACTCCCTATACACATTCTGAAGCGCGCCTACCCCCCCCCAAAAAAAAAATTCGCACAGATAGATTTCGCTCGAGTTTCGGGTAAGTGACACGTCGTAAAAAAATCTGGAATTCAAGACCTGTCAGGAATCAGGTCACGTTTTCGCGTCACGTGCTCGACGGTCGCCACGCCGAGCTGAAGCGCGGCGACCGTCGCCCAAAGTCGAAACTTATACCTTCGCTAACCTTCGAAGGCACGAAGGTTGAATTGAAGCGGTGATAGATTTATCCAAAATTCAACTAAAACTTAGACGAATTTCTCCGTGTGTACAGCTGTTTTTCCTTTACACGGCTAGTTTCTGTATCGAAGCCACGACCTGGATGAGAATCCTGCCTGAGCCTCATCAATCCGATATTTAAAATGGAAGATATCACGACCCAGCAGGGAGTGGGGTTAAATTTAAATTTGTTCACGTCAAGCTTAATAAGGGAAGAAGCTTCAAGGATTTTTTTACAACGTAGGCTCAACTTTAGGCGAGGGCGCTGGCGCAGTTGTCACGTGTGAATCAGATTATTCTAAATGGGCCGTTAGGTTTCAAGTCGCTCCTGGTGACCACTCACTGCAAACTGAAATTGATATTTTGTGCCGTGTAAAGTACTATATTCCATTTGCTTGAGAAAATGGTTTGATAAGCCACTCAGAGTAACCTGATTATGAAGCTTGTCACGGGTGGCACCTTACTTTTCCATATATTTAATCTCAAGTAAAAGGTTGGAACCAAATGTAGCAGAACATCAATTTACACACAAGTTCAAAAAAACCAATAGTGTGCACGGGTGCGTGTTCGTTGTCCCATGAGCAAATTCCCTGATGTTCGAAAAGGCCGAATTATTAAATAATTACTACACCCCTGTCCTTAAATTAATCCTGTGATACATTTCTACACATCAGCACGATGTTAATTAATAAAGCAGTCTGCTATCTTACTTCTTGCTGTCTGGTTGAGAAAAAATAAGGGTCATACAGTTGTTGAACTTTCAGGTTCCCGCTTGGTTACATGTAATCCCTCCGTCAAATCAGCCACAGGTCCGACGAGCCTCACTTTTAGCGAGTTATCGGGCGCCTCACCGTTCATTGAAAAAAACCTGACCGAAACTATCATAAAAGGTGCAATGGTGTCATGTTATCGAAGATTGTCATTCGAATCAGAAAATCAATTTCGCTGAAGTACACGAGCACGAGAGTACTTTAAGCGATAAAGAAACAGCAGTTTTTTTATCGACGAATCAAATTTGTTTCAATTTTTAACATGTAAAGTTACTATTTCAAAGATCATTACGAAGACTAGCTAATTTTTCTAGCTCAAAGTGTAGAAAAAAATTAGAATTTATATCCTGTAACAAATGTTATCAACGTCCTCAAATGAATGGAAGAAGAAAATTCCGCACATTGAAGAAGCCCTCGTATGTCTCAGCATTTAGCACTGTTGAAATCGAAAGCACCCGAGAAAATATTTCTCGAACCTGCATTCATTCAAAAAGATTATCTCGTAAACATTCGTGAAAGATTATAAAAAAAGATGACCTTGCTGTTCGGGAACATTTTAGTTAATGCAACCGTTATTTTTCGAATTTCTCCCTCAAATAGGATTGCCCCTAGATGATTAAACTGTAACCGGTTGAATACGTTTTCCTGCAATACATTAGTCGCCAAATTAGTCGCTCCGGAAACAAAATAATTTATTATGATGAAATGTACCTCAATCCGTCTTGCAATATGTGTGATAATTGGATCCGAGATTATCTCATTCAGCTCCGACGAAAAAACTCTGTTTGTAAATTTTAGGCTTAAACAATGATCGAGTCTTATTTTCGTCACGAACCTCTCCATGTCAAAGGCCTAAATATTAATTCATTTTTAAATCGAAGGAAGAAAAGAAAAACGTGTGAACAATGGAGCACCTCATGCATTCTGTCAATCAAACCAGCAGACCATGACTTTCTTGCCGATTTCCATTTCATGTCTTCTTCACTCATTACGTAATTTGTCGAAGCAAGACAATCAAAGGTAGCGTCAAAGTATGAAAATAAACCTGGATATTACGCATCTAAGCAGAATGATATGATGCGATCTTTTCAGAGAACATGATTGTACCTTTCATATAGAGATCTCTTTCAATTAGCAGTTTTTCTTGCAATACCTTCGATAGTTCCTGATGTATATATAAACGACTGAGAATCAATAACTTGTACAAGAATCATTTGGGTACCTCGAGGTCCGGGAGTCCAACGTATGCTTGACTTTTATCATTTCTTTTAAGATGCTGTCGAACATTATTGTATAACTTGATCAGTACGAAGTGCTAAAAATGGTCACTTAAAATCCGCCTCAACCTTGACGAAGTCAATCACTTCAAATAGATTGCTCAAAAAGATATGCAAAAAACGCAATCGCCACATCCTTTCTTCCATTGGTTTAATCTTGCAGATGATCGGTTAGAAGGAAATTGTTAAATAATCAATTGAAAAAAATACGCACTTTATTATTGAGTTCATCATCGAGAGAGACCTAAGCGCAATATTCACATTCTGATTTACTCGAAAAAGAATTCGCAAACGCACATGTCTCAAAGCCGCTTCGCGAAACAAATTTAGCAATAAGATAGTGCATTCTTGGTAACCTATCAAGATGCATTTATTGATACTAATGAGTAAATGTAAGCATTTTACCTACCAACATGCACGGCCCGGTTTATCGATGACATCGTAAGGAAAAAGAAGTCGTCAACAAATGCATCAAGATTCTTCAATCCAAGGATTCCCTTCTTAGTCGGAATCAAGATTTGATAATTGTTACCCAACAGACGTGTCTGCATTCGTTAATTGCTCAGACAATGAAAAAACCTTCTTTTCACTTTGAACTTGTCGTACTTCGAGATCTGAATATGTTCGCTCGAATTTCGACAGAATTCGCGAAAAAATCATCGCAATTTTTCTTTGATGGGTGCAATTTGTGTCTCCACTTGCAGATACTTTATCGATGCTTCGGCAGAACTCCTCGATGTAGCTACATTCGAAACAAAGTCCATGATTGTGTGAAATCAAGCGGAATGACTATTTGGCATGACACACCTTCGATACTCCGCCAATCTCGTGATAACTTCGACCATTTCGACCTACGATACATTGTTTTCCTTGTCCTTGCAACGCTGGAAAACAAAATCTGTCCTTACGATTACATTTTCAATGTTACTGCATTCAGGGAGTTTAAGGCACCACAGTAATCGAAATTGATTGAAATGTTTATTTAGTTGGTCGGAATTTAAATACTCAATTTTTGTACCTGAAACCAAGCTGGTCTTCAACCCCAGATTCGTTCGCATTGTCAAAATTTTGCTGATAAAGGTCAAGATGTTAGCACAAGCTTGAATAAGTTTTGCAGATGAAAATTCATGACGGAATCAATCTTGCGTGTTACAAGCATACCAAGTGCGTCGCCAACATTGATTCGGTATGACTTTCGCACGCCTGGTATTATTGAAACAATATTAACAGACAAAAACAAGCATTTTTACCACTCGTCACCTCGTGAACTGAAACTACCAATGCATTTAGAGCTCTGAGGCCAAAGGTTGCTAAGATGTCCCTCCAATTGCATTCAAAGTAATCGAACAAGGTATCTAGCATGTTAAAAATCTGGTGCTTAATTTGTACATCATTGCCCTTTTGGGCACAGGCACGCTGAAGAGGAACAACAAAGTCAGTTCAGAATCAAGTGGAAAAAAAAGGCGAGTACCATGACGACAACCCGGTCTATGCTTTTAAGTCCCTGGTCAGGCAAGCCTAGCGTTGCGAACAGCTTTGCGAAACGCAAAACCTGTTAACGTAATCAAATGAAAGGACCACACGCGTAAAGCCGAACGGTTTCAATGTGCTCACAGAATCTTCGTCGCCTCTGGCTATGGCAACATCTAGATTTTCTTTCAATCTTTTGGTTACTTCGCTGATAGAAAGACGCACGCGTGTATACAAATGCTGGGTCTCAATGTCATTCACAGATATTTTCAGAGCTTCACTGTAATGATTCATTGACTGCAAAGTATGGGCATGCTGCACAGTGGCCTCGTATTCGTTTCGATGCAAACACTCCTAAGGCGAGAACAATTCGTCGTGTGAAGTTAATAAATAGCAGAGACGAACATATGGAAGATGCTGACCATCATAGCGCTACAGGTAGAAGCAGTTCGAACATTATGGTTGACAGTCATTTGTGCAGCCGAGATGTTTTGCCTCTCAGTGCATAATTCTTGCGCCTTGACACCAAGTTAACTTTCAAAAAGTGGAGCAGGTGTGCCTTGGTAAGACATCTAACCGTTGCAATAATTGTCGAGCGACTGGTTTGTGTAATGATTTTCGCAAGCAGTCTTAATGATTCGACATGTATGATATTTGCTTTATAATGTGCACCATCTGCTTCATCACGTGTGCCATCTGATTCATCATGTGCGGCACCTGCAACGAACTGTCCGACCTGAAGGACAGGAGAAACTTTCTGTTACTGTTCGTCGATGAAAAAGGCAGCAGTGACCTGTGGATCGGTCCAGGCTTGGCTCTGTTCGTGGCTTCCTACATGTGATGCGCGAAGTAGCCTCATGGCAAGAGCTCTGTGTGAGTGGGCTGCCTCATGCAGAAGTCTACGGAGAGGAAAAGCATCGTTCAGACGCGGGCACTGTAGACGCACGCAAAAAGTCGTTGTCGTACCACGACTCGCCTCACCTGTTTATGGCGCCTACATCCATGGTTTCTTCGAGAAACAAGGAATCGGCATTCATTTGTTCACAGTTCCCCCGAGTTGACGTAACCCTTTGCAGGTGGCTGAAGCTCCGTGGTGTGCAGGCAGGCTTGTAGACGCTTTCCTTTCCTCATAAATGGTAAGCTTCGCTTCTGCATTAACATTGCTTTAACATCTCTGAAATATCCTTAGACTACTCTAGCTAGCTAGCTAACTACAGTGTAGCTTAGCTAGCTAACACTTAGTAGTCTGTAGATAAAATCCCTTACCTTCGTAATACGAATAATTGTTCTTTTTGATTACAGATAATTTTGACTGGCGATTCAGGGTTTGTGTTTAGCCCCAGATCATGTCCGGTCATAGAATACCTGGTGTATTCTTACCAGCATCTTTACCCCTCCACAAGAAAAATTTGGGCGTGGGTGTTGTAGTCATTGGGGCTCCGGCAGTGCCGATGAACTCGCAGAGAGATTGACGAAGAAACTGGTGTAAAGCTTTGACGTACAAACCGTTGCAGCGCGCGCATTTGCGAAACGCGATCGAAACAACACGCTTGGGAGCATTTGAACGCTCTTTTAGAAGAAAGAAAAACCTGAACGACCAATCCAGAAGGTTGATCATCAAGATCTACCAGACGACAACGCTTAAGTCTCCAGCTCGCTCTATCGCGCCGCCATTTTTCTGTGGAAATGTGGTCGGGTGGCAGGTAAAGCGACAGTATTCACGCTGCCGGCAGAGACGGAAGTTCTTTTTTAAATAACGTTTAGAAGACCAACAGATCTGGTCGTCAACTTCGAAAACTGATTCGTGAGCTTCGTGAGCTGTCGTAAAAAGCACTTCATGTCTAGCAGACAGGACGATCGCACGACGCAGTGCAAACGGACTACTCGCCGTTTAGTTACATTAATCGGCGTACTTGCTGCCGGAAATTTCTTCTCATACCTACTGTTTTTTATTCTTTGGCAACCCTCGCAGTTCGTTGAGGTGCGCGGAACAAGCTCAAGTATTGGATTTTTACCATATGTGAAAGATTCTATGTTAAGCTTGTCGACGATAGACAGCAACATTGAGTGGCGGCAGCCATACTTGCATGAAGACGTTCTCGCGCGACAATTGGGGGACTTGGATAGTGACACGCCCTTTCCCATATTTCGTGGTGACCCAGACCTGTACACATATGAAGTGTTGCGCAAATTTCCACATGATCCATCAGCTTTCACTCAAGGCTTGTTATTTCGACCTCCAGACACTCTGTTCGAATCGACCGGGGCCTTCGGTGGACCATCTACGTTGCGTGAAGTGGACCTTGTAACGGGCACCGTGCGCAAACAGGTGGAACTCCCCGGAATATATTTTGCAGAGGGCCTGACATACCACGACGACAAGTTATTGCAGATTTTCTGGCGTAATAACACGGGAATCTACTATGATCCGAAGACATTCAAGTCTTTGGGGACTTTTCAAACGCCACTTTCAGATGGTTGGGGCATCTCAGTTGTTGATGACTCACTTGTGGTAAGTGACTCAAGCACAGAGTTACACTTCATCCAGCCGAGCACAAAAGACGAGGGAACACTCAGGTTGCTACATTCAAAAACTATACGTGACGGTAATACTAAAATTAGATTCGCAAACGAGCTCGAGACCGTCAAAGGCGAAATTTGGGCTAACGTTTTGGAGCGGGAATGTGTTATGCGAATCAACTCCAAAACTGGTGAAGTTGTCGGTTGGATCAACTTGAGTGGACTCTCCCATAATTTAGACCGCGGAACTCTTCGCCCCGGTGTCCTGAACGGCATAGCGTACGACGCAGAAGGCGACAGAATCTTTCTCACCGGAAAGAATTGGGCAAATCTTTTCCAGGTTCGAATAATCAGAGAGAACAGAACTTCACTCGACACTGTGAGGCATATTTGCCATCCAGCGAATAGCCTGCCGCAATATGGATATCCGTAGAGGAAGATCAATACTTTCGCCCTGCAGACAAGTTTTTCGCACACAGGACACGTTTCCATTATCACGCAGTGACATACCTAAACTTTCAAGCCTTCTTATGAGCAACAGGCTCCGCAAGATGAGCTTCCTGACCCAGATTCTTGGTTCGCGCAGTTTCTCGAAACACAAAGTGTTGATTGATGTACTTGCTTCCCCAGCCAACTCCGAACCCCCACCCGACTCCAATCCCAATGCCACAGCCCCCTCCTACACCCAAGCCCAAACAACCGAGGTTTCCCCCTTCGTCAAGCAAGATTAGGTCAGGCAATCAAATCAAAATTTGACGACTCACCCCCGAAGCCCCAGCCTACGCCGAAACCGCAGCCTACGCCGAGCCCTGATATTACCAAGGATACGTGAGCTAAAATTTTGAGCGATCGGGCGACACTTACCGATGCCAACGCCGCGTCCCTGAATCGCACGACTGGATGCGACTGTCATGAATCTCGGGAGCGACACCTCGTGAACAATAAAGCCCTACTTGAACTCAAAAGTATTTTATTTATGGTATGATATATGTATCACATTTATTTAACAATGATAAGGGTAAAAGTTATGATATCACCATTTGCAAAGTTGATGTCCAAATTTTTGCCCGGATTCCTGACTGCTTCGGTTGATTTCCGGTTGATTTCCGGTTGAAATTTCGGATTTCCCCCGGATTTCCAGCTCGAAATTTCCCAGATTTCCCTATCAAATTCGTGGTCAGATTTGAAAGTAAAAGTGGGTCAACTTGCATTTCTACGATCAAATTACCTATCAAAGCTAAAAATCCTGACGGAAATCCGGATTTCAACGATTGATCCACGGTTGAATTACGGTTGAAATTTCGGATTCTGCGGATTTTTTTCCCTCGGATTCCGGCCAAAAATTTGGACATCAATCATGCAAATGGTGATATCATAAAGTATATATACTGTATATATCATATGATATCATATTTATTATCTAACCCTTAAGCTTTTATTTTACTGCCGATGGAGCATCCGTACAAATTCTCAAACCATGTGGTTCAGTGTTAAGGGTTAACTTTTACGAAGGCATGGTATGAAACGTGTCAGAGATGGCTGCTCGGAACATGAGATGGTGCTACAGGGCCCCGTGTCGCAGTATTTAAAACGTTTTCGTAATTAAAGCTTCGTATTCCATAAGTTTCGTGCGAAGGTATTATCCGTGCAAGGTGCCTCCATAGCTAGTCTAGTGACTTCGAAGGTAACTATCATAATAAACAGGAATGTTTGGTTCGCGGGAGGCTGGTTTGGGACGAGTCCCGAGTTTTAATCGATGAGCTAGCTAGCTAGCTAGCTAGCTAGCTACTAGGCTAGCGTTTTAATCGATGAGCTAGCTAGCTAGCTAGCTAGCTAGCTAGGCTAGCTAGCTAGCTACTAGTAGTAGCTAGCTAAAAAGTACGAAGGTAGACTACCAAAAGGTAGCTACTAGCTACTAAACCTAACCCTAGTAGCTAGCTAGCTAGCTAGCTAGCTACTAGCAAGTACCTTCGTAGCCAGTAGGTATGACTAGAAGCCATCTACTATAGCTAGCTAGCTAGCTAGCTAGACCTAGCTAGCTAGAGCTCTAAGCTAGCTAGTGGCCCGACGTTATTGACTACTCAAATTTTTTGACTATTGAATAGTCACAGGTAGTCAGAATTAACTGAAGATTAGACCGTCAATTGCCGTCCTCGACGTAGCACAATAGGCAAATAGTATGGTTGTGGTTCCGCTTGCGCGCGCCGCTGCCGTCGCGCTCGGCGCGTTTCGCGACAAACTTTGACCGTACAATCTACGCCGCTGGTCGCGAGGAGTGAAGCGACGCGGCGTTCACGATCAGAATCGCCCGAGCGGCCGACGCGCGCCTCGCGAGAGAACGACACATTTAGACCTTCGATTTTATAAGAAGTTTAGTTCTTGAGTTAATCCCTCGCGCCATGGAATGGACATGGTTGCGCGCCGTGTGAATGCAAACGATCGAACCAAGAGATGCCCAAAAAATAACATTTTCTGAGGGACCTGTTCCAGCTCTAAGCATAAATAGATCAGGCGCAGACTAATCCATCGGGCATGCACTAATGCCGGAAGGTCTGACTATCTGTGACTATTGGATAGTCACAGATAGTCACAGATAGTCACATAACGTCGGGCCACTAGAGTAGCTATGTAGCTAACTAGTCTACCTTCGTAACTACGAAGGTAATACACATGGTCGAGAATTTGTACGAATGGTCCATCGGAACTAAAAGCCCATACAAGCTCAAACCGTATGGACAAATACCTTGACATACTGTTTGGCCCGTGCGACTGATTTTTTAGTCAAAACACCCGCGTGAAAAAAAGTGGGGACTGGGGCTCTTCTAATTAGAGTTAAGGTTTACAATTCTTAGCAGGCTCCTAATTTATAAACCTTGTACCTAACCCTTAGCTGCTTAGTATTTTTCCTTTTTCAGCAAGGAATACTGGAAAAAAAAACCACCGCGCCAATTTGGTCGTGACAAACTGTCGTAACCGCAGCAGCTTGGACTCATCCCAAGATGTTTCGCATAGCTTTTAGAGCCGCGTGCCATCGTTACTCACCGGCTACTTTTCTTTTCGGCGCGGCAGTTCGACTACAAAATCGACAATTGAACATTCACGAGTACCAAGTGAGTTTTGAACACGGATCCCAACGGAGTACAAAACACCACTTGCGGTTTTATTCTCAACGGTTGTTAACATCAAACAGGGCGCCGAGATTTTGGCGCGGCACGGCGTCCGCGTTCCACTTGGCATTGCTTGTCAAACGGCGGACCAGGTACATGCCGCCGCCGAGAAGCTTAGATCTGACGATGGAGATGTCGTTCTGAAGAGTCAGGCGAGTCAGCTTGATTTCTCCTCATCGTGGCTTTTTCCCTCATGATATCCATCCACTCTTCTTTCGAGCTCGGTTTCGTGTCCGGGAAAAATGACCACGTTATTTCTTCGGCCTCCATTAGATTCTTGCGGGTGGGCGTGGTCTTGGTCATTTTAAGAATGGTCTGCAAGGTGGTGTTCACATTGTCCCATCTGGCAAAGCACAGGCAGTTGGCGAGAAGATGTTAGGCCAACTGCTTGTAACGAAGCAAACTGGTGCAGCAGGCAAACCTGTCAACACTGTGCTAGTCGCTCAAAAAATGAAGCTCGTCAACGAAATGTACTTTGCTATCCTTCTAGATCGCGCCAGTGCAGGGCCGTTGGTCATTGCTTGCAGCGAAGGTGGCACCTCCATAGAGGACCTCGCGGAAACACATCCAGAAAAGATTACCAGGATGAAGATCGACATAAGAACAGGACTTACAGAGGCTCAGGCAAGAGACATAGTCGCGCATCTTGGGGTGAAAGGATCCGTAAGCGATGCTGTTGCCCAGGTAAAGGCATTATACAACGTTTTCATCAGCAGCGATTGCACCATGCTCGAAATCAATCCCCTCGCAGAGACCGCCGAAGCAAAGCTCATAGCTGCAGATGCGAAGCTCAATTTTGATGACAACGCCGAATATCGCCAGAAGGGCCTCTTCGCTCTTAGAGATCATTCACAGGAAGATCCGCGTGAGGTTACAGCCGGTAAGTTTGACTTGAACTATATCGGCCTCGACGGAAATATAGGTTGTATGGTAAACGGTGCAGGCCTTGCCATGGCCACGATGGACATCATCTCACTCCACGGTGCAGCCCCAGCAAACTTTCTTGACGTCGGCGGCAATGCAAGTGAACAGCAGGTCGTCGAGGCCTTTAAAATTCTCACTTCTGACACCAAAGTGCAGGCTTTGCTTGTGAACATATTTGGTGGCATCATGAAATGCGATGTAATTGCAAGCGGCATTGTTAGTGCGGCAAAACAAGTTGGCCTTCAAGTGCCTCTTGTTGTTCGCCTAGAGGGAACAAACGTCGAGGCAGGTAAAGAAATTCTCGAAAAATCTGGCATGGATATCATTGCCGCGAATGACCTTGATGATGCAGCGAAAAAAGCGGTCTCGGCTCTTTCTTAGGTTCTTCTCTAGCTTGGTCTTGGTTTCGATATTAATTAGTTTTTCGGCGCAAACAGTTTTCACTCAGCTTTTCATTGGAATGCAAATAAATATAGATCGACTATCTAGTCTACGGAACACATCTTTGTTCGTAGACTAATACGTATGTATGTACTATCAGTCTATATCATTTCTATATCCATATGGTTATGAATTTGGTTAAACTTAGTTTCAGCAATAATGTAGTAAAATGGTTTTTACAGTGTTTTTACGGGTGACAAAGTACGTCTCCACTAAGTGTTACTTTACGTACAACAAAAAAAATCCACTATAGATACGTCTCCAAAAAAATCCCAACTAATCAACGGGTATCTGACAGAGCTTCTAAGATTTTTTGGCCAATCAGAGTCGAGAAAGGGGAGCTTCGGCAGCAGCAGCCAGGCATTGCGCGCATAAGTTGCGCCCGCATGGATGTCAAACCGAAAAACAGGCGCCACAGAAGTGTCGAGAGGGTCCATGCACCACGTTTCAAAGCAAGGCGCGACTTTACATGGACGCGGTAAGCATGGCGAAGCCGCGCAGGCGCGATGTATGGGCAAGAAAAGAACTCGACGAGTTATGAACCGTCAGAAGTGCGATGCGGGTTCGTGTTATTCTTCTGTTCGCCCTCGCGGGGACAGATTTTCGGCCTGTTGGCTCAGTGAAAACGTTATGCATATAGCTAGTCCACTGCACACGGCGTCGCGCGGCTCTTCGCGTGTAGGCGCGGCGCTGGGGAGCGACTGAACGCGCGCCAAGTCGAGCAAAAAAACCTGTTCGGCGAAGCATATATGCAAATAACGGCGAAATCAAAACGAATTATGATTAACTCTTTTTGTGGAATAACGTGGGCGTAGCCACAGGCGCTACCCTTGCTTGTGGTATCTATACTCTAGCTAGGAGCTTAGTCTACCTTCGTACCTCGTACCTTCGAAGGTACCTTCGAAGGTAACTTTTAAAAACCCTGAACTGCTGAAGTGTTATTATAAGTGTTAGTCTACGAACGAAGGTACGAAGGTAACATATAAGCATAGAACTCCACCGTTCCTCGACCTCCTCAAATACGTCGCTGCACACACCGCCCAGCGAGCCTCGGGCAACGTCAACGAGCGATCGCAAGCCATCTACGACTCCATAACCCCGCCAAACGAGCTCCGGAACCGAATCCACCTATGCAACCTAGCCCTCGTTAACAAGGATGTCGTACTCCGGTGGTTTGCGAACGACGAGGTCGCATCCTGTGCAGGTAATAAAAGCATGGCATCTCAGTGCACCTTTTCATAAACATCGGCATCGTCGCACTAGCCGTGATCGGCGTTCTTTCCTCCGGATGGTGTACGCGGGTCCTGGAAACGCTCGACAACCTGGCGACAACCTGGGCAAGTACTCTTTGGTTATGAAATTTGGTGGATCTTCGATAGCATCATCTCAGCGAATGCGCGAGGTTGCTGAAATAGTTATCACCGTCCAGGATGATTTGCCGGTCGTGGTTCTTTCGGCAATGGGGAGGACAACCAACAATCTGCTTGATGCTGGGGAGCTGGCACTGAAATGTGATAACTCTGATGAGGTTGCAAACTTGGAGCCAATAGTTGAAATTCGAGCCTGTCACATCTCTGCCATGCACGAGTTGAACATAGATTCTGATACCTTTCAGGAAGTATGCAAACTTTTAGATAAGATGGAACAGCTTTGCACCGGCATCGCTCTGATGCAAGAGTGTACGGGCCGAACACGCGCAACCTTAGTTTCTTTTGGTGAGCGCATGAGTTCCCGCATCTTCTCTTCGTACCTTCGCTCTCTTGGACTTCGTTCCAGACAGTTTGATGCATTTGACGAGCTCGGATTCATTACTAGCGATCAGTTTGAAAATGGTGTTATTCGCGAGCAAACTTACTCGAATGTAAAAGCTGCTTTGACTCGGAGAAGTGATGAGCCTGCGTCAATTGCCGTTGTCACAGGCTTCCTCGGGCGAGGGGAGAAGACTGGTGCAATCACAACACTGGGTCGTGGTGGGTCAGACTTGACTGCAACAGTAATCGGATCTGCACTAAACGTGCCAGAGGTACAGGTGTGGAAAGATGTGGATGGTGTCCTCTCCGCTGATCCACGTGAAGTTGAAGGAACGATCCCGTTGACTTTTTTGTCATTTCACGAGGCAACTGAGTTGGCTTATTTCGGAGCTCAGGTTTTGCATCCCCAGTCAATGCGCCCTGCGATGGACTCAGATAGTCTTTGCGTGCGTGTCAAGAACTCGTATAATATTGAAGCTCCTGGAACTCTGATAGGTCACGTGCGTTCTACACGAGACAGTGACTGGATTCTGACTGCGATAGTGCGCAAAAAGAATGTGACACTGCTTGACGTCGTTTCAACACGAATGCTTGGACAATATGGTTTCCTAGCACGAGTTTTTGCAGTGATGGAGAAAGCCAGAATTTCTGTTGACTGTATCGCGACATCCGAAGTCAGTGTGTCTCTGACCCTCGACCCAGCAAAGTTGTGGAGTCGCGACCTTGTGAAAGAAGAGCTTGAGGCTTTGGTAAGAGATTTTGAAAATAATGGAATCGCGCGGGTAAGCTACACTACTGGAAATTCACTCGTCTCACTCATTGGAAATGTAGAAAGAAACAACGAAATAATGGAAAGGTCATTTCGTGCGCTCGGCAGTGCAGGGATTCGAGTTAAAATGGTTAGCCAGGGCGCGAGTAAAACCAATATATCACTCCTGGTCAGCGAAAGTCAAGGGGCACAAGCAGTTCGAGCAATTCATGCAGAGTTTTTCAGGGCCCGTCAGCTTTCAGAAGACCAAAACAAAAGCAAGTAGGCGAATGCGACTCGCGGCTTTCTTTCATCTCTGAATTTATTTATTCGATTTACGCTCTTTCGCACGGTATATGTTACAGTCCAAATTTGCGTGAGCTGCTCGTCGGCACGAAGCATTCAAGGACATAATTTTAAATTGATTCCTTAAAATGAAAATTATAAGCGACCGAGGGACATCATCATACTCACTGTCGACAACTGAGGTGTTATTACGCACGTGACGCGTAAGTCTTGCTCAGTTTCGCTGGATGGCAAGGATAGTGCATACGATTTCCAACTGGATGAAATACTGAACTCTGTCACCACGTTCACAGTGGCGTGCGTGTGATGACGAGGTCTACGTGCACGTCGAGCGCAATAATAAGGACGTCCCGCTGAGCAGTGGTTGTCCAAAGAACGGGAAGGCGTCGCATACCGTCGTTTGTCATAAATAAAGTAACCAACGATGTCGAACAATGTATTTGTCGGTAACTTTTGCAATTGACCGAATTCTCGACCAATCCGAACACGAATCATAACCTCTTAAGAACTTGAGCGGGAGGCGTCCCTCTGCTCTGTGCTGACAATTGTGTCTATTACATGGTCGCTACTAGATCTTAGAAATTCGCAGCCCGTGTATGGGTGTTACGCCGGCTACTAGAGCATTGGCTGTGAGAATTGAGTCCCTTTTATGCTCATCTTCTCGCCATCTGGTCTCCCTCATTGCCGGCAGCGAAGCTATCGCTGTCGTATTTATTTTTCTCGTCACACCCCTTGAGGATTTTATTATTATGAGCCGGTTGACCTGTGAATTGTTCGAAAGGGGTACCAGCAGAAAACTATCCAGAACGTCCTCGAGTGCAACATTCCATAAAGATTGCAGTCACTGGAATTGACAAGCAAGTGCACATCGAAACAAGTCCCCGCCGCAGGCAGCTTTTTATTTCGTAAATTCAAGGAACCGCTTTCGTACAAAAATCATTGTTGCGGAAAAGGCATGCCGCACAGAAGCAGGGGGTGAAAATACGTGCGCCTGGCCATAAGGGACATGCCTGGCTTCAAAGAGATATGTCTGGCTTCACGAAATGCCCGAGGTACAATTTATTAGCCCTTCCACAGAATACCTTTCTCGATTCAAGTTCAGATTTGGCACAGTCAGCCTTCTTGAATTCCTGGGATGTAGATCTTCATCCGTTTTTCTCCTTGAAAAATAAGCCAGCGAAAGGATCAAGTGAGTCGCGCCATTTGAATGTTTGTCGTGAAGTAATCTGGTCTCCTATATAACTTCCGTAAGTGATATATAAAACGAAGCGTTCATATTGCCAGCAGAAGAAAAGACCGCGAGGAGCTAGAACATCTACAGCTGTCACTTTCCTTAAAGTTGGATGTAGAGATCACGTCCTGGGTTGAGCTCTTGAACTAGCTCTACTGCCTCTGTGAGTGCAACTTCCCCAAACTTGGTTATGTAGTTATTGTTCAAACTAATGCTCGTGATTGAGGCATCTGCGTTGTTCTTTATCGCCTGAGCCAGTGCAAACGCCCCGTTGTCTTTAATTTCGTTGTATCCAAGATCCAGGGATGTCAGGTTTTCATTCACCATACCAAGTGACTGAGCAATAGCTGCGCAGCCTTCATCACCGAGTTCATTTCCACGCAGGTCTAGCGTGGTGACATGTTCGTTATATTTCATAGCATCAGCGATGTGCCGTGCCCCCTCCTTTGTGATTTTGCACCAACCCATACGAAGGGTTGTCAACTTGCTGTGAAACTTAAACGCGTCAGCAAGTGCGGCACCACCCTTCGGACCAATCGGATTGTAGCCTATTTCCAACGTGCGCAGTGATATGTTTTCCTTGAGCGCATCTCCAAGACTCTCAGCACCCGCTTGCAGAATATTGTTTCCTCCGATATCCAATATCTGAATGGCTGTGTTCTGTCTGAGCGCGTTGCAAACGGCAATTGCACCAAGATCGCAGAGTTCGTTCATGTATAGATTGAGGCTAGCGAGCTCTTTGTCAGTTTTGATGTATGCAGCAATGTATTCACCAGACTCGTGTCCAATACCGTTGTTGCCCATATCCAGATTCGTCAATTTTGTCTCACGAGCAGAAATAGCTTTGCAAAGTGCCTCAACACCTGTAGAAAGGCAAGTGCATACAATTAGTTTTGTATACTGATTGTTGGCACACCGGCATGCGGCTATTTTGAGAAATACAAAAGTGTAATTAACGCGTTAGGGGAAACACTAAGGTAGCATACCGATATTACCGATATCATTGCCATTTATTATCAATCCTTTTAGGCCCTTGTTCTTCACCAATCCCTTCGCAAGTGCACTGGCACCAAGGCCGCCGATATAATTCCCACTGATACTGAGAGTTGTAAGGGTGGCATTTTCAGACAACGCTTCTGCTATAGCGCAAGTTCCCTCGTAGTCGATGTTATTGTTGTTCAGCTCAAGAGCTACAAGCGAAGTATTCTTTTTTAGCATTTCTGCTAGTGCGATCGCACCAGTGTCGCTTATTCCACAGCTATTCAGGTTGAGCGTGTTGATTGAGCTGTCGGACTGGAGATAATTTGCTAGTGCAACTGCGCCCGCATCTTGTAAGTTGTTACTTGCAAGTGAGAGCATTTCTAAGGCTGAATTGCTTTTCAATGCTTCACATATTGCGAAAACGCCCGCTTCACCCATACCGTTGGCACTCAAATCAATGCATGTAGCGACATCATTGAACGCGAGAGCCTCGCTTATGTATGCTGAACCGTTGTCTCCAAGATTTCGACCGTGAAAGTCGACAGTGTTATAGCGGCGCATTTCAGACATCATATCGCGGAGCTGTCGCTTGAATTCACCGTGTATTTCTCGAGGAGGCGGTGTGGAAAAAGAGGCGGCGTCGTCGGTTATGATTGGTAGACCCTCAAAAGAAATATTGCCAACAGGTAGATCCTCGTCAGGACCTCTTCTCGAAGAGCTCGAAAAATCGTTTCCTGCTCCACCGATCCGGCTTGCACTGAAACCGTTTGCAGGCGGGCAACCGAGCTGTAAAGAGTCCGGACTGCCAGCGTCCACGTGCCTCTTCACCGTCTTCCTCTGAAATGCCAGGAATCCAACAATTGCAATGGCCACCACCCCTGCGCTGACAATGACAGGATCAAAAGCATCTTCGTTCTCGGTCATGGAAAGTGCAACGGCGCTACGTTTAGAAGAACTATTCGACCTCGGTCTAGGTAATCGAGGTTGAGCAGTGGAGGAAGCTGTTGTGGTTTCCATGAGAAGTGGACTAGCCGCCGTCAACTTTGGCTCCTCCTCATCCTCGAGAATCTTGAGGTCATGATCAACATTGTGGACTCCGATCCGGTACACTTCTTCATCAAGCCCGTCATTGAAATTGCCTTCCGCACGTGGAATGGTATCTTCCATTGATCTTGCGTCCAAGTCCTCTTCTAGACCGTTCCCACCCACGTCTGTTTGCACGTTTTTTGCTGCTCGCACAACGATCACGACGCGCCGACGGGTTAGAAATCTATAACGTCCAGCGGCGAGTGGAGAGTGAACTAACCGTGAAGCGACTGAGCTGTGGTACGTTGATGGGTGCTTGACATCTTTTGGGATTCCTCCTCGGTGGGGATCCGCATGGCTAGTCGTGCGGAAGCGAGATGAGCAAACCCGGAGTGGTAGAGCAGCAACAGCCGCTAACGTGGGATTGAAAAGCCTCGTCAAACGGTTGGTGCAAAACATTTGGAATTACTGCACGGTCGGAGGGTCGCAAGCCTGGTTTTTTTTCGTGCGTCGGGTCGGCGTATCTCGTAATAAGCGACGGGCAGTGCAGCAGTGGGAGCCTTGCGGTGGTGCACGGTGTTGTGTTCGTCAAAAGAGTGAAGATATATTGAAAAGCTAAGCTACACTTAACACTTAACACATACCCAAGCAAATCAGACCCCTACAAAATCCGTAGGTGCCTCCCTGAGAATGATGATGAACAGGAACGTTCGGTTCCGGGAGGCTGATTTGGGACGAGTCTCGATGAAGCTTCGGTGAAGCCTCGATGAAAAACGCATTGAGAAGGGCTACTTATCCATGGTTTGAAGCTGAATTTTCATCGATACATCGGTCAACTTCGACGTCTGTCACCGCCTCATCGGAAGACGCCTTGGCGTCGACTCTTCGTTCACAAGTGGCATGCGTGTGAGGACGACGACTACGTGCACGCCAAGCGCAACGATAAGGACGTCCCGCAGAACAATCGTCGTCCAAAGACACGGAAGGCGTCGCACAGTTTTGTTAGTCTGCAAGAAAGTGACAAACGACGACCGTACGGTTGTTTAGTCTATAACTTTTGCAAATGATCGAGCTCTCGACCAATCAGAGGACGAATAAAATGTCACAGAGTTCCAAAAAAGTTGGGGTAGAATGTGGCACTAAATGTGACTTCGTCACTGGCGTTCCTCGTCCCAAATCGGGGCTCCAAAACGACAGCGAATGAAGCGGGGGTCTGATATGCGAGAAGTTACGAACGAACTGATGACGACAATAATGAAGGATAGAATAATCTGAAGATTAAGTGTTAAAACACATAGATAGAGTAGTGCATGTGGCTACATACGCTGCCAGTGCTTCGCCCTATTCTAATCATATTTCGTTTTGAATTTGAGATTATTTGCATGTGCTTCGCCGAACACGTTTTTTTGCTCGACTGGCGCGCGTTCAGATGCTCAATAAAGGGCGTAAGAATATGAACCTGACGAGATGGTACAGTGACAGGAATGTTAGTCATAAATTAAGCATGTATGGAATATTCTTATTATTACTTCATTCGTTCGTTCGTTAAGGGCGAACTTAAGTTCGTTCGTCATAATAAGTTTCGTTTCGTAAGACCTTCGAAGATAAAATAATGTTGGATATTGCTTGGTAATCCATGGCTACCAACACAAAAGTCCTTCCTTCACCCCACACTGAAGCTGTCCGCCAGTAGCTAGGGTGCGTAAGAAACTCCTGAGACCGGTTAGGTGAACTGCAGTCGGTGGCGCTGGAGCTGGCGCTGGCGCGTCCACAATATTGTATACGCGAGAGGATAAAAACACCTCTAAGCCCGTGCTTTTTGTGTTTCTCTCTAAGTGATTGTCGATTATGTTTCTCGAAGCGGGAAGTCACGATTGCTTCGCTCTAGACCGGTTCGGGCATGTCCCCCATTCCGATGTAAATTCATGGCTTTCACTGAGGCAAAAACAGATGGACGAACTTCGCACATGTCACCGAGAGCAGTTCTTGTCGCTGAGATCGAAAATAAGGAGCCTTGAGATAGAAGCGGGGATCGCTTCAGATGCCAACCCATTCCTGCGGGAGAGGCAGCAAATGCTCCTCACCAGTAAAAAATACGGAGAAGCTTACGAGCAGTTGAAGGTAATTACTGACATCGTTTTGTCGAATTTCGAACTTCTATCGAATGATTTTTTTGGAGTAATCATGTCCTCTAATTTGACCCTCAAACATGACGATCAAGAGAGCGGAGAAAAACGCGTTACTAGTTCATCGCAAGACACAGAGAAGCTCCACTGAAAGGAGCATCAAGCGATTACTAGAACAGCACATACAACAGGAAGAACACTTTCATAAGCTGTTTGAATCTGAGCTAAACTCTCTGGAGCTGAAGAAGACTCGCGCACCCCAAAGTCAACTGAGTCACAAGCACGGATCCGAAAAACATGTTGACGCAAAAGAACCCCTCCCGAAATCCATTTTTGAGGACGTCCCAAACGATCAAGAAGTTGGCGGTGGTGAGTTCAGAGGAGCACATTATTCAGAGGAGCACGGAAATGGAACAACAGCACCAAATTTGAGAGAAGAACCCTCAATAAACGCTCATATGGACCAGAGACTGACTGTCAACAGAGCTGGATACGCTCTGTTTGACGGCAAAACGAGACCTGCTTTTTCTCCTTCATTGCCCGTTGATTGTAAGCCGACAAGCGGGCCACAATTAATGGCGTCTGCACCAAATTGTCGAGGAGGGCCATCTGCGTTTCGATACAAACTTCACGATTTGGCTGATAAACTGTATCGCACAGAGAGCAGTTTGTCACCGCGGCGAGTTCTTCGTAAATGTTCACGTGTCGATGATGAATTTGGGCAAGCGCATGATGATTCTGATGACTTTTCGGCACGCGCAGTAAATGACCCAAATAAATCCGAGAGCTCGTTATACATTTCGAATGGCCTACGGAAAATTCCGGGATGTTGGCAAATTCCATGTGTGTATCCCCAGTCAACTTCTGAACCCAGATGCTCAGACGGAGACCATGGCTCAACAAGTGTCGGGAGACTTGAAAACGCAGCTGAGGCTCTCCTCTCCGCCGCAAGCGCGCTGTTGGGAAGTCGAGTGACCGGGACAAATATCAGCACAGCTGTGAATGAGTCCATTCAAGGGAAGCCTAAATTTGGTCGTGCTTCTTTGGAAGATGATACCTTTGAAATCGATCCTGTGAGTAAAACCAACCCAGATTCCCGATTCCAGACGAGACGTTCACATCCTCTAGTGAGTGAAATTGATCCCGGTGTCCATAACGCTTGCGCAAAAACCTTAGGCTTCAAAGTGTCAAAATCTTCGCCGGACATATTTTCCGAGGACATCTCCGGTGATGACGTGCTAGCACTGCCAACCTCCTGTCCGGTCAGTACATGCACAGTTCCCCGACTCGAGATGAAGAAATTGTCATTCGTTGCGGAAAGCCCGGATCTTGCTACTGGCAGTGCAGATCATGTTCTCTTAGACAAGAACGACAGAGGATTGGAACATTTGAATCGCACGCAACGTTCCTTACCAAGATCGACGCAGATTACAGAGAGAAGATCTGCTAAGGAAACGAAATATGTTTTTGGTGGCGATTCCCCTACCCCTGCGGGTCCGAATGGTAGGGCACCTGCCGCTCGGCTATTAATCGATAGGGCACGGCCCTCCGCCGAGAATACAGAACATCGGAAATGTCAGACAGATCCCTGGGGACAGAGCAAGGGATCCCATATCCCCGAAAACCAAAAAAGTCAAGATGCGGCATCAAATGAAGCAGATTTGCAACCGGATTCACCACAGGCACGCATACCCTGCTTGCTCGACTTCAGAACTAGCTATTTACCTCATCTTTACTTGTCAATGATTCATTCCAATACTGACAAGTATCTTTTTATTTATACTTCAAGCAGATTCAAACGGTCAACGATCCAAGCTATTCAGGACCGACCAGAATCCGCACAACTGAGCATCCCCTGCTCGCGGCATCTAATGCAGATCGTCGGTTCACCACAGAAGATTTTCGCAACCTTTTTTCATATGCTCGACATGGGAAGTACAAGCAGGTCAGTTGCTGACTTACCGTAGGCGCAAATCATTTGTGATTTCCACCTTCTTTTACCTCACTTCGTGCTGAAAAAATATTTTGTCGCAAAAATCTTAGGTCGTCGAGTTACTGAAAGGTGGCTGCCCAGCAGAGGGGCGAGACCAGTTCGGGAATACACCTCTCATCATCGCTTGTCAGAATGGCAATGCACGCATCGTCAAAGCTCTGATTCGGCATGGAGCCCTCATCAATTCACAAAACAAGCAGGGATGTACAGGGCTTCACTACTGCATTGCTTACGGCTTCAATGCATTGAGTGATTATTTGATATCGAAGGGCGCAAACGACAAAATATTGAACAAGCTAGGCTTGAGCCCATATGAGGGCATCAAATAATTGAGGGTCGTAGAGGCAGAACGACGGGGGGTCGCCGACACCGTTTTTCCCTTGTTGCCTGATATTCTTTTTAATGGATGCATCACGGTTTCGACATCCATTTCTCACGAACCCTCATTTTCCATCTCTCTCTATACTCCTACATTTTCGCTGCCATCTATTGTACTCTGATTCTGCCTGAACAAGCTGCTGACGCAGAATCCCTCGTGTGTTGCGCCATACTTTTACTTTCTCTTCTGCGGTGATTAACTCGATTGTGTTCGTGAGCTTTTTTATTTCTTTATGCCGAGCATCTGCTGTGAAGGCAGCAAGTGGATCGAATTTGGTTCTTGATTGCAGCTCGCCGACACTGCTTTGGAGGTCTGCGATTTTTGAGCGCAAAGTTTCCAGTTCCTCAACAATCATTTCATCCGAGGTCAAAAATTGCACGTGCCGGAACAACATCCGGGCAAGATCCTCATTAAGATCTGACAGTGATAGTGACCCGACAGACTCGATGAAAATTGCGTGTTCTGTGGGGTTGAATTCACTTTCCATTGCATGCTCGGGATTCATACTGGCACTTGTCCCTAGTTCTGTCATCTCCTTTAAGACAAGTCCTTCTCGATTGCGCTGTATTTCATCTGCCTTTTCCACACGGCGACTCAATTTATCCATTTGCTTTGGATACCTGACCATACCCGAGCTGTGCGAACTTTCTTCAGAATGGCTAATATTAGGAATTCCTCGTGGATATGAATCCTGCTCCACGTTTTCTTCTCTGCGTTCATCTTGCGTCACAGACGACCTTTCAAGTGCCCCCATTATTGCCTTTCCATGGATATGTGCGAGCTCTTGAACGTCTAAGAATGTATCGAGCATGTCCCATGAAGACCCAACCGATTCCAGCGTTGATAACACTTCCCTTGCACTTGGTCTGTCAAGAGGACGGCTAGCCCACATCAGCGACATTAGTCGCGCAAGTTTTGGCACAGAATGACCTGGTATGGGCAATCTTTTCTCTCGACGGACAATTAAATCGATTATCTCCTTCCTTGAAAAAGCGCTTTCCTCGGTCCAAGGAGTACGCCATTCAAACAGTTCCCACAAAACCACGCCTAGACTATAAATATCAACCTTCTCACCAGAGTATCCTTCCGGTGGTATGGAGCCCTCAACAGGAGGTTCAAGCATTTCAGGGGCCATCCAGAGCATCGTTCCTATGGGCCGCCAACTGCCAGAGAGCCCAAGTAATCGCTCAAACCCACCCCACTTTGGTTTTGCTGGACGACGTGGTAATTTGTTTACCGGCGCTGCACTCCCAAAGTCACATAGTTTGGCACAGATGCGCTGTCTTTCTGGACACCACGTGAGGAGCACATTATTGCTTTTGATGTCACGATGTGCAAAACCTGCTCCATGAAGATACACCAGAGTATCACATATATCCTTCGCTAAAGAGGGGATGTCGAGCAAAGGCATGTCATTTGAGACCGCATCGTTCAGAGTGAAATGACCGGGAATTGTCTTCAGAAAAGTGACGACTTTAATTTCATGGCAGCGAAGGGCATTCCACATATTACCACCGTGACAAAATTCAGTTATCACAAGAAAGGGTACATGCCATAGTTTTGCCGATTCTCAAAGAAGAATATGAGCTTTGAGAGGTAGCGTAGAAACATCAAGAAGTTCAAAAGAAGGGACAAAAAGGTTTTAGAATTGGACCATGTATGGTTGTGGTACTTTCCCGTAGTGATACATCTTTATGATACCTGGATGGTCTACACGCCCCAGGAGGAGCGCTTCGCGTCTAAAGTCACGAGTTGAGTCGGGATCCATCATACACGATCGTAGGACTTTGACGGCGAAGATAGTGCCAGCAACTCCGGGCAGTGAGACATTTGAATCGCTGCTGACTGAGCCTTCTTCAAAGGTCAACGAGCGCCCCACGCTCCTTGCTTTGTAAATCGCGGCGTAGCTACCTATATCGACACAACCCTGAAGCTCGAGACCAACTCCTGCAAACGTTGTCGTTTCAAGAAGGTGTCAACGACCCGCATGATGTTCCAAACCTTGAAGTCTAATGGCTAGCTGCTCTTCATCTATGTCCCGGACGTTCAAGCGACCTTCTTGGAGTGATGACTGCACGACCCGTGAACCGAACCTTCGAGAAAGTTTGCACGGTCGAAGATTGTTATGCGGTGTTCGGATAGAGGCAACGCAAGGTGCGTAACGATGGACGCTTGAGAGAACCCGCAACTGCAAGCAGCCGCGTGCCATGGATCGCACATCGAGCATGGACGAAGCAGTCATCTGGAAAGTCACCTGGGTGGCGTCTTGGTTCAACCCAAATACTTGCGCTATACCTTTTTTTGGTTCACCCTCGGTCGAATGGGAAAGTTTTTACAAACAGGCGCGGAAAAACCCTTTTGTGTGGACATCCCTGATACCTTCGTAAATAAAGTTACACACGCACGCACGGTAACGAATGAAGCTTATTCCATACTACCTTCGTACCTTCGAAGGTACGTTTCGTGTTACCTTCGTACAATAGACTAATATTGAATGCGAAGGTCGTACGAAGATGAAGCTTTGTGGTGTCAAAATCGCCTCAAAAAACTCGCTACTACGAAGGTAGTAGCTATGGATATAGTTGCCATCACTGAGCACGGATATGATTTTCAAAACGGATCGTATATATTGTGACCAGTCTATGGAATACCTTCGAAGAATCATAGTCTATCATACTGCTGTAATGAAAAACGTACTGCACATCTTTACGGTAAAAAAGCGGGGCAAGAAAATGCATCTGGTAGGGCGAGGTGACGCAATGCATAATGCTTGATACCTTGACTGGTAACGAAGCAATACGTTCTGACGACAGTGTTTTCCCTTCATAGAATAGTCTATTGAATAACTTTTACCTTCGTATATGCGAGTGCTCCTTCTCTTCGCACCACGTCCGATACCACGGTGGTCGGTGGGGGTATTCTCTTCGCCTTCACTTTTGCTAGACGTCGAAATTTGAAGTGCTCCAGCGTAGCACGGCAAGCGTTCCACTATGCTCAGTCTGCAAATACCATCTATACCCATGCCGACGGCATTCCGCCACCTTCAGGGAAGACAAACTTGCCGCGTCTACAACGCCGGTGCAAAGACTAACTTGGAGCCTAAAAATGTATCTCGAAGACACTTCGGCGGTGCAATCTCCCTCGCCGGGACAATATTTAGTCTAACTGCCGACCCTACTGTACAGCCCGCCAGTGCGGTGATGGGTATGACTGCCGGACGAGTACCAGGCTTATCGCCTGCGAATGCCGATGGCGTCCGTCATTACACCCGTCCGGAGGGCAAATCTGGTGGTCACGGGGTGGGTTGGACTGAGATTACACCATATTCCTTCGACGTTTACGACGGTTGGGAAGAAGTTCCTGTTTCAATTGCTGACCCTGGTGGAACAGAAATCGACGCAAGGTTCAGTTCAGAACAAGATGGCGGTTTGAAAGTTGTCCTGGCGCCTGTGCTAAGATTTGCAAACATTGATGAAGGACTGAACCCGACGATCGAGGAACTTATTCCACTCGAGCGTTTCATGGCCGGGTTCGGTCCAGAGCTGACACAAAGCCCGGTTGAAGAGGTAGATATCATCGATAAATTTGTTGAGAAGCGAGGGGTGCTAACATATTACAATTTTGAGCTCCGCGATCACACGCTAGTCGCGGCGACAGTCTGGAAGAAAAGGGTGTTCATAATTTGCATCAAAGCTTCAGCTCGACAGTGGCGCAACAGTGCTGAAAAGCTTAGAAACACTATGAAGTCATTTAATATTTTGACAGAGCTTGCATAAGATCATTCATTACAAGGACAGAATTGTCAAAATACCACATGTGATCTCAATGGTATGTCACCATGCCGCGCCCTTCTATAGAGGGCAGGTGGGCCTTGCCGTTCTTAACTCCATCTTTTCTTTTGACGACTTTACCAACTAGCTTTCTAACGCGCTGTTGGTCAGCATTTTGTGTCCGTGCTTTAATGTCATTTGGGTCAGAGAGGAGTTTAGGTCGTAAGATGTAGTCCATGGCCTCGGGTTCTGGCACAAGTGCATGGTGACGAAAACCGAACTCTCCATGTTTAAGTCCCAGTGTAGTATTACGTACGACATCGGGGTCCTCAGTTGCACACTCTTTATTTTTCGATGTTGTTGCATCTGATTCATGAAACTTTTCCTCACCAAGGCACTCTTCCTCTCTGCGTCTGAGATCTCCGTAATGACTTGTCAGTTCATAGACTGGTCGGCTCCATTTTTCCACCAGCTTTTGACACTTGTTCCTGTTCGCCTGTGTTTCCTCTGGAAGCTGGGAAAGGAACATGATTATTTGACCGAGGCCTGAGCTTTTGAGTTGCTCCTTTCGATCAACAAGATCTGTCTCGATGGGCAATGCGGAAATTACATCGATTACAGCCGTGCGAATAGTGGCATTTGGAAGATTATGATCTGGGAGAAGGGCGAGCCAGTTTGCAAGTACTTTCATAAGACCGTGGCGCAATAAATGGTCGTGCATGTCTACATTTTTCAATGTCTCCTTCACTTCCTGGAGCATCCTCAGCTTAAAAATTGCCGGCTGTTTTTTCTTTATGCACTCACGATCTTGCTCTGTCGCCACCTCCATTCGCGCCAAAAAAGTGTTCACGTGGTCTCTTACTTCATGCTCGCTTCGTTCTTTCCGCGTGCTACGTGCACCACTGCTTCCAAAAATCATATTTATGTCCTCGCAGTCCTCTTCTGCCTCAGAAGCAAATGGCGAGTCCGGTGTCAAAGCAGACGCATCATCACGGTCGACGTCGACACAGTCCGGGTAACCACGCTCATTAAATGACCGACGAAAATTCTGTTTGTTTCTGTCGCGATGTATGGAGTCGTTCGAAGCGCGCTGTTGGTTGCAATCCTTCTGGCTATCAGGAGCTTCTGAATTTTTCGAGGCGTTTATCACCCCAACAGAGCGATCATCGGACGCAGCGCTCAAAGGTCTCGTGAACTTTCGTTTCCCAGCAAAGGACTTAGCAAAGGAAGGTGACGTATTTCGAACGTTTAACGAGGCGGATATTTGATTCGAGGGGTCGTCGTCATCTTCGCCAAAGAGGGTTTTCAGCAGATCTCTCGACGCGGCCTCCGGCGCCGGCGCAACGACCGAGGCAGGTACTTCTCCTGGAAGCGGAACGTCGATCTCGGTGTCGCGAAATGCAGCAAAATCATCGACTGGCGGCTGCATATCAACGTCAATTCAATGTCGCCAAGGTGCGTTGAATGAACCCGCTGCCTTTGGCGGGGAGAGCGCGCGTGACAGTTTCTGGTAGCGCTAACGGGCTGGTTCAATGATACTTGTACGGGCATTAAAGAGTATTTAATTCAAGCAGTCGAGGAGGTTGGACACCCCAAATAAAGCATATTTATATTACGTATTATTATGATATTAGAGATATTAATATTGGCGCCGCTATTTAACTCTCGGATGATATCTTGATGTAAACTTGCTTGATTGCTTGATACGAATGAACGAAGGTTTGACGTAAACATAGTCTATTTAACTCTTGCTATGTAATCTAGACCATATGCCCTATATCGTTGACTCGTTGATTTCGTTGACTCGTGGACTTGACTAAAATTGGGTCGCGCGTGTTTTTTTCCCTATGGCGCCCAGTCAGGACGGCGAAGCGCTTAAATCAAAGTTCTCGAATTAACGAAGGAAAAATGTCCACCATGTATGCATGGAACAAATAACTCTCAAATAAATAACCGGCAGAAAATGAAGTTCAGTTATAGGTGCGAGTGACCTCAACGAAGCAGAGGCGGCTTCATTTATAAAGATACCTTAGCATCGCACCTTGGAGCGCAAAGACGATCGTCACGAGTACCTATGAGTGCACTCACTTTTTTTGATGGCGCTATTTCCAGGGAAATCGCTGGCCACAAGAAGAAAGTGCACTGTGTTGCCTGGAACCTGTCCGGACGCAGGCTCGCGAGTGGTTCTGTGGACCAGAGCGCGAGGGTGTGGGACGTTGAGCACGGCACGTGCCTAGGGAAAGAACTTGAACTGAAGGGTCATAGCGACAGTGTTGATCAGGTGTGTTGGGACCCGACGAGTGGCGACAGACTAGCGACCGTCTCAGGGGACAAATCGCTGCGCGCTTGGGACGTTCGTTCTGGTTCAAATTGCGTAGCCGCGATCAACACCAGCGGGGAGAATATCAATCTCGCTTGGCATCCAGACGGGGTCACTATTGCAATTGGCGATCGCGAGGATTTAGTTTCATTTGTGGACACGCGCAAGCTCAGGGTCGTGAGCGTTCGAAAGTTTCCATTCGAAGTGAATGAAATGCGTTGGTCCCCGGACGGTGATATCCTTTGGGTCACCACAGGGACAGGTACTGTCGAAGTCCACGCGTGGCCATCCTCCCGCAAGATGCTCTCCATGAAAGCGCACACTGCCGGATGCTACGCGATCGATGTAGACCCTTTGGGGAGGAAATTGGCTGTCGGGGGTGCGGACACACTTGTTAGCATGTGGGATACGGAGGAATATACCTGTCTTTACACCGTCGCGAGGTCGGGCAAGCCAGTGAGGGTCGTCAGGTTCAGTATGGGCGGAGACTTCATTGCAACAGGATCCGAAGAACATTTTATTGACATAGCGGACTCACAAACTGGGGCTTGTGCCGCAAAATTATCAACGGGGGCCGCGACGAACTCACTTGCGTGGTCGCCGTCAGAGCACATCTTGGCATATGTTGGGGATGCACAGCCAGGCAAGATTGACAGGCACGCAAGAACGTCTATACGGATCTGGGGAGTGCCATCGGGTGCGATGGCATAGTGGTACGAATATGCAATGCCACCACGGAGGACCTCAACAAGCCAAGTCTAATCGATCGGTTGACCAATACGGTAAGTGTTCCGAAAAGGCCAGTAAAGATGGATAACCTTTCACATACCTGATAATTCTCGCACAATGTCGAAAGTTGCTTCCGGTCTCCCAAGTAATTTCGCTCTCCTCGACATGTTAATCAACTCTTGGCGATCACCTCTAAACCAGTCAGCGACGATGTCTGCCATCTCCTCAGGCATTTCACTGTAAGAACCAACACCATTGTCCAAAACAAAAGAAACATTTCCCTCCTCTTGACATGGAATAAAACCTGATGAAGGAGCGAGAACGAAACTTAGAACCCCAGTGTTACGGAATTCGAACATGAGTAATCACCATTGAGAAGTATTGGCCGGCCACAAATTAAAGCTTCAGCTATTGTACCGGGGCCGGCTTTTGTTATGATGCAATCACAAGCCAACATGTATTCAGACATGTTATTCACAAAGCCCTGAATAATTAAGCGCATTAATGAGAAATCGAGCCCACAAACAGAGATCAAATCGTCGTGCCTTGACGAGTACCCGCAAAGGCCATGCACGGGAAGAAAGTTTTTCTGCCAATTTAATATTCCGACCACATATTATGATCAATTGATGTGAAGAAGATAACCTCAGAGGAGAGCCATTCCACGAGAAGAATTCAATCACGACACGCAAATGAAGTTGCACACAAATATGGTCAGATGGAATGAGGACCAGACGTTTTTGCGAGAGCTTCAGCAGTCGCTTCGAGCTTTCCCATCCCTTCTCCACCACCAATCAACATGACTGTGGGGGCAGCCGAGTCGATCCCAAGTTGATCGCAGATTTCATCTTTTGGCTTGGAAGGTAAATTAAATGCTGGTCTGATCGGCAGACCATGGCATGAAAGCTGGTTTGAAGTAAGACCAGCATTCATGGCTTGTGCCGCAACAAGCTGAGTGGCAACAAAACATTTGTCCACGTCCTAATCAGCAAGCAGTCACAAAAGCGAATTGAGAGTATAATTAAAGAAATTATACACCTTGTGGAACCATGTGCGATGGCACCTGGTAAGATCTGTCACTACCGTCGTGAATGGCACTTTGGCTGCTGTAAAGCTAACGGCTGCTTTCATGCGGCTCAGAACTTTTAGCTGCAAAAGAATGGAGAAGGAAAATGAAAGAAAGCGGTAGAGCCTCTAAAATAACATCTAGCAACTTTCCGCACCGGCACATGTTGCATGAGCGGATGTACACTGACGATTAAGTGCGGTTTGTAGTCTTCGAAAGCTTGGGCGAAACGTCTTCCGACGATAGCCGTGTAACCCTTCGCGCCAGAAAAACATCAGATACAAACGTACCCCCACAAAGTTAGAAATGATGCCAAAAGATAGCGCACCGTGAACAGTGCTTCATGAAGCACCTCTGGCTCTGAGCATCGAAAGCTCATCCTCCAAAGCCAAGGATTCTTCACCAAGAAGAAGTAGCTCTTTGGCATGTTACAAAGAGGCCAAGGCGAACTACTGCTCCACAAGTCCACGACATTGATATCGAAGTAATTCCCTGAAGAATGTGGAGTCTGCAAAAATAGATATCTGCAATTTGTACGACTATTTACCATAAAGCACTTCAAATCCATCTTTCAATGCCTGGGCACTAGCCCTGTGGCCGCCACCAGTATCGCTCATAAGACACATAACGCGCTTGCGATCTTGTGTACTCGACATTCCCACCCTGTCAATGGGTCTTTGAGGGACATATCCATAGTTTGGGACGGCTGGGTTTCCCTGTCCGGCATCCTGCGGGGATATATGTTAGAGATGGCATGCTCTTGTGTGATGGGTTCGTACCTGCACAAGATGTCTTATGCTCATTTCACTGCCGACAAGCATGGTAGACATCTCGAAATAATTTGTCCGCCCAAGCCTGAAAGTGACCGGCCTTTAGCTGTTTCCGCTTAGAGGACAACATCAAGCTTACTCTGCAGGTTTATGCACTCTTCCGCTGTTGGATTTCGTATCAGGGGCGTAGCTAGCGAATATGATGGATCTTGTCGGGGTTGAGGACAAGTTAGGCCATGCACGCCTCGCAGGACTGGGCGCCAAGAGACAGTCTAGCGTGAGCGCGAAAGGGGGCGACTCCATCACCAGGAAATAAAGTTTGAGCGCTGTTGAGGGGTACAGAATAAAGCAGGCTAGTAAGCTGTTGCAGGCCAGGAAATGATCGGGACGAAGTAGATCTTGCTGCCGGCCAGTATGTGGCTGTGCTTCGACGGATAGGCGTCGCTCGCAGGCGCTCGCTATCCTGCCCGACCCCTAGAAGACTGGCTACAAGGCCGAACAAAGCGACGACTATTATCAGACTAACACTTCCTACAAATAGCTACCCTCGAAGGTATTCTGGATTTCAATAATTACTACACCCCTGTCCTTAACACATACCTTCGAAGGTACGAAGGTACACCCTAAGCGATACCTTGTACCTTCGTAAGTTATTACCTTCGTATCGCTTATGGTTGACGATGATAAGTCGGAGTTTAACGTTGGAACGTGAATTTGATGCCTATGTTACCATACGACGATTTAAAATGGTACCTTATTACGAAGGTATTTAATATTTAAGCTCAAAGTTATCATTTCATAATAAGTTATCTTCGTTTGGGTGTGTTCAACCTGATTGAAATTAGCTACGAAGGTATTTTTTATACCTTCGTAGTGGCTAGCTAGTATTGTATATCTTCGCAGCTAGCTACTACTAGAGCTCTATCTTAGACTGGATTTCACACGTCAACGTCACGCGAGTTACTCATGTAAATCGCGTACATAGTGCCTCGACGATAATAAATACCTTCGTATGATGGAAGATAGTCTACCTAATACACTTCAGCTGATGGAACCTGCTATATATGTGGACCTAAGTCTTATGTTCAGAAATCCAGAATCCAGAATAGACCTTCGACCTCGATAAACGAAACCAGTGATTGTTACATTTTGGAAGTTAAGGTTGTGTAATATCGGCCATGCCGAATAATAATAAGTCCAGTGGGGAAAGTTTTCATTTTATCAAAAAAATTGCCGTTTAAAACGTGAATCGGCTGTTACATTTCCATTAAAATCTCGCGTTTTGAGGGCGAATTTATCGGTGACCGCCGTCGGCGTGCGTGAGCTCGCGCCACTGCCGTCGCGCTCGCCGCTTTTCGCGACAAATTTTGATGGCACGGCCTGCGCCACTTGTTGCGAGGAATACAGCGACGCGGCGTTCGCGAGCAGAATCGCCCGAGCGGCCGACGCGCGCCTCACGAGAGACCGTTGGGTGCCGACTTTGTCGCGAGAAAACCGATGGCTGGGGGGGAAACAGCAAATATTTCATCAAATTTATACGGGGCCAAAATTCCGGTTTGTTACCGAAATTTTTTCAATATTTGATGAAATGGAGCTCGATGGAAAGAAAAACAGCTCTGTCGTGAATGCATTTGCCGTTGGGTTTGAAATTTTGCGCAGCTCGAGTACTTTGAGCGGACTGGAAACAGATTCTGTCACGTTGCTCATACAGCAGTAATGAAGGAAACGCATGGTTTAGTGTATTATCTTTGTACGCGAGGTATTTGTCCATGCGGTTTTGGTTTGTATGGGCTTTTCGTTCGGATGGAGCATCCGTACAAATTCTCAACCATGTGGTTTAGTAACTGGTTTAGTCAACTTCTTCGATGTTTTCTACCGGTGGTGAGTAGCGTCTGCCTCGTGAAATACCTTCGAAGGTACCTCTGTAGTTACTACTCATCCAGCTCGCAGCCCCGAGAAAAACCGGCGATGTTACAGCACGACAACCCGAGCATCTATGGATGAAAAGATGAGAATGCCATTTGCTTGATAGGAAGGAAAAAGTTCTTCTCCGATGTCGGATTTCGTGATGCCGCAAAAACTGGTCAAGAGGCCCGCAGACATGCGCGCCTTTGAAGTATCCCAGGCGGCGAGGCGGTTAATTCATTTCATACAGGTTGACGAGCCCGGTCAGCGCGTGTCATGTCGTGCCCTTTTGACCCCACGATAGTCTCTCAACCTCGCAGCCCGGTGCTCAACGCTTTCAACCGAGACGCACCCAAGAAGTGCCGTGACCATCGAGCGCCTTATTGCGGTGCTGTGTGTGGTGGAATGTTGGGCTGTAGATTTCCCACCGAAGAAACAGTTGTCACGCTTTGGAAACGCATCTTTTCGAGACTGGCACAGACGCCTAACTATATCATCGCATGGTATCGCCGATTCCTCACCAACGAATTTGCCGATCTTCCACTACCGGAACTAAATTCCCTGCCTTCATACTCTCCTGTAGATCTCATTCGAAGTATCCTACCCAACTCACACAAGGTGAGAAAAGATGAACGTTTAACCTCTGCAACTTGTCCACCGCCGAAAGTAGACTTATGTTATGATATGCTGTTTCTTTCACTATTTGGTCGCTACTCAACGGCCGCTGTTACTGAGCTGGCGCCATACTTTCTTCAAGGGTAAGCTATAGCATTCCGTCGAGTCATACCATTTCCAGTCTCACTGTGAAGTGAACCAGCTTTGGAAATGCCTCCCGAGTTGACTACGGGACCGGACATGAGACCATGTTTGTTTGTTTCTTGCTTTGCTTGGAGGCAATTGGACTGCTAAACAAGAGCGACCATCGAGTCATTGTGACTCGAGTGTTTTCAAAGTATTTATCTGTTGTGCGAATGCTGCAAACAAAATATTGGTGTGTATGGAATTCTTTGATTTCATTTGTAGGAATTATTTTCAGGATGTGCAACAGGCTTGAGCCAGCTGGCTCCCGGGGTGCATGGGGGCTTGATGACTACTGTTTTCTCCCATTTTACTGGTATTGCTGCGCCACACGCAATTGCTTGAAAGTTGTTTTTTTATTCACTAAATCACGTGTGTGCCTATACTTGCTTTTCCACAGGGGCTCGTCTCAACTTGTTCACCATGACGCGATCACACCCGCTTCAATCCACGACGATAGGGTTGTACAGGAAAATGCAAATGAGTTCCTTTATCTTGACTCTCTACTTTTCATAAAGACGGTAAGAGAACTGGTCTTCATGGCTTTTTTCATTTGATGTATTTGGTCCAGGTGAAAAGGGGATCAATATCTGAGACTTCTCCATTACTGTTTGATATTAGCGGAGTTATGAGTTGGGAGAAAGTCAATCGCGGTCTTTTAAAGATGTATCAGGTAGTTTGTGAAAACCCATGCTGTTTAATCTGGATACTAAACCAGACTTGTAGGTTGAATGTCTCGGAAAATTTCCGATCGCACAGCATTTTTTGTTTGGCACTATCTTGCGGATGGATCCTGCAAGTGAAGGCGAGCACGTTTCCAATAGAGCTCCGCTTGCCTAAAATCAGCGTCAAACATGTCTGCGACCATGGTGTAACCTGGTGAATCAATCACATTAAAACTATTTATAGACATGCAATTCCGAACTGGCTCATTAGCATTCTAGCCGTTGCAAAAGCTCTGCGAGCTCATCAGGAGTTTTTAATTTAAGCCTCTCCATGTATATATCTCCATAATATTTTTGCAGTACGGCGGCCATCTGGCGATGGGCTTCAACGATGTTGTTTTTCACTGGATTCAGTATTATTTCTCTGGTCGACGCGCCTGTTACGTACAGCGACATATGTTTGACCATTCTCGTCAAATCATTTTCAAGGGAATTGTTTACAGACGCAACTACTTTGGAGAGCCTTTCACCTGTAGCGAAAGCAGCCTTGGATAAAGGAGCATTTACATGTGGACTTGATACACGAAAAGCAGTCAACTTCGCAAGAAATCCAAGTATCGGTCCGACGATAGTTCTCGTGAGATGCATGATGTATGCTTCGCATGATGACCTCAGGAGTTTTTCTAGCTCCGTGCGGCAATCAGCTGTCGACTCGACAACTCTTGGAGCGCCCTTCGTTGCAAGTACAACCAGGGCATTTTCAGTTGGTGATATCGAAAAGACACTAAGTCCTCCATTGAGCATGCGTTGCATTTCTCCGTTTAAATGTGAAAAATTAAGTTCGCGAGTCGGAAGAAAATGTTCAGTCAGATGGGATTCAAAAGGCGAGATATGCTCACGTAGGAGTATAAGATACTTGATCATAAACAGCAGCCCATCCGATTCACTAGCGCTGCTCGCAACAATCTGGCTTGATTTTTTTATTGACATTAAACATTGCAAAACTGCATCTTCGGCAAGACCAGAAAACGTGTTCCCATCCAATGAGCGATATAGCGTGCCCAAGAAAGATAATGTACTGACTACCGGAGGAAACAACTCAACAACTTTGCCCCCAACAGATGAGGATTTCACTTCTGGTGCGACTAACATCAGTGGATAATTCAGATCGTCTGTGGAAGGTCGATAATTTGCCACTTTCTCCTGAATGAAGGTATGTGCCCTGAAAATTAAGCGTTCCTGGACGTCGGCAATCAATCTTTGGATGATCAGCGAAAACGTCATGCCTCTATTTTGGCTTGTCACGCTGAAACCGTCTTCCTACAGGTTTTTAATTTTAAGAGTGCTGCAGTGTCACGCTGCGAAATGGACATAGAAAGTCATAGACGATTGAAGAATGCAGTACCTGGTTTCGCAATGTATCGATTAAGTCGGCAATTACAGAAATGTTGTTGAGGTGTATGTATCGGGGGCGGAAAATTTCAAGCAAAAGCATTCCGAGTGATTCACCAAAAGGCGTTAAGGATTTCGCTGCGTCATCATTGTGTTGAGGAAATACGCGGCAAAAGAGCTCATGTTCTCCCTTGAGGACCTTCAGAAATGAAACACTCGTAAACATAGGGATGGAAATTACTTCAGAAGGCCTACTTGAAACATGAAGGAACATCCAGTTTGTGCAAATTGTGTTAGGTCTAATGATGCCGAATAATCCTGATTATTTGAAAATTTTCGTTCAGCGCCAGTTTGCCCCTTTTTACTAGGATGAATTTATTCGTGTGGTGTATAACTTACCAACAGTTGTGTTCGAATTGGATCCAAGATAAGCGATATTCTCTGCTCGCAGTAGGTACTGCAGCAGTCAATTATCACGCGAGTGTAAATATTTTGATTCCGTGGAGTAACATCACGCTTCCCGCGAGCATCAATGTAATCTATAATATGCCTTAGAGAAGACAATTCAGATCGAAACTTTGCATTCAAGAAAGATCCGTTTAGGTTCTTCGCCTCTGTAAATGCTATTTTGAAATCTCCAAGGTCACCGAGGGGGAGAAGTGCTGCTTCACAAACGACAGCTACGACACGCGCACGAACAGCTGAAAGTGCTCGGACTTGAAGCTGTTCACATTTGATTGACTGTGCAGTGTAATCTGCATACTCGGCGTGCGCATCGATGAATGTGCTACATGCTTCAAGAATCTTGAGAATATCTACAAAATCCCTGCTGTCAACCTACAGACTCGAATACGACATTTTAGTGAAAAGAGTTCTGGGCTCACTGGGCACATGCAGACCTGCGAGATGCAAGCAGAAAGACTACGACTTGCTACGTTCAGATTGCTAAAGCACCGAAGCCTCTTTCGGATTATGCTAGCAATATCTCGGAGGCGTTGCTTCTTGGAAGCCACTTTTGTGGACTTGCGTCGGATAACGTTGCTTCGAAATTTCAAAAATCTGGTGTTGAAAGTTTGTGAAGGTGCAGTCAAAAGTAAGACATTCGTTCAGACACTCGTTTAGATTTATAATGCCACGTAGCCATGGGTTGGAGGTGTTAAACTTACCCGAGATGTAATCGTATTGCGCCCATCAGGCGCCGAGCATCTAAGAGTTTGGTTAGTACTTCATCACAGGTCCTGGCGCTATTTTTGAAGGCCTCAGTGTGATGCCTGGAGTGCGAGAGTGGGGCGCTATGAACTCTGCCAGCAACTTAATATCGCCGTTGAATATCACCTTGGATTCTCGATTTCTTTTATTCTATGTCTTGATTCAAGCTCTGTGTACCAATAATCGAGCTGTCGTGCAGCGAGTATATCCTTCTCCATGTGCTGGGCTCGTTTAACAGGTATTCCATATTCAGAATAACTCTCGAAAATAGTTTGACGCTTGAAAGAAAACACGAACGTCAGCGGGCTGATAACTGACAACGAAGAATCTTTCACATCAAGAAAACCAGACTTCAGAAACTTACATTTCGCGGTAGCACGCACTCGTTCACGTGCCTTGACAACGCGGTGACCAAGCTGCCTTGAAGGCTGGTCTCGACAGCTCTAATGGTTTTTTTGTCTCAGGATCAGGATGGCTACAGGCGTGTGTTGATATGTCGGGTAGCCTTTACCTGTAATCCCAACATCGCGCGACAATGCCGGACACCGCTGCGCCGGGAACTCTGTCTATATCATGATTATGGCGGGAGAAAAGCATGCTTCACTGATCTGACCCCCTTGCTAACGTAGCGCTTGAAACTGTAACTTTTCACACCACATGAAGATGACTCACTTTTACGCTTGCTCACTTCAATATATTTCAATTCTTCTCTAACCCGTAAATGTGATGATGTATGACTTCGATTCGTCGTCGGTGAACTGACTACTACTCGATCGTCCCGCATGTGATGCGATAGTATGATGGTATTTCCATTAGTCTATTATTTGGGACGAGGAACGCCAGTGACAAAGTCACAGTTAGTGCCACATTCTACCCCAACTTTTTTGGAACTATGTTACGTTTATTCGTGATCTGATTGGTCGAGAGCTCGATCATTTGCAAAAGTTATAGACTAAACAACCGTACGGTCGTCGTTTGTTACTTTATTTCTGACTAACAACGCTGTGCGACGCCTTCCGTGTCTTTGGACGACGATTGTTCTGCGGGACGTCCTTATCGTTGCGCGTGGCGTGCACGTAGTCGTCGTCCTCACACGCGCGCCACTTGTGAACGAAGAATCGACGCCAAGGCGTCTTCTGATGAGGCGATGGTAGACGTCGAAGTTGACCGATGTATCGATGAAAATTCAGCTTCAAACCATGGATAAGTAGCCCTTCTCAATGCGTCTTTCACCGAGGCTTCACCGAAGCTTCATCGAGACTCGTCCCAAATCAGCCTCCCGGAACCGAACGTTCCTTGTTCATCAGTCTCACAGGGAGGCACCTACGGATCATAGTCTAATCAAAATATCTTATCCACATGCATGAACTATATAAAATATATAGCTATCTATAAATAATACTATCTTCGAAGGTAACCCGTATAAATAGAAGTCTACGTACTTTCGTAGTCATCATGCATGGACTGTATCCCGTATATGTATGTGCTGGCATGATGAGTTGTTTTATTCTTGGTGGATGGTTTGAGGCGCGGAGGCAAACAGAAACGTCGTCATCCCTCTGCAGTCGATTTCTGCCCACGCATTTTTTCACTCTATCTGGTCTATGATGACAGGTCTACACGAGCCCAGCCCGGCTAACGATTTGTCCGCCATTCGCGTGGTGCGTGTTCCTTTGGCGTTTGCGGTCGGGAGAGAACCACTTTTTGCCACAGAGAGCACGCAGGAACGCGCGTGACGCAATGTTGTCGTTCGTACAAAATCCAAACCGGTACTGCATAAACTTCGCCTTACCTTTGTGTAACAACGCTCTTACACCAAGTCTGAAAAGTGGGTCATCTAACTCGAAACAAGCAGCACAGCTGCTGACTCGCCGAAAAATAAAAAGAAATTCAAGGACATCGCAAATTTCAAGTCATGAGTTCAATGTGCGCATGTTTTTGTCGCAGTTTCTTGATGGCGCATATCACAAACTTATCTTTGAAGGAACTCGTTGTGGCGTTGAGCTCCTGGCATGCGATTTGTATACGTCGTCGACGAGTAAACGTTCACAGGGCAATACTGTCGCCTGTCACAAAATCTGTCATGGTGTGCAAGTTTACTTTTTACTGTCAGCTTGTCTCATAAGCATTGTCCTTACACCTATTTGCGACTAAAGATTCCAGGGGAGTGGAAGAGCTGCGTGCTCTTGGACACTTTTGGCAAGGTGACAGCATGTCATGACTCGTTTCCTTCTTAATTTCAAGTACTGAGTGGATTGACCTGCCAGGGGACGAAATTCTTTCACTCTTCCAAATTTTTGACACCGAGAAAGTTTGGAGCGCTCCAGTGGTACTCACAACAGGTAGTTGATCATGAAATTGAAACCGCAAAAAGTAGTCAGATGTGCAGCACAGGGTGCAAATGTTTTTCTTTGCGACCATTATTTGGACTTTCTATGTCTGAGAAATTTATTTATGGAAAGAAGCTTTTTGGTTCCACCGGGGGTTGCCAGGTTCAAGACTCTCATGCAGAATAATGAATATAACATCAAGCTCCAAGTGCACTCGATAAACATGTTCAATACATGAGATCTTCGTTCGATTAAACATAAAGATTGTGTTTGTTCGCTTTAAGTCACAGTCGATTAACTGGCTCAGCGATGTACAAGGACACCGCAAGGCTGGAAACAAGGTAGACAGCTTCTCTGTGATAGTGCTGCACTTGGCGGCCAGCAAATAAACTGACATGTTGCTGTCTCATACGTTTTCAAAGACTGAAATTTGTCCGCTTATAAGCTTTTCTACCGTCTCATGATCAGCGTGGATCATCGTGGAGCCCTCCCTGAACGGGACCATCTCAGTCAAACGGGCACAGCCTGCTGGGAATCGACTGAAGATCAACTTTGTCCTCGATTTGAGAGAAAACGAGCGCAAATACATTTCTTTCGCTTTGTCCCTGATATTTTAATCGATCTTTTCTGTTTGGAATGGACTAGTATCTGGAATGAAAAAAATCAAAGTATGTTTTTATTGTTGGAATTGCAACTGCAAACCTCATCAAGTGAACAATGATGGTCGGTCACGGTACATTGATCCTAAGCAGCCAGACAAACACGTATGTTGTCAGCACGAAACAAACCGATGACCCACGGCGCTTCATTACGTGATACTTTAGAATCCTGCGTTGATTTCTTACGCGCTTACCTGTGAAGAGCGCACAACGTCTCTTAGCAGCTCGCGTTGGGGCAAACCAGATGACTCTCTGATAATCGTATTTCCATGCTGATTGTCTCGACCATCGGAAATAATCTTCTGCTTTGCTTTAGAAGTAGGTGAATTGATCAAAAGAAAACACAGCTTAGGCACAACTTGCCTGATAGCCATCCATAAACTTTGAAAGGCTATTGTGTTTTGCCGCGGCAATGCACTTGACAAGATAGTGTCAAACGTCGATGATAACGTTCCTTCATAGATAGAAAACTTACTTCTCGCATTTTATCGACAACATCACAAGCCGGAGAGCATTTCAAAGTGTGTTGATCTGGAACAGCAGGGAAAAATGTTGGGACATGGGCAAGATCTGAGCTTCCAAGTTCTCGGAAAGAGGGTGCTCTCTGCGACATTCCAAGAGGTTTTGGTAAGAGTTACAATATTTCTGCCACATCATGAATCACAGAAAGACACCTTTGGCACTCTGCGCACAAACAGCCGTGGTGGCAGTGTGTGCGCAAAGGGGACATCAAAGTTTCTGAAGTCGTCAAGGGAAGATACAAAAGAAAATTGTGGACTTTTCAGTGCGCACAACACGTCTCCAGTATTGACAAGAGTTCGCCCCTGAATAAGCAAGGCCGGGTATGAGACATCATTGCTCTGTGGAAGTGTCGAGACGAGGTAAGGCCGACCAACTTACAGCAATTTCCGTTTGCCTTCGTGACAACTGGCTAATCTCGTTCAAGAACCAAAAAAAAAGGTCCACAAGTTTAGGTGAGTCAGCACATGCATCGAGTTGCGCACATACATGGGTTTCCTCACAACCTTACCGCGAAAGCACCTCGGCTAATGCATCCACTGCGGTAGAACTAACCTTGTCAAAGTGGCTGCATATCTGAAGCCACGAAAGGTCAAGTGCGAGACAAAAGTTTCGAGCCGGACGAGAGGCTCCAAACTCACCTGCGCCACGACAAGGCGCTCTAGCTCTTGTATATATGATGTGTCCATCGCCACGGATGCGATATGATCATCGCATTGGGGTCGTATTTCTTGCCAGAATAGTGAGGCAAATCCTAAAGCGCCGATGCAGCCCTTGGTCTTGTGCCACCCGTTTCACCTGGCTCTACATAAGCGGGTACGTACGTAATAACTTCAGTATCGAACGGAGGTAATAAGGGTTATATATTTAATAATTAATTTTTCATTAGGTAGAATAGTCTGTGTATCGATCTACTTGTAGTAATAAGTGTTTTTCAGGCGTGACTTGCCGTAGCGGTCGCGCCGGTTTTTCGCGCCGACTTGCCTGGTGTGACGGCCTGGCGTGACTTGCCGTGGCGCGACTTGCCACACACCGCGCTCGGACTTTAGGGTCGCGTCCCAGGCTATGGTAGGTGTAGGGTTTGGGATTTAGCGTCTTTTCCCGCCGCGAAGCGGGATGACGCGGCTGCGCGGCGTAAGCAGCGGCGTAAAAGGCGCCAGCAAAAACCCTAAACCCTGCATTCAACCCTTATTGTACCTGGCAAAACGCTGTTCCGGTACCTGATAGGAAAATAATTTTCCTTCATACGTTGCTTCTTTGAGTTAATAGACCGTCTCATATATGGGGTACAAAAAAATCGCTCCAAGGTGAGGAATCTATATTATTAGTTCGCTTTGAACTCACGTAATTTGATAGGAAGACGCAGCGACCTACAAAGATACGAAGGTATAATTTTATAAAGCTTTATTAGTCGGCATAGCCCATCTTTTACAGGACGTCGACTTGGCAAAATGTCGCCTTCCTCCGTACTAAATCGCTAAGCGCGCCAACCACCTACCTACACGCGCTACGCGCGCCAAATTCCCACGTATTTTCTTGAGTCAACAGACCCACAGTTTACCCATATAAATTCCCTCCTGCCGAATCTTTGAGTTTTAATATTACCGAAGATAATTTTTTTTGCGATGGAGCGGTGTGCAAAAATCTTTCCGAGCTGTATTGATATATACTTTCCGAGCGAGCTGTGTTGGTACGTATGAACGCTTCATAACACAATTACACTGCAATTATAATACATGATGGTCGCTGGAGTATTTTTTGAATTGCAGCAACATAAATGGCCGGAAACGCTTACTCATACAGTACCTTATTTATACGTTATCGAAAAAGGGCAATAGACCATATTCCCTGTATCGTTGACTCGTTGATTTCGTTGACTCGTTGACTTTTGACTAAAACAGGGTCGCGGTGTTTTTTTTCCCTATGGCGCCTAGTCAGGCCCAGTCAGGACGGCGAGCGCGCTGAGCGGCTCACTAATACGCTGTTCGGCGCCAAAATTGGAGGACGGCATCGTCAGGAGCGCGCATTGGTGTTGACGACTTTGCGTCGCACGAAACGACGTTGCGCCTGAGCTACGGTTTCAGAGGCGAGTTGACGGTCTATTAACTCGTAAAACCATGATATTGTCGTAGCTAAGGCGCAACATCGTATCTGACGACGCAAACTCGTCAACACAAGGCGCGCTCCTGATGATGGCGTCCTCCATCTTTGGCGCCGAGTAGCGTGATTGCCAGTTGTCTAGCGCGCTCGCCGTCCAGACTGGGCGCGATACGGAAAAAAACACGCGCGACCCTGTTTGTTTGGCTCGAAGCGCGTGTCTGTATTTGCAACCGACCGGTGATCGTATGGTAACCACACTGCCGACCGAAAGTCAACGACATAGGGCATATGGTCTATTTCCATCATGATCAGTTTCAAAATAATAAGATACATATATACTATATATATATGAAGCAGCGAGCGAGAATAAGCAAGGTATTAATAAATACATTAGTCATACATACGAACGAAGCTTTTTATGATATTAATATGAGTAATACGAAGGTACCTTCAATAAAAGATCGAAGGTACCTTCTCATTCGTAAGATATATCTATCATATGCGTCGTGTGATTTATTTTTTTGCTCCGGGCGGGAATAATGATGATCCTTGAGTTAATTTTCCCTTTTAAATCCTGAGACGCGCCACGCGCTGCCAGGAGCGGTTTTTCACCTGAGCAAGATGCGCTCTCATGTAGCCGCTGACGCGCGAGTAACAAGCGGCGCGCTGTATCTTTAGGGTCCGCGCCGTGTCTTTAGGGGGTCGGGGTTGGGTTTTCAGGGTTTAGAGTTTGAACAGCCGCGAAGCGGCTCGTCGGCCACTCCCAATACACATCCTGAAGCGTGCCACGCCCAAAAAAAAAAAAAAATCGTACACAGATTATATATTTCGAATTTTGTCCACCTCAAATCCAGCACTTATCTCATCCTGATAAGCCCTAGTGCCATATCATATCACGCTTTCGGGTCCATTCTGCACCCCGCATCGTGGAAAGATGACTACGATCTCTGCCATTCGTTGTCGTTTCGACACGGGGACTAAATTTATCGCCGCGCGTAGAAATGTTCGCGCCCGTGCGACCATCCCAAAGACCCCTCGGGCCGCTTTCAGGTACATTTGCCGACCAGTTTTTTACGATAACTTCCCACGGAATCCGTTCTGCCATATACTGCGCGACTGATATCGGGCAACTTTCCGCCGCACACCTATGCAAACATCAGCTGAGTCTTGTATTCATTTTCACGTATTATCCACCCACTCATACTGGAATCACCTCGCTGCTGACCTTGAGATCTCTCCATCACCTTCTCCTTTAGTAGCAATAATAAATCCGAGCTTTCGAAGGTCGTGAAGCCAACCGTCGCGACTATCCTCACGAACGCCGTCATCGTCCTCCCCTCGCTTGCGGGCGAGCCCGGCAAGATATTTGACTTCAACCTTACGCTTCCCATAATTGCCTCGGAGTTCCTTCTCCTCATGGTAATTCTTGACAAGACTGTCTTTGGCCCGGTCGGCAAGGCGCTTGATGATCGGGATGCGCTCATCCGATCCCAGCTTGCAGCAGTCGGTGATAATTCGACTGAAGTAGCCAACTTGATCGTAAGTGATGCCTCCATAAGTCCCATCACCTTGGAAGTTTTGCTCGTCGACTGCCACAGGCGAGGAAAAATTTTCGCGCTCGAAATTTTCACGGAAACGTCAACGACAGTTTTAGATAAGAAGATTTGGGTTGATTCTCGAGGGTGATTTGGCTCATATTTACCGCCTCCCACTCCCATCCCGACAACTACAGGCCGAGAAAGAGCAGGTCATCTCAAATGCCCGCGCTGAAGTTGCGAAGGAAGTCGCATCCACAAAGGCAAAGATTGATGCCGACATTGCCGAGGCTCAAGCCAAGGCCAAAGCTGACGTGGATAAACAAATCGCTGCTGCTCTTGCCAAGCTTGAAGCGGCAAAGGCCGAATCAGCTGCCCAGGTCGAAACGAAGGCCAAGGAACTATCTGATCAGATTATCAAGAAGGTGGTTGAGGTATGAGGGCCTCCAGAGAAAATGCATCCTGGGATATCTCGGCTGCAACAGACTACTTGTGCTGTTCATCAGGGTAGCACATGACTTAGTCTTAGACTGAACTTCATGCCGATAGGAAATGATGGTCTTCATCTTTTCATATGCAATTTCATAAATTGTCCCACTACTGATGGCTTTCACGCAACCTCCTCCCGGATGCTGTCATAGTTTCCTGCTCAAGTTACTTGTGCCTGTATGTGATCTGCTACCTTTTGGTACCTTCGTATATAATACCTTCGTACAAAATTAAGGCATATCGAGGTTTTTGCCGAACATAAAGCCTTCCAAGTGTTTTTCAAACCGAAATTGGTAAGATATCTTGGCGGAACAGCCCGCTGAAATTCTCGTTCTGTTTATGCGCGTCGCGCTTTCTAAAAACGCCAGTGGTGGCATTGCTGTGAACACTGCCTGCAGAAGTATTGCGGCAAGCCTTGCAGCTGTCAGCTTTTTTCCTCTGATCTCCTGTTGAACTTCAAGCTCCTCGGGAGCCGAGGGATCAACGTTTGAATGCACAAAGTTGTTTGCTTGGCTTATTTTGTCTTCCATGTCTTGGACTGCATGCACTTTGAATTCACGCAAACTACTTTTCACCGTTCCTCTCGCCGAAATTGGAGTGGCTGCTTTGAAATGTCCAGATTTTACCTCGGATATAAGCTCTTCCAGAGCACCGCCATTTGAAAGAAGCACAGTGTATACAGGGGTAGACATGACTATGCAGACATGTTCATCGCTTTTCGAAACACGACATGGGAATTGCCGACATCGATTTGAAAGAGCACGAAGGAGTTCAGCTTGAGCGCGCACGAGCTCAGAAACTGTTGCACAGCGATGTCGAGGGCCTGCAGTATTGTGTAACGATCCCAGCGACAAGGCTACTTGAGTTGCCCCAACTCCACCATCTGGGTCCACAAGCTGTGCTATCACTTCTTCTTTCTCAGATAGCAAAAAAGATGTTGCCCACTTCAGTATGATCGATGCATACTCTTCCATCAAGAATCTGTCGCCGCCTTTTGTTACTGCACTCGCTGCCCATATCACAACTGTCAAGATAGACTTGGCAATTGCCATCGTAGTTTGCATGCATCTATCAGATCCGAAAACTAAGATGTTTTTCCTCATCGCTCCCGCGGTAGTGACAATCATGTCCAACACAGCTGAATTCACCAACAGGATGAGTGTGGCGTCTACTGACATTGTGTCTACATTATCGACGGCTCTGCATAGCTCCACCAATTCTGAAATGTCAAACACTTCAACTCGGCGATTAGAGAGCTGTTTGGCCAACGTTGCTTGAAATTTTAGAGCTGAAAGTAACACGGTGCAAAATGCAGAACCATGGGCATTTCCTTTCGAGAAAAAAATATTATTTTCAGTAGCTGCTGCGGGAAAAAGCGTTGATCGTATAATGCGAAGTGCGGAGAGAGAATCAGCTGCCGTTCCTGTGGGTCCACCATAAATTGCACCTCTTGCTGAAACTACGTCAGTGAGCGCAGATGCCGCTGCTGCCGCGGTTATGGCACCGATATTTGTATTTTTAATAGATGAGCGGATCGGATGACATGCGCATTTCGCTGTTGCCGCCAGCCATGATAAAAGGGCACTGCCTTCGATGAGCGGTTTTGTCAGTAGAGATAATTGCGCGGCCCGAGTAATGACATCGAAGGCAAGCTTTTGAGCGTAAGGATCTAGAAAAAATGCCGCAAACCTATGTGACATCAGCACTTCGATCGCGAACGACTTTCGAAACAGATGTGCATCGGATGCATCACACAGACTGACTGTCAGCAAGCGCAGCAACCAGACGCGAAGCATCCTTCGATTATTTCTTGATGCCATGCTGTCGTCTGTCAGAAGGCTCCCGTTGAGAAAATTAAGGAAGCCAATAGGAAACGCTTCAGTGTCAAGTGTTGCCCGTCTGATCACTGCGCGCTGCAGTGAAATGTACATTTCATTTTCAGGGTGCATACACACAAACGCTGTCTCAGCGGCGAATATTGCTGTGATTGTAGATAATCGCCTCAGAGGCTCTTTTTTCGTGATGCTGTTCTGGAAGGTGCTGAAAAGTGCGACAAGCTGAGTTCGCTCCTTAAAAGATCTTCCAGTGTTAGCAGCATCAGCTGCTGCTGAAATTACGGCATATGCAACGCAACGTAAGTGTTTATCTGTTGAAGATGTTGCGGCAAACGCCAATGGAATTAGACCCCAGGCCACACAGTCCCTGAGCTCAATTGCCTGACTTTTGATTGCGCGAAGTGCGAAAGGAAGCACCCACGCCGGGTTGTATCCTGGTATATTTTGTGACACGGGTTGTTCTATTTGACCAAACGTCGGTACAAATGTAATTGAAGAGGGCCGGTGCGAACATGCAAGATGCAACATGCTGATGGCGCATTGGCGAGGGTCTGGAGTTGCAGTAGCTCGTAGCGCCGTTGCAACCGCGTCCGCATGTAATTTTGAGAGGTCTATACCGTTGAGATGCACATCAAGGTTTCCTGAGAGATCGTGGCTTTTTACTCCAGGCCCCTGCCGTGCAGCTTGTGAGTGGTAAAAGTGATCTGCCGCACTTCCCCACAGATAACCAAGGTCCGCCAATGCGCCACCGCCGGATGCAGCATCTAGCGATACAAGCATGGCTGACGTGTGGCGATCAAATGAAGACAGGGAAGCTCCATGTGCAGCTGCGAGTAGGGGGATGACTCTTGCCTGCTTGGCTCTCCAAATTTCAAGTGAAATCTGATTGGTGACATGTGTAGTGCTACAATTAGGACGGCTTTTTGCTTGCGATCTGTCATTCCTTTTCGAGACATCGTCAACGGCTTGCAAGGTCCAAAGTGAGCGCAGGAGCTTTACAAGTTGAAGCTTTAGTCGTTCAGATGTCTTGACAGATTTACATCTCAAAGATGGCGACAAAGAAAGCACATTAAGCCTTGGGGAGTCATTCCTCTCTACAGGGAGATCGTCGCATCTGTCATTACCCTCGCATATTGCAGATGCAAGTAAAGTGTCAAATGATGACGAGGGATGGTCGACATCAACAAGCAATGCCGCAGCATGATTGCCCAACAGAATTTCCGTGGATGCACACTGAGACACTGCACGTTCAAATGCATCTTGTGCAAATGATGAAATCACCAACTTCATCGCTGGAGCGACAACAGTATTACAGTGTGTTCGCAAAGATGAACAATCTTCAAAAACCAAAAAAAGATAATTGACCAGATGCCTGAGCAACGACAACAATCCCGCAGATACAAAATTTTGGCAAAATATGGCTCGAGCGAGGGCACGCGCGGTTAACACCGAAGATGGACGACAAAGCACTGTGTCATTTGTAGCCATGGCAAGCACGAACTGCACATCTCCAATTAATTGATCTCGAATCAATAGTGCATTTATTCCAGAAGAAGTGAAAGTCATGAATGACGGCACGTTGGCTTCAGAATTTGGCATGGAAATGAGTATCAGCATCCTCAAAGTCGAGATAAGGCAATTGAGATATGCACGACGTGTTCCGATATCCACATGTTCGTTCGTTCTGGCGACAATGCGCGCTGCTTTGGCACGCTCATCGATGAGTTGACTGAGCATGTCATATGTTTGCATAGAGAAGCAAACTATGCTAGTTATCTCAGGAAAACACCAGCCCATGGAAGGCATGATAATATCTTTTTGAGCGCATCGTGCTGCTTCATCGCACGGTGCGATGGAATGTGTTGCGGCTAATACAATAGCGGCGTGTGGTCGAACTGAGTTGAGTAGCACCGATTCCGTAGTACTGAGTGTCAAAGCAACATTATTTAGGGATGACGAATTAAAGGATGATGAATTTCCCTTGAAATATTCCAGAGCCATCTGGCGAAATGTTGTGGAAATGATCCGCAGATCATCCGACACTACGCAAGAATATTCACGTGCATAAGCTTCCAAACTTGAAGCACGGAATGCGGAGTGACTCTCAACAATGTATCTCACAGCAGGAAATAGCAGCACAAGTTTCGCATTGGATTTTCCAGTTTTTATCTCAGCAGCAACAAGAGAAATGAACTCATCTAAATATGTGGTGCTCATAGAAGTAAGTGCAAATGCCAATCTCATTAAATGTGATTCTGGTTTGCTGATAACTCGATGGAGGACATCATACGCAGCAGGTAGAGTGGAAGGCTCGCTAAAAATAATTCTTGAGGCCGTAGATAGTCTTGCTGAAGAAATGACATCGAATGCCACTTGACATGCTCGTGCCATTGTTCCCTCGATTTTTTTGTCAGAGACCTTTGCCGCATCTAAGTTTAGGACAATCTCAAGGGAACGGGAGAAAAGATTATGCAAATCAATATGTCTGGTGTCTGATGCCGACAGAGATCCCTTAGGCAACGACGCCGATATGGCCTCCACTGCGAGCGCACAGGAGATTTCGTTTATTATTGAGCCAATTGCACCAACGGAAGTGATGAGGTTCTTTTGCTGATGAGTCGTGGTGAGATGCAGCAAATGAAGGAATAAAAATGCCCTCATTGCCTCTCTGTCACATTTACCAGAGATGGTATGTCTCACAATGCATGCCCCTTGGTCTATAAGCCTCGCCACCTCAGCTCCAGGGACAACTTCAAAATTGTCTGCGTAGCCAATCACGATAAGGTTAACGGATGCTGCCAGAGTAAAGTAGTTCGAAGAGAAACATCCGTCGGAAAGCGCAGACGACTCAAAAAGTATCCGACGTACATGTGTGCCTATAAGCGGAAATGATGCTTCTAAAACATCTGCGCGAGCGAGTAAAGCGGCAGACACGCAAAATATTGACCTAGACCTGTTTTGATTTGAGTTCACCTTTTGCCTTCTTTTAGATGGTTCATGTTTGCGTTTGCACGTTGAGGCCACGGCAATGTTGCACCAAAACTTAAGAACCCGAGCAGCCGACAACAGCTCGCTCGCAGGAATCTGCCTGATTACACAGGAACAAACTTCCTTGAAAGTTGACACGGCGACGTTGGCTAGCAAAGGAAACGCAAGTTGGTGTGGATCGACAGCTGATCCGATGAGTGCTGAGAATGGGACTGAATCATGAGATTTGTGCACGGACAACAGGAGTTCGACAGGAAGCAGTGGGCCATGCGCATTGATTGCCAACCCAGCTATTTCTTTCTGATAATTATTTCCGGGTAAGAGCTCAATTGCACATGCAAGAACTGGGCGAGACGCACTCATGAGCTCCTCAAATATCATGGCTGATCTGCCGTCATCGTCATCATCGTGAAATGCAGTTTGCGAGATGCGCGAGATTATGTCCGCGGCAGTCGAACGAACACTTGATGTGTCGCGATATTCATCTCTGAATGTCCTCATGGAACTTTCTGACCTATCTTTCACATCGTAAATTCTGAATCCACAGTTTTGTATTCCTTTTTTGTTAGAGTTTATCAGCTGTTCTGCAAATAAAGCAAGAGAGTCGAGGGATGGAAACTGTGCTACGTTATTGGGCTTTAGAGCATCATGGAACGGAGACATTGATCGCAGCACGAACGCTGCCATTGGAAGAGGATCATCTTGCCTTGGCAGAAGATCTAGTAATACCGAAGAAATATAAGCTGCTATCGCCAGGCGCTGCATGCGTGTCTTTCTGGGACTTTGTAAAACCTTCAAACTCTTCGACAGAGTGAAGTTGACCAGAGGACTCGTGCATAGCCAAGTATCCGGATTGGTACCTGTATCATTCGTTCTCAGTTCATGGCCGTAACTTCTCCTACGTATACGTTCCAGTGCACACACTGCGTCTGCAAGAAACGTACAGACCGCGTGAGCTGCGTCAGCAGGTCGTGCTGGCAAATGGCTCAGCCATATCAAGGCTTCCTGGTCCGCAGGTTCTGAATTCTGTAGCACCCCACATGCTTGAAGGTGTGCAGCCGCCAGATGCATAGCCTCGCATCGCACGGATCTTGCATTAGTACACGCCACAACACTGAGCATATTGTACACTTCGCCCTGACCCATTCTAATAGCATGAGTGGCCGCATCGGAACGGGATGCACTAGGCAGTTCTGGTGCGATGATTTCTGCCGTGATTGAACCTTCAGGCGAATCGAAATGTTGGGTATTGCCGATCCGAAGCCTCTTTATTGTGTAGAAAGCCGAGATCAGTCTGATCCGCGCAGCAAGCTCAGATGTGGGTCTGCTCAGTGGTGAGGTTAGATGACACCTTGTTAGGTCAAGATTCGCTCTCACACATCTATCAACTCCAACGATATCCGCATACTCAGCCAATGCATTGATTGTATGTGTACGACATAATAATTTCTCATCAACTTGCCTCGTGACCTTATTGTTCAAACGAGACTCCTCGTTGTTACTCCTGTTTTTGCAACTAATGATGTTCTCCACTGCCCAACGATCATTCTGCTCTTGAACTGGACAATTAGTTTCAACAAACAAAGTTGGATCACGGGTAGCACGTTTTATAGAAAACATCCGTGGATCTGGAAAAAATGATACCGCGTCCCGGCGTATACTCGCAATAAATTCAATGTATGCGGCCACATGATCTCCCTTTTGGGCTGCCATCGCCACTATTGATTCTTCCAAAATGGCAACTCGTGTTCGTATTGCACGCATGACATGTAGAAGCAAAGACAGTGTAGCATGCCGTACCAACCCTGATTCGTGTTGCAATCCTCTAGTGAACACTGCCTTATCTAGGCAAGGCGGCATTACTGCGCGATAGAATGACATGCTCTCATGCTTCTCGATAATACTGTGATGTGGAAGTTTGATGTTGTCCCTGCTTGCAGCGAGCATAATCCTACCCGTGTGCGAGGCAGTGATGAGCCACATCACCGATGGCCGTGGCTCAACAGATAACTGGGCGCCACGAATGTACATGGAAGCTATTTGCGGAAACAAAGCACACACTGTGAGGAGTAGCTCTGCATGGTTCGGTGACTCAACCGGTCTTAGCTTTCGTAGTAAACGCACAATGGTGGCAGCTTTTTTATCATCTCCCTTAGACTGAGTGCTGAAATCTTTCACATTCGTGTGAAAATTTGGCACAACCTTCACATCTTCGTTCAAATAAGTCGTGTTAGCCTGCTCATCGGCCATCGTTAATATTTGATTTGTGTCCAGAAGACTTCCCATTCCCTGCTTTCTCACGTCCGTCTGTGGGCATACACCAATCGAAGGGTCAGTACATATCCTCATGATGATGTCCTGAGCAAGATTTGCAGCGATTGCCGCACTTGTATGCGTTTCGCTTATGCCATCCTCACTATGATGTCGTTCATTCGATGAACCACAAATCACCGTGAGCTGTTCGAGTGAGCAGTCCCCGCACAGTGCGGCCCGAAGTCTGAACGGCACTCTACTCTCCGGGCAAACGACGATCTCCCGGAATAGTCGTAATGTGCGACATATCAAGTATTTTGGATCACTGGCCACATGTCTCATGACATTCCCAAGTAAAGCTTTTTGTGCGAGGAGATGATGGAGAAGGGTTTTGTCTCTCCTTTCCAAAAAAGCTAGTATGAAGTATACAAACATATGTCGCGTTGGAAGGCTAAACGGGTCCATCCAAGTCCATTCCTTTCGGGGCCTATTACTTGCCGTATTTGAACGATCCGGTGAACGCGGAATAGCCAGTCTATTTAGTGAGGATGTCGAAAAGTCAAAATTACGGTACAACTCAAATGCCAAAGAACGATTTCGGGACGCGATGGAAGTAAGGAGTGCGAGGGCACAGTTTTGCCTGACTCTTACACCACTAGAAAGATGGTTGAATACGGCCCGCATTCGATGTTGCATTATATTACGAGCCAGACCATCGAGTTGAAGATGTACAAAACTTTCCGCTTCGATTGAATTTTCAGGGGAGAATCGCAACATGTCTGCGAGCAGACATATCAGCGGTACGCACACCTTCTCAGCGTTGTTGAGGTGGTGCGAGTCCCAGACTGCGAAGACGTCGGAGAAGCCAGGAGATAACTGAAGGTAGACCTGTTGTCGTGTTCGTAAGTATTTCATATGAATCATCAGAAAGAGTCACACTTCGCGTTGATCCTCTGGGAAACCGAGAAGAACGGGTCGAAGACGACTAGAGCGGCGGCGGAAGCACAAACCTGCAGCGCCCGTGCGGCTCTTTCCTTGGAAGTGCTCAACTCTTTGCGTATCTTCGAGATTGCAGCGGCGATGTCGTTGGAATCACTAACATCGTTGCTAAGTACTTGAATACCTTCTCGAAGATTAGATTCGCATTCCCTCATGTTATGCCTTATCGCTGGGTGACTTCCTCAAGTAACAGGACCCGCACTGTGTTCCAAATTCATCAGCGAGAGGCAGCACAATACCTTCGAAGGTAAAAATAAAATAAAAAAACGTTCTCCTTTTGACGTGTGTTAAGAAATTTTTTTTTGGCCCCGGGGCGGGAATAATGGTGATCCTTGAGTTAATTTCCCCTTTTAAATCCTGAGGCGTGCCACGCGCTGCCAGGAGCGGTTTTTCACCTGAGCAAGATGCGCTCTCATGAGCCGCTGACGCGCGAGTAACAAGCGGCACGCTGTATCTTTAGGGTTCGCGCCGTGTCTTTAAGGGGTTGGGGTTGGGTTTTCAGGGTTTAGAGTTTGAACAGCCGCGAAGCGGCTCGTCGGCCACTCCCTATACACATCCTGAAGCGTGCCGCGCCCCCCCCACAAAAAAATTTTCCGTAACACAGATTTCTTTCTTCGTTATATGGAATAGTTCTTGACAGATACCTCGTAGAATAAACAATAAGCGGGTAAATACAAGTAAGGCAGGGTTTATATAGTCTATTTAGTGCCTGTGTCTACGCGAATGCCCACATTCTGCACATGTGGGCATTCTGACAGAAAATCTGCGAGTATTTAAGGGTTATATTTTATACCTTCGTTCGTTGGTAGCCTATTCCATAATATCTGTGTTAAGATTTACGTACCTTCGAAGGTACGTAGCTTTTAGAGTGCTTTTAGTAGACTACGGATGGAGCATCCGTACAAATAGACCGTATTATCGTTATTAGTTGACTCGCTCGTTGACTACCTTCGAAGGTACTTATTAAAGTCTTAACGATAAGGCGCGTCATATGTTCTCGTGGAGCAATAATTTGGGCTTTTAGCTCGAAGAGCTAAATTCCCATTAGCACCACATTCCAACCCGGTATTTTTCCGGTCGCGTCACGTTTTATACGTGTTCTGATTGGTCGAGAGCTCGATCATTTACAAAACCCACAGACTGGATCGCCGTACGATCGTCGGTAGTCCCTTTTTTATTTACTAAAAACAATGTGTGACGCTTTCCCGTTCGTTTGACGACAGCCGCTCAGCGTGACGTCGTATTCGATGCCGTTGGCGTGCACTTAGTCGTCGGCCTCATTGACACGCATCTTGTAGACAATAGTATCACGCTAACGCGTCTTTGGAAGAGGCGGTGGCACACGTCAAAGTTGACCGATGTATCGATGAATAATAAGTTTCAAGTCTTACCAATGTCACTTATTTCACCGTGGAAACACCGATCAAAAAAAGCCCAAACCAGGCTCCCGATAACTCAAAATCCTAGATCTATTTCAAAACCAAGGGAGCCACTTAGCGGATAAGTAAGCATAAGCTTTCGTTATTAGTCTATCCTAAAAATTACCTTCTTGTCACCCCTGCTGGCAGCATGTATGCATGGTTGAAATTCAGAAAAATTTCGTAAATCCGATAACTTTTAACGGCGCGAAAACAAAAGCGGATATTAATCGATCAGTGAAACCGGTTGGAAAGTGCGGCGCGACAACTCGTGATATCGACGAACATATAAACAATCAATAGCGCCAGACATGCATATGACTCGCCGCCCTGCTATGGAAGCGCGCACGAAACAGGCAAGAGCACCAAAAGGTTCAATATGGTGCGCTCAAAGGGCCCGCAAAGATCTTCGCGCCAGGGGCTGTAGAGGTCTTGGCTCCAGGATCAGTAAGGGGCAACCGTTTTCCCCGCTGACTTTATCGACGCCAGCTGTCACGGAAATAGGCTTCGGCACTTTACTTTACGGCTCGAGGCTAAGCGCTGGTGGGAGTCGTCGCGGCGAGACGATGCTCCGTCGCGCTTCTGCTTTCGGAAGCCTGACTGAACGTCTAAATAGTGTCTGGGCCACCCTTAAAGATGAAGATGACCTCAGCCTCGAGAACATAAAAGGTCCTCTTAAGGACATTCGTCGCGCCTTACTTGAAGCAGACGTATCGTTGCCTGTCGTCCGCCGCTTTATCAAGAACATAGAGCAGAAGGCAATCGGGACAAGAGTGACTAAAGGCGTCAACGCAGGACAGCAGCTCACGAAGGTTGTTGCTGATGAGCTTTGTGAGCTGATGGGGGGTTTCGGTGGAGATAGCCTTGCGTTCAAAGATCCCTCCATGGGCCCAACCGTCATTCTCATGGCAGGCCTACAGGGCGTCGGTAAAACAACTGCTTGTGGCAAGCTTGCTCTCTACCTAAAAAAGCAGGGAAAAGATTCTTTGCTCGTTGCAACAGATGTTTATCGTCCAGCTGCGATTGAACAACTAAAAAGGCTCGGTGAACAAGTGAAAACCCCCGTTTTCGATATGGGCGTCCGCGTAGATCCGCCGGAGGTCGCACGGCTTGGTCTTGAGAAGGCGAGAGCAGAAGGAATCGACGTTGTCATCATCGATACTGCTGGCAGACTTCAGGTCGATGTGCATTTGATGGAAGAGTTACGGGCCACCAAGATTGCAACCGCGGCGGATGAAATCTTATTGGTGGTTGATGCAATGACTGGCCAAGAAGCAGCGGCCTTGACGGCAGCTTTTGATGAGGCCGTGGGTATTACCGGTGCCGTGCTTACCAAAATGGATGGTGACACCCGTGGTGGCGCAGCCCTGTCCGTGAGAGAGGTGAGTGGTAAACCGATTAAATTCACAGGTGTCGGTGAGAAGATGGAAGCCCTAGAACCATTTTATCCTGAACGAATGGCTAGTAGAATTCTTGGCATGGGCGATGTTGTAACTCTCGTTGAGCGCGCTCAGCAAGTCGTGAAGAATGAGGAGGCCGAGCAGATGCGTGATAAAATTTTGAGTGCAACCTTTGATTTCAATGACTTCATCAAGCAGATGGAAATGATGGGGCAGATGGGTGGCATGGATGGATTCATGAAGTTGTTGCCAGGAATGAGCGGCATGAGCGAACGTGAAATGCAAGAAGCTGATAAATCTTTGAAGGTGGCGAAATCTCTCATATTGTCAATGACCTCTAAGGAACGCCAGTTTCCCGATATTCTCGTAGCTGGTGCTTCGGCAAAGTCTCGCAGAAAACGAATCATAGAGGGCGCAGGGCGTAGTGAGAAAGATCTTTCCCAGCTCATTGTTCTGTTTGGCAGCATGCGTGTCAAAATGCAAAAAATGACAGCTGAAATCACCGGCGCATCTGCAGAGGTTGGCCTCACACCGCAGCTTAGTGAAGAAGATATGAACACACTCGCAAATGAAGGGCTGCGCAAGAATGTGTCTCCAGGTATGGTTCGCCGGCTGAGAATCAGGCGTTTGACGGGCTCCTGAAATCGTAACAACTTTTGAATAGCAGCATTTGCTCAAACTTCTAGCGAGATGGAGGGTTTCAATAATCAAACTTGAGTAAAACTCAAAGTTGGAGTGATTCAATCGATTTTTTCCCAGCTGTTCCAACCGTGCCGCGGAGTCGGCGTTGTCGAATTCGAACACTCCGAGTCACGCGGCGCGAAACGCGCAGCTCGCACCCGACGGACAAGCAAGGGAGCGAGCTGGTATTAGTGACCAAATCGAAATTTCTGACTAGAGCAGCGGCTGTGAGAATCTGTGAGAATCGAGTCCTTTTCCTCTTCTCGCCAACTGGTCTCTCTCATGCCTGCTGGTAGCGACTAACGATGCTTCTTTATTAGTTCACTGACGAAATCATATTTACTACCTTCGTATCTATCATAGCTAGATAGTAAAACATTCCAACCCGGCATTCAGCTGAATTTTCATCGATACATCGGTCAACTTCGACGTCTACCATCGCCTCACCAGAAGACGCCTTGGCGTCGACTCTTCGTTCACAAGTGGCGTGCGTGTGAGGACGACGACTACGTGCACGCCAAGCGCAACGATAAGGACGTCCCGCAGAACAATCGTCGTCCAAAGACACGGAAGGCGTCGCACAGTTTTGTTCGTCTGCAATAAAGTAACAAACAACGACCGTACGGTTGTTTAGTCTATGACTTTTGCAAATGATCGAGCTCTCGACCAATCAGATCACGAATAAACGTAACATAGTTCCAAAAAAGTTGGGGTAGAATGTGGTAGTAAATGTGACTTCGTCACTGGCGTTCCTCGTCCCAAATAATGAACGAACGAGGATATTGCTGCTTGCTTTATGGACAGGGGGTCACTGGGCACCGCATTGATTTTTAATGGTCACCGCGCTGAAATATTTGAGTGCGCAAATCCTGTCACGCGCTTAATACCAAATAGACCAATCATGTGACGGGATTTGCGCTCTCAAATATTTCAGCGCGGTGACCATTAAAAATCAATGCGGTGCCCAGTGACCCCCTGTCCCTTTATTGTGCCTTCGATAATTAAACACAGCGCCACCGCGAAATACGAGCGGCGCGGGCCCTCGTGCGGCGCGCAACGCCGCTCCGCCACGGAAATACACTAATTCCTATGCCAAACCCCCCCCAAAAAACCCAAAACAGCTTCAGCGCGACCCTAAAGACCCGGCGCGCCGCTCGTTGTTACTCGTTCGTGGTCGAATGCTGTTTGTGCCTCCACCGCGCTATTGCAGCGCGCCTTGCAGCGCGTGGCGCGCTTCAGGAACTGCAAGCTCGCAGTTGTTTCTGGATCGGTTCGTTCTTTTTTGAATCGAATGTTGCTCGTTGTCGACTTTTTCCTTTTTGCGCCGGGAGTGGACGGGCAGACGGAGTTTGCGCCCTGCAGATTGGGCCTCACAAATCCTCGACTCGGCCTCGCAAACCTGTGAAAGCATTGATAGTGCTCGATCATTTCCGTCTTTTCAGTCTCAGAGCCTTTCCGAAAGATTACACGTGCTCTCCGCCGCAAAAATACCAAGCGCAGTTGCTTAGAGTCCGGACCCGCTGTACCTCTACTGAGGCCTTTCGTTTTCCATGAAGGCTCCAATGAAATATGTTGTTGTCACCGGAGGTAAGCGTTTTCGGCTGCACCACGTGTTCCCACGAATCCAACGTCGAATGACTGTTCTTATGAACGAACGAGTCTCGCACGGGGCTTTGTCTTGTCCCTTGTCTCAGGTGTGGTAAGCGGTCTTGGAAAAGGAGTTACTGCGAGCAGCATAGGTGTCTTACTGAAGGCCGGAGGCTGGCGAGTGACAAACATCAAAATCGACCCATACATCAACATCGATGCCGGAACTATGTCGCCATTTGAGCATGGCGAAGTGTTCGTTCTTGATGATGGTGGCGAAGCTGACCTTGATCTTGGCAACTACGAGCGTTTCGTTGACTCAACTCTAACACGGGACCATAATATAACGACCGGAAAGATTTACCAGACGGTGATCGCAAAAGAGCGAAAAGGGGAATACCTTGGAAAGACTGTGCAGGTTAGTCCCTCGCGAATTAGTTATTGCGCCTTCATCTCTCAACAATGAACACGCACCTTCCACGTAACACAGGTAATTCCTCACATGACCGACGAAATTCAAGACTGGATAGAGCGCGTGTCAAGGCTCCCCGTCGACGGATCTCCCGGTCAACCCGACGTTTGTATAATTGAGCTCGGAGGAACAGTGGGCGACATTGAATCAATGCCCTTCATCGAGGCACTTCGTCAATTTCAGTTTCGAGTCGGCTCTGACAACTTTTGTCTCATTCACGTGAGTTTGGTTCCGGTCGTAGGTGCAGTTGGCGAGCAGAAAACAAAGCCGACTCAACACTCAGTTCAAGCTTTACGTTCAGCTGGACTCTCGCCACACATGTTGGCTTGCCGCAGCCAAGCCCCTCTCGAGCAGTCCGTGATGGACAAACTTGCCCTGTTCTGCCATGTCACGCCAGATTGCATCCTGAATCTTTGTGATGTGAGCAATATATGGCATGTCCCACTCGTTATGCAAGAGCAAGGCGGGCATTTAGCCATCATGCGTCAATTAAGGCTTGATTTCCGGAAGCTTGAGCTTGACAGCTGGGCACATCGTGCCAACAAGTGGGACACAGTTACATTGCCGGTCAAAATTGCCATCGTTGGCAAATATACAGGTCTAGGCGACAGCTATTTATCTGTCACAAAAGCGCTGATGCACTCCGCGATTTCTGCTGACAGGAAGCTCAATATTGTGTGGGTTGAAGCCGGGATGCTCGAAGGCGCCACTCTCGCCGAAGATCCAACAGCTCACGCTGAGGCTTGGGAAAACGTTCACAGTGCGGATGGTATTTTAGTTCCCGGAGGTTTCGGCGAACGTGGAACTGAAGGAAAGATACTTGCTGCAAAGTATGCACGAGAGAACCAGGTCCCATTCCTCGGCATATGCCTTGGTATGCAGGCGGCTGTGATCGAGTATGCCCGAAACGTACTTGGGATGAAGAACGCTCATTCCACTGAAATGGTGCCTGATTGTGCTGATCCAGCTGTGATTTTCATGCCAGAAGGATCAACAACTCACATGGGTGGCACCATGCGTCTTGGCTCAAGGAGGACGATCTTCCAAACGCAGGATTGCAAGGCTGCCAAGCTGTACAACTCCATGCCGTTCGTTGATGAACGCCACAGGCATCGATACGAGGTCAACCCTGATATTGTAGACAGACTTGAGAAGGCCGGATGTGTCTTCGTTGGCAAAGATGAGACAAATAGACGAATGGAGATACTAGAGCTTTCCGGTCATCCATTTTTCCTTGCCACTCAGTATCACCCTGAGTATAAGTCAAGACCCGGGCGCCCATCACCACCTTTTATGGGTCTGGTTCTAGCTGCATCAGGACAGCTTGATCAGTACTTGACAAGTGAAGCAATTGGCATGCGGATGAACGCCCCCGGAGGCTTTCTTCAGTCGCCACTCAAAGCTTTGAAAGGACTAGCAAAAGAAGACGAATCTGACAGCCCCTGAGGGGTCGGTTTTATGTGTGTATCAATCCATACCGAAGTTCTGCCTAGCAGGCACGAAGGGGAATGGATTTCCAATGCATATGCATGAAGAGGTCGTCTATCTTCGTCAAGGAATGAAAGAATCAAAAGAAATTTCAACCATCAGTTTCAATCGTGTTCCGCAACTTGAATGAAACTATTTCAAATCACTGCTAATCATATGCACAAATTGTATTTGTCTTTTTTCCAGAGCCACAAACTCGTCGCTAAACTCCATGGGAGCAGGACGTAAGACTGAATTCGTCGTGTAAACATTGATTCCCTGTCTCGATGTTGACCGGTTACTGTCAAGGCGAGCCAGGACCGGGTCTGGTGAGAGGGAAAGCATTCTTCTCTGCTGACGTGTGATTTTTCTCTTTGCTTTACGAGAGGTAGTCCGGCGCCGAGTCTCGCAAATCACAGCAACTTTTTTCACGCGCTTCAAAAATGAGCGTCTATCAGCGTGCCACTTATGCTTGAGATTCATTGTCTCTTTCGCGTGCGCAATTTTGCTTTGCTCAAGAAGCATCAACAATTTCCTTGACTCATTGTCCAGCGCAGAAATAGCTGCCTCGAACTCGAAGTTCTGAGTTTTGATGAGGTGGAGAGCGTTACGCAACTCGACGACGCGCAGCTGCTCGCGCTTGAGATCCTGCGAACGAAAGCCACATTAATCAATCCCAAATATACTCCTGCGAGGAGCGACTTAAAAACGCATGTTTTGCTCTTACCGACTTGCACTGTTCAAGCAAATTAAAATATGTTGGAAGCTGTTTTCCACTTCCTCCATCCATCGCAGCCAGGGCTCTGCGCAAACCCTCTGTTTCGCCAGATGCTTTCAGCAACTCCGACTTACAGGCGATCAATTCCGTCGCTGAAGCATCCAACTTTAAGTCGGACTCTAACTTGCTTGCCGTGGCACTTTGGTGTGCGCGTCGAGATGAAGCCTCAGCTGAGCGTGCTCTCCTATCACACTCATCCTGGATGATCTTAAGGCAGTCCTCGTGTGAGGTTAGTTTCAACGATATTGATCGGGTTGCATTAGCTGCTTCGACGCGTTCGACATCGAATCGAGCCTTCAGTTCTGCAATCGCAAGGTTGGCATGTGCCGTCACGCGTTTTACCTCCTCAAGGTGCTTTCTTTGGTCAGTTTCAACTTTGCGTAACAGGATTACTTTGTGTGATTCGGCTTCATTCAAGGAGCTCATCAGACGTTCGATATGGTCCTCTCTTACCGTAATCTGAGCGACGGTGGAGCTGAGACGTCGCTCAAGCTGCCCTGTCAATGAGATCTGGGCTGCGAGCCTTTCCTCAGCTTTTTCAGCAGCTAGCACGGCAAGTTTTCGCAAGTTAGATTGTGTGGCAAGGGCATCGTCGCGTGCTAAGACATGGGTGCTATCTCGTAACTGTTTTTCGAGCTGTTTTACTTCTTGCGACTTAAACTTTAATATGTCTTCCATGACTCGCAATTCCTTGTGCAAGACGCGAAGTTCTTGTGAGTGGTCACGTCTTAAGCTTTCATTTTCGCTGAGTAGGCGTGCAACTTCAACGTCGTGCTGCGCACGCAGACTCCTAAGGGCACGAACAGCTTTCGCGTAGCTTTGAGTCGCGTCTTCTACTTCGTATTCGAGCTCATTCATCGCTTCCCGTGTTGGGAGTTCAAGTTCTTCCAAAAGTTGTTGCCGGAGCTTTTCAATTTCTTGAGGTCTCAGTATGCATTTGTTGGCCTCTTCAAATTGTTGACGTCTCATCTCGATTTCTTTGCGCGAAATCGCCGCGTGCTCTTCAAAGAGAACCTCGGCCGCGTGACTATCGGCGCGGATACTTTCGTATTCTGCGGAGAGGACGCTGTAAGCCAAGCGCATTTCGTCGTTGTGACGCTTGAGCTGTTGGTGAAGGGGAACGCAACGGTAAAAAACTTCGTGCGCAGGAGGTCAATAGTGCAACAACGAACAAGTGCTTCGTTGGTAACGCAAGGGTCACACCTGATCGTTGCTTTCGCGCATCAAACGGTTGTCACGCCACAGGCTTGCAAGCTCTTCCGCCAAGTCCTTTACTTCCTACGCAGGTAGTCAACGCGGAGAACATCTTAAGACACGGGACGCGTGATGAACGACGACACGCCATTACAATACCTGAATAACACATGAATTGTGATGACCGGCGATGTCATCTAGCGGCAGCTCCGAAAGCGGCGGGACATTCATCCCGTCACGCGGATAGTGGAATGCGTCGCGTATTCTTGAACTGCGGAAAAAGTAGGACGGACGTTGCCGTTAACGCCCTGATCAAGCTGCCCTGACCGCATTTTCGTCTATTTCCATACCTGTTGTACCTTCGTCGTACGTTTATTACGAAGGTATATTTTTTTCCTTTTTGATACAAGGTAACAGATAATTTAGACTGGCGATTTAGGGATTGTGTTTAGCCCCAGATCATCTCGTCGAACTCTGGCTCGACGTCGACGTGTCTGTGGCGTGCTTTTGCGATGGTTCCGATGCACCACTCCTTGTTTTGTCTGTGGAGCTCGAGTTGTGCTTCGGCGACGTTGTAGTGGAACTTCTTGATGTCTTCGGGATCGTATGTGCCTTGCTCGTTGGTGGTGTTCTGGCCGGGGAGGTGCAGCGGGCGTTGGCGTTCTGCTTGGTGTCTCGCGATGTCTTTGCACCATTCGAGAGCGCTTTTGCTGAAGCGCCCAGTGCATTCGGTGGCGATGATGGTGATCTTGTTGTTGGCCGGCAGTTCGCGGGGGTACTCGAGAGTCTTTCTGGCCTCGGCGATCTTGATGCCGACGCCTGCGTGGGCGTTGGCGCGTTCTCGGTTGTGTCGGGCTGGGGTGGGCTTGGTGGCGTCGTGGGTGCAGCTGAGGACGGTGGCCATGGTGAAGTCGACGGACTCGAGGGCGCCTCCTTCCCTTGCGATGGTGAAGTCGGGGATCTTGCCGTTGGTGCGCGTGTGGTGTGCGAGTATGACGCCGCGTTGCTCGGTGTACACTGCGAAGCCTGCGCGGGCTGCATGGCGTGCGAGAACGGCGTAGGTTCTGTCGTGCGTCCTTTTGCGGCTTCCGCCGGAGTTGCCTGTTCTCGTCCGGAGGATGTGGGAGTAGATGTTTCTTGCGTCGTTGATGGTGTGGGCGCGCGCGCAGCAGTGTGTCTTGTACCTGTCGCGTTTGAGGTTAGTGAAATCGGGGTGGGGCAGGTTGAGGAGGTAGTGCACGAGGTGGCTGAGTGTGTCAGCGCGGAGGCGGAAGGCAGGGCTGACCGGTGGGACGTTTGCCCATGTCACCGTGTGGGGTCCGTCGAGGGATGTCATGTGCGTGGCGATGTCGGTGCGGTCGATGCCGTAGTTGGTGCCAGTGGGGTTGTTGGCGTCGGTGATGCACTTCGCGAGGGTGCGCTTGTGGAACTCGTTGGTGAGCTTCTTCTGGAGCTGCATGATGCTGATGTTCTTGCCGGCGAACGCGGCGGTTGAAGAGGAAAAGGATCCCGCGGTGGGGCAGATTAGTTTTTTCTCCTCTTCTCCGCGGTCGCATACTCGGCGGAAGCATCGCTCGGCGTAGCCGCGCAGGGGTCCGTTCTCCTCGGGGATGTCGTCGTTGGGGATGGTGTTGGCGGCTTGCTGGGCCTCGGCGTGGCGTCTGACGACTGCGCGGGTGCGTGAGCCGGTGGGTTCGGCAGGCTGCGGGCGCGTGCGAAAGGTGATGTCCCTCAGCGCGGGCACCGTGTCTGCGAGCCAGGGCGCACAGGCGAGCCAGGTGGAGAGGAGGGCGTTGTCGGCGATGTCGCTGGGCTTGGTCAGGCCAAATCCGCCGTGCCTGTGGGGCAGGGAGATTCGGTCGACTGTGGTCGTGGCGGTCTTGACTTCGGCGAAGGTGTCGCTGTTGTTGAGGCCGTCGAGTGCGGCTTTGGTGTTTGTGATCTCGGCAAAGGTGTTGATGATGTCGAGGTGTGCCTGTTCGAAATGGTCTGCTGCGAGGTCGTATGGTACGAGGGAGAGGAGAAAGACGAGGCGGGGGGAGGCGCACACCTTGAGGAGAAGCATAGCTTCGTGGGCGTACCCGTGGTTGGTGCCGAACTTCTTGATGGCGTCGAGTTGGGCGGGTGCTTCTCGCAGACCTTGCGGACGAAGTCGCGTGCGTACATGGCGTCGCCGACGGGGGCGCCGACGATGCGTGCGCCGTATGCTTCGCCGCCGCCGTTGACGCCTACGTCGAGGCCGTGGTTCGCGGTGTCGGGCTTGATGATGTTGATGTTGCCGGTGAGTCCTTTGGCGCGCAGTTCGGCGATGGTGATGTCGCGGCAGTCGGCACCCAACGTTTATTTCGTACGAAACTTATTTATTATTATGATGATAGTTCTCATTATTACTCATAGCTTCATATTACGAACGAATGAAGTAATAATAAATAAAAAGCTTTCGAAACGTATAGATACTCTCTCTGTCTCTAAATAAATAAGTATGTCTATAGAAATAGCTGGTACGAAGCAAGCACGAGCGGACGCAAGCCATCTACGACTCCATCGACCCGCCGAACGAGCTCCGAAACCGTATCCACCTCCGAAACCTCGCCCTCGTACACGTCGCGCTCATGCAAAGGGTCGCCGGATCGACCGTCACCAACGACCGCCAGCACGGCGCTCGTGGCGGAATGTACGGGGCACACGAACACTACGTGCAGCCGTACCCGGCGGTCACTAATTATTAACTCAGGGGTTAGTGGTCGGGATTCGTGGTAAATACCTAACCGTAGCTAGCTTCTCAATAAAACATCTCTCTTAGAAGCAAGCATGGTACGAATGAAGGTACCTTCGTTCGTTCGAAGATATGTACCTTCGTATGATAGTATAGGTTATCCTTATTATTCAGGTTCGGCAGATCTTTATTTGGTGGAGAACAGGTTAGGTTTCGAAAGAAGTGTTCGCTAGAAATATTTATTATCATGCATGTGACAGTCTCTATCGGTTTCGGCACGCCGAACCCAAAAACGGGACCCGGATTTTCGGATTTTCAGCCTCTGAAAATCCGAAAATCCGAACGGGACCGGAAGCGTGATTTAATTCGATGGTTTAGGGTTCGATTGCCTCGACTCGAGTTGTGACTATTTGCCTGTGCGATGAGGGAACGTGATTTCCTTGAGTTATAAACCATCGATTTCGTCCCAGACCCGCTGCGGGTCCGACCCGCGTTACATTTCCTGATCGAGGCAATCGAACCCTAAACCATCGAATTAAATCACGCTTCTGGTCCCGTTTTTGGGTTCGGCGTGCCGAAACCGATAGGGACTGTGTGATATGACAGTGTTAATTAAAGTCATGATATTATAAGTGTCATCGGCCACGACAGCACGCGGCTGGACGGCTATGCGTTGACGGACACCATGACCACATGATGAGCTCGTTACGTTAAATCAGACTAAAGTGATAGCAGCTGCAAGTAGCGGAAAGACATTTAGAACACCTGGCGTCGCTGCGAGGTCTCGTATAGTCTTCTGGGGTTTCACCCGTCTGTCGGCTTGTGTATATAAGTTTACATTTTTGATCTGGTGCTCCACTGGGGCCCTCACTTGGGCGAGGTCATCGCGTCGTTGAGGCCCGGGAAAATGGCGGGCTTCGTGTCCCTCATAGCCCGTCGGACGAAGTGTTCCCTCCAGTTGACGCCCTCCTTTACGCGGAACTTCTCCTCCGGGATCCCCTCATGCGCCCTCCCATCCTTCCACACGCGGAAGCCCGGGGAGCTGGAAATCTGACGCGCGCAGAAGAAGGTGCAAAGGGACACCGCGCCGCCGATAGCGGCCACGATAGGGTACACCTGAGCGGGATGGAGACGCGGGACACTTCAGCGGAGCAGCCAGACAAGGGTGTGAAGAGCGTGGCTCCCTCCGCTCTGGGCAGTTGCTAGGGTTCCCGAACGGACGGGTGGGTAGGCTCGCGCGGGCTCACGAAGGCGATGACGCTAGTGGGAGGGTTCGGGCGCACCTCTGGGCGAATCCAAATCTCTCTCCAGGTCTTAGCAGCGACACCTGACATGATGGAGCGCGCCTGTTGTTTTGAGGAACAACGCCTCAACGTTCTCAACGGCAAGGATTTCTCAGTTACCTTCGTATTCTGGATTTCAGCCAGGTGTGATGAGCACCCCGGAGATAATATCATATAAATAATAGACTATTTCTCCAAAGGTCTGTCTGATCGGGTGTGGTGTGTTTGTCCTCTGGGTGGTCGGCATAGCCCCGTGGTATGTATGTGTGTGTATACGATACAGTTGTATTTATAAATAAATGTATGTATCGTTCGTACTAATACGTGAGCATTTAAATAAAAGTGTGGGTATGTTCAATATGTATGTATGGACCATCAGTCTCTATCTGTTTCGATCGGATCGGGAATATCATTAGTACAGCTGACAAAAATACGTTTAAATATGTAAATGTAAATATCCAGCCCTATTTAAATACCCGTTCACATGATGAGTAAACAACTAAGAGTAGTAAACATACATAGTGTGATAACTATGCGGGACGCTGACTCAAGGTTCTCGAGCTTAAAATTCAAAAATGTCGACAACTATATGTAGCGCTAGACCATCGTTCTTGATTTAATGGTGTCAAAAATGGCGACAATGTATGGGACGGATAGACATCAGTCCGAATACCGCAAATAAATAGAGCATACCTTCCTTCATTCGTTCGTATTCGATAATAAGTTGGTATGCCTTCGAATGTATGCCGTCCGTCCCCGAATTTTCAGGAAATGCACCGCTGTCAGCACACGGGATGGCATGCGTAAATGGGGACGTGCTTCTCCAAGCCTCCCATGCCAAATGATTTTCACCTCGATTGTTTAACTGATCATGAGGTAGCACCATTTGCTTTCCTCCGTAGAAGTTTCTACGTTCCGTTTCGGCAACGCATTTTTCCCTTGACACGCAGGGCGGCGACTTCTTTCGCAAGATATCTCGCGAGTTCCATCCTCGTTGCGATGTTGCCGCCATCACTTTTGATGGCTACTTCAACGCAGCTGAAGGAAAAATAAAATGTGAGGGACTGCGTCGCTTCTTCTTAGACTCGCAACGTGAGCCATCTGTCAAAACTCTGCGTGATGAATATGACGTTGACGCGGCTTTTCAAAGTTTTGTGCTTGCGAGTGGCAACCTGCTCATAGGAAAATCTACAGTCGACGAGGATTCAATGAACGATCCGCTATCGCATTATTTCATCAACAGCTCTCACAATACATATTTGCATGGGCACCAGCTTTTTTCAAACCCTTCTGCAGCAGCTATCAAGCGCGCCCTGCTGCATGGCTGCCGGGTGATAGAGCTAGACTGCTATGACGGTGGGAGGAATGGCCCAATAGTCATGCATGGTCGTACTGCAACATCCCCGATCACGTTTCGAAATGCAATCAGGATCATTAACGAGTTTTCCCATGCAATGTCTAATTACCCAGTGCTGATCACCCTGGAGAATAATTGCAGCCACTGGAAGTGCTCCGAATTGGCGCAAATACTTCTTGAAGAACTTGGAGAAAAGCTTTTTGTTCCTCCAGAAGAAGTCAGGGAATCATGGCTGTCCCCAGCTGCGCTTCGAGGAAAGATTTTGATTCGCAGCAAACTCAAATATCGTGAGGTAAGTTCGTCATTCACATAGAACCTTATTGGAATTTATTATGTGAACATGCCTGCCATCTAACAGGAAAGTCGTGTGAATTCCTCGTGCTGGTGTTCGAGTAGTTCTGGGAAAAACACCGCAAATACAGACTGCGCGGCGCACCTTAAATTGCTAGCTTGGGATCGTTCAGCAGTAGATGCTGTTCAGAAAATTATAGATCGGTGCTTTCCAGTATGCGGGGCACAAAACGTGCGTTCCTGCGCACTTTCTCCATCAGATGAAACAAATACTTCGGCAACCTCGGCAACAGAGTTTTCCTCACTGGTGTACGTCGAAAATGTGAAGTTGCCAACTCCCCATCAGTCCACTTCACTGAAATCACTGCACTCCTGCTCATGGAGCGAATCAAAGCTTGTGAGTCAAGTTGAAGAAATTGGTAGGGAGCTGATTGCCGGATTTGCAAAGCGGCATATGTTGAGGTGCTACCCATCTGCAAAAAGAATCACGTCAGATAATTACGACCCGTCTCTTGCATGGTCTGTCGGAGCGCAGATGGCTGCCCTGAACTTTCAGGCTGATGACATTTCGATGTGGATAAACCGGGGTAAGTTTCTGGCAAACGGGGGTTGCGGGTTTGTACGAAAGCCAGAATATCTCATCGGCTCCAAGCTTGGTCCACCAAATGTTCCTGCTTGTACGCTCAATATCACTGTCGTGGCCTGTTCTGGCTGGACCACTTTCGAAAGATTCCACTCGTACGAAACACCAACGACCTACATTCGAGTTAGTTTGGCTGGAAGCATTCTGGACAATAAATCGTGTGTAACTTCTGCCTTCAGCAAACGCAAACAGTTCGGACCTTACGCGCAGCCATTTTTCAACGAGACCTTTTCGTTTGATATTTTTGAGCCAAGACTTTCGACGCTTCTATTTTCTGTACATGCTAAGGAATCTACTGCACACGATGCTTTCGTAGCACAGAGCTGTTTCCCTGTAACCTTACTTCGTCCAGGCACACGACTTGTACCTTTGTATGATCAGTACGGCAAGTACGTTGGTGAGGCCGGTCCGCTGTGCGCGCGTGACCTATTTCTTCATATGCTATTGTTCCACGTCTTATCCGAGATAGTCTCTACTGATTCTTGGACTTCTTCTTCCATCCTTCCTCGCTTTTTGGATTCCTGCAATGCTCCGAGGCGTTGTCATGGTCTGCACCATTTTGTGACCCTGGTTCTTGGTGGTCAAGGAAAAACCGCTTGCATGGTCGTCAAAATAAAAATATTGGATTCCGTTTAGACAATGAAGAAAAGAACTCGACGACATTGAGCTTGCCACGCTCGTAATTTTCACGGAATGAGACTGCGCTTTCATGGTCATTTATTCATTGCCGGCGTTATTTTTTATTATTGATTGTTGTGAAAATGGTTGCCTATACGAATGAAGGTACCTTCGTTCGAACGAAGGTACGTATAGCGTATAGGCATTCATCGAAAATCGTTTTTTTGCGTATAGGCATCGTATAGGCATCAAAATTCGCTATAGGCAACATATATATAGGCAACATATCATTAGTTATATATTGGCACGCACGAAACATTATTGCTAGTCTAATAAATTAGGACCAATTATATCTGTTTATGAAAGTCAAACATTTCGCGCTACCTTGTGGGTGACATTTTGGACTCCGCGCCAACTGTGAAGGAAGGTCTGTCGCAAAGCACGAAGATTTCAGTGCCAACGGCTGTAAATAAGGAAGATCTGTCTCGGCAAAGCACGAAGAATTTCCTCTATATTTTTCGTGTCTTCATGTGTACGTTAAGCGAGAAATGTAGCGCTCTTGACGGTAAGAAGCGTTTTTTGTTCAAGCGCTTATTCAAAACTATGTCGCGTCCAGCTTTCCCAACTTGACTGAAAAACTCCTCCACGTTGTCTCTCTGATAAGAAAGCGACAGGAAAGGATTCGTCGCTTTCTACCGATCGCTACCTGCTGATCCGAAGATTATCCGTATTTTCAGTCGGAAGGACAACTACTCGGTTCACGGTGACAACGCGGTCCTGATCGCGCGAACCTTTTTGAAAACAACTACCGCCTTACACTACCTCGGACACGGTGAATCCGCTCTTCCCGGGTTGACACTGAACCGCAACCTATTTGAAAGCATACTGCGCGAGCTATTGTTGGATCGAACTGAACATCTGGTCGAACTTTATGAAGAGACTTCCCGCCAAGTTTGGAAACTTTCTCGGACGGCTTCACCAGGGAAGCTGGACGCATTTGAGGAAGAGCTCAATCGTTCGGATGATCTATTTGACACACCTGCAGTGGCTGCTGTTCAAGTTAAGGTTCGAATGGATCAGCAACATGTCGGATTCGCCTACTTTAATCCAGTGACGCGGCATTTCGGTGCTTGTGAGTTTGTGGACGATGATCAGCTGCGCATACTTGAGGCAACCATCTGTCAGCTAGGCATAAAGGAGTGCGTGCTCCAACTTCAGGCCATTGAGACCCCCAACGGTCGCCGGCTGAGAGACCTCATCAGCCGATGTGGTGCCCTGGCCTCACAACGCGCAACATCAGACTTTGACATTAATCATCTTGAGCACGACCTTTCATGTTTACTCGCACATGAGGCTTCGGAGAATATAAGAACAGTAAACGTAGTGAATGCGCCAAATGCCGCGGCCCTCGAACATCACCGGGCTATTCTAACAAAAGAATTAGCAGCTGGCGCACTCGCTGCTACACTGCGATTCTCCGATGCTCTTGCTGATTCGAATCATCGTGGACGTTGCACACTGGCTTTGCACGACACAGGAAAGTATGTTAGGCTTGATTCTTCCGCTTTGAGCGCACTAAACGTACTCCCAGAAAGGAGGGTTCTGTCTCCGTCTACAGCAAGTGCTGCTGCGGATGCGATAAGTAATTTCAGTTTGTATGATCTGCTAAATAAATGTCGATGTCCGATGGGGAGGCGTATGCTGTTCCGATGGTTGAAGCAGCCACTGCTGGATACCGTTGAAATAGGGCGAAGACATGATGTCGTGGAAGCCTTCGTCAACAATCCCGAAGTGCGAGACGCTTTGCGAGGGACGCATCTCAGGGCACTTCCAGATATCCACAGGATAACTCGTAGAATCGAGCGTCGCCGTGCAAACTTGGCAGATTTATGTAAGCTGTATCAAGCATCAGCAGCTTTGCCGTATATAGCTGGGGCTGTGAGTCAAATTGATACTTGTCACAGTCGTGCATTGAGAGACATGTACACTGATAAACTCATCAAGCTTAGTGATAATGATCACCTTGGAAAGTACGAGGCTTTAATTGAGGCCGCTATAGATCTGAACAAAATTCCTGAGGAATACGTTATTGATGCGTCATATGATCTCGATCTTGAAATTTTGCAGAAGCGTAAGGATGCCGCCAACGAGGATTTGCAAAAGGCCTTCCAGGATGCCGCTGACGACTTGAGAATGCAAGCAGGCAAGGCCCTTAAATTGGAAAGCAATAACATGTATGGATGGTACTTGCGGTTGACAAAGAAAGACGAGACCACGGTCAGGAGGCAACTCTCAGCCAGCTATCAGATCTTAGAGGCTAAGAAGGATGGCACCAAATTCACAAATAAGCGGCTTCATTCTCTCAGCTCCAAATGCATGGAACTGGACAAAGCTTACGAATGTCAGCAACGCGTTCTTGTGGATCGAGTTGTTGATGTCGCGGCCTCTTTTGTAGATGTATTCCTGGAGGTCAGTAACTTGTGTGCAGAAATTGACGTTCTAGCAAGCTTTGCCGAGGTCGCTGTTTCAGCTCCATTACCATTTACCCGGCCATCTGTCCATCCGAAACAATCAAATGCTGATAGTATTCGCGAAGAAATCATCCTAAAAGACAGCCGGCATCCTTGCATGGAATTGCAGCACGGCGTTCAGTTTGTTTCAAATACTTGCACTCTACAGCGCGGCAAAAGCTGGTTTCAACTAATCACAGGCCCTAATATGGGTGGAAAGTCCACTTTTATCCGCCAAGTTGGTATCTGTGTGCTGATGGCTCAGGTTGGGTCCTTTGTGCCATGTGCCGAGGCAAAGATTGCTGTTCGCGATGCTATTTACGCTCGGGTGGGTGCAGGCGATAGTCAGTTGCGTGGGATTTCAACGTTCATGGCAGAGATGCTCGAAACCACGGCGATCATCAAAGCTGCTACCCCATCCTCCCTAATCATCATTGACGAACTTGGTCGTGGAACTTCTACCTATGATGGCTTTGGTGTTGCCTGGGCCATCTCGGAGTATATTATGAGAAATGTGAAGGCGCCCTGTCTTTTTGCCACGCATTTTCACGAGCTCACCGCTCTCCAAGGACCTTTGGGCGTCACTAATTATCACGTGGATGCTGAAATTGATGAAAGAAGTGGCAAACTCACAATGCTGTACTGCGTTTCACCAGGTGTTTCGGACCAATCTTTCGGCATTGAGTGTGCAGAATATGCAAAATTTCCTGAGCAAGTTATTAAAAATGCGAGAGAAAAGGCTTTAGAACTCGAAGATTTTTCTGCAAAGGCAACTGCGTTCGCAGCCTCGAAAAATACGTGTCTGGAAGCAAGTCTACTTGGAATGAAAAGATCGTCGTCTGATCATAGATTGCGCGACACTGCAGGGCGCGCTGTTGTCTCGCAGACCTTGACAGCTACGCTATTTCTTGACAGTTTTTGCACAGTCCACCTCGATAAACTTTCGAAAGAAGATATATTTCATCACACGAAGCGCATGAAAAAGGAGCTGGTGCTGGTAGCACGATAGAACAACGCATCACTGCCGGCATGTAAACGCATATGTCTGGACAAAAGTGCAACTGGTAGTTCGACAAAATCTAGATGTGCTGAGATGAGAAGTATACGTCGTCCCGATGAATTTACATGTCGGTAGATCTTTATCAATAATTTTACTGCACGGCTGGTTGATTGAATTTTGCAGCGGGCTAGTAGTGCGTGATAGGTTTCGTGAATGATACGTAGTATCATCGAGGAAGCTAAAACAAACTGTATTCGTAGTCTATCAAAGAGCTGATGAGGAAATCACTTTGTCTTGCTTGGGTTCAGGCTCATCTTCTTCAGAAAGCAGAACATCTTGAATGTGATTGGCACGATGCCGAAGTATCCGTCGAATCCATTGTATTGGATGCCCTCATTAACGCATTCTTGCTTGATGATCGGCTGCATCAACGGATATAGGTTATGCGCCACACCTGGGAAAAGGTGGTGTTCTATCTGGTAATTGAGCCCACCAGAAAGAAATGACCAGAACACATTACCCCAGCTTGCAGAGGTTTCTATTTGCCATCTGCCCCAATCATTACGAGTGGTGTGCGAAAATTGGTGAGGACGCAGGCCATCAAGATTGTGGCTCACAATGAAGAACCAGCACAAGACAAAAGATCCAAAACAGCTGTAAACAACAAATGGAGCCCATATCTTAGCCCATCCGTGAAGATACACTGGAATGGCCAAAGTGATGCTAACATGAAAGATCTTGCCAAAGACATAAAGCGCCACTTCGATCGGAGTTATTCCGGTGTATTCAACGCCAGGAGATGCCTTGTATATGAATATATTGACAAAGTCACCAATCTGCGCTGCAAGATAGAGCAAAGGCCAAATGAAAGGAGTGTATATTGGTTGAAAAGTATGGTACCAGGACCAAGGTTGAGTTTCATCAAGGCGGATCAGGGGGAAAGATGTATAAACATCCTGGTCTCTGTTTATGTCGTTGCAATATGAGTGATGAGAGACGGTGTGGTGGTAGCGCCACTCAAGGCTTGATTTACCTATGACTACATCACTACCAAACCAGCCCCAAAACTGGTTCCAGTAAGAGCTCCGGCAAAGTCCACCATGATTGGCGGTATGTTGCAGACCTGTGCCAGACCAGTACCCTGCGAGTCCTAGGATAATACCTGTCATGATCGAAGGGCACGCAATGTATAAACTGAGGGAGGTAAAGAAGAATGCGACTACAGCTGCCATGTCCAGAAGGCAACCGCCCCGTCCTGTGGCTGCGCGTCCTTTCGTTCTTTCCAGGGGCGCCAAAATTTCGTCACGAACGCGTTGTTGAATTTTCCGATATACCGGCGAATCGAGCGGAGCGGGAAATTCTTCATCAGGGAAAAGTTTGTCGATGTCATCCACTTTCGGAAGGGTCTTGAGCACCCTATCAACGATTTCGGTGCGTATGTGGTGGCTTTCGAACAAAATCGTGGCGTCACGCCCGACGGCAAGAGCGAGTAGCTGAGCTCCACCAGGATGTGATTCCGCAAAATCTGTGATGTCATAGACCTTCGAACACGAGAGATGTCGAAGAAGGGAAATGCACGTTAGGACATACAAGTGAAAGTGAGGATCTCAGGCGTCGACGTATTCGAGCTCCGGCAAGAAAATGTTGAAAGAACAGCCATATGAGTTACTCACCTGCCCACGGATCTGTGTGACTTTCCGGCAACGATTGGCTTCCCGTGCTGGAGAGCGATTCTTGACCATCGATGCGTTGCCTCCCTTCCCCATTTCGGGATTATGTGGTGAGCAACTGTGCGCGATGACGTCGTCACCGCCCTTACACGCTTGCAAGATATGCCACAATATTGTCGTGGTATTATGAATTTCATTAGGGTGAGCCACTTTTTTATGCATAACGAATACGGGTTATATATATGAACGTAAAGACTTTATCATTACGATCCACACAATCACTCCAGTGGGCAAACAGTATGTATAAAGATTCCGATTATGTTCACGTAAGCGACTTATCCCTAAATATAGACTATTCATTACGTGAAAAGTAGCTCACCCTAATGAAATTCAGAATACGTATGTATGTATCTTCATTATCTTCATATACAGCTATATCTGGCTACCTTCGTTCATCATATATCTATTATTATATATGAAATCATGCATAAATAAATATAATATCACATTTATAATACATTTATTACCTTCATTCATTATTATTCGTTCGCATTTTTTTCATGTACGAACGAACGTACATACATATATACGTACCAAGCAAGGTAATATTTTAATTTCGTTATTATTTACGAAGGTAATATTAGTGTAATATTATTACTTACCTTCGTAATAATAAACTATTACCTTCATAATAATAATAGTTTATACACGAAGGATCACGAAGCAAGGTACATACATATGCACGTATGAGTCACGTATGTATATATGTAATCTATCGTACGTACGTATGCGTACGTACGCACACACATATATATACACAGATATATACATATATAAGTCATATACATATCTATACCTTGCCTGTAGAGTATATTTTAAAAGTTACCTTCGTACGTATGATATTATCACCTTCGAACTAAAATCCGTAAATTTTATCACAAACAATAATAATCAAGCAAGGCAGGTCTTTACCCCAAAATCAACCCTGAAACCGTAAATTCTGCAAATTAAGGTTGCCTAATTATGTGGACTTTTTCACTTGCGCATTGATTGACTGATAAGTGTTGGTAATAGCTTATTACTTGGTCTAGTAGTCAAAGATAGATCCGGAGGCTTGAACCTTCGACACTGCACGCGGCTAGTGTCTCAGGCCATGGCCCAGCAAAGGAACGATGATCAGTACTCCTCAGACGCCGGATCAGGCTCAACAGACTTCAGTGTTATGGAAATGTGCCCTTTAGAAGCCCGATGCAACCCGTCGCTCGACGGCGCCTTCGATAAGAGCGCGGTTTTGGAACGCGTCAGGCAGCTCTCTGCCCCCGAGCTTGCCTCGCTTTCGGAATTGTGCATGTGTCCCAAAGCATGCAAGTACAAAACAGCAGTGGATAGCGACGCCGCATGGTGGCCGCACTGCGCAAAGGCATGGTACGAGCCAGGGCAGGCACCCGAAAAGCCTGGCAAGCCCCCGAGGCAGCGGAAGACTTGGAAGAACGCTTACCTGGCTCTCCGGCCAGAGGAGGGCCCAAATCCTGAGGAGATCGCTTCAAGGCTCGATAAGATTGCACGACACGAGGCCAAAATGGCAAGATGGGACCTGGAGAGAAAAGCCGGACGCATGTCCGTCAGAGGACGGACCTTGGGTGGCGAAACACTGCTCAGCCCTGTAGAGGGGAAGGAAGACAAAAGCGCCATGCGTCAGTTCTACAAGACTGTTAGGTCGAAGCCCAAGGGGAAGACGAGCAAAGGGGGAGGAGGCTGTCTTGCGTCGAATTTCGGATGAGACTGGACAACATTTGGATTAGAAGTAGGTCGAGGCGCAATATTCACACGAGGGACGTATTTTGTGATCACTAATGTTAGCTAGTTACCTAGTTAGGTACCTTCGAATAGATAAAATTTGCTTTTGTTCCGCGATAGTCGCTAACAACTAGACGCCGCCGGCCCTTGCTTACTTATTCACCGCTGCAAAAGTTTACGCAACGAGGAATGAACGGGGGACAAATAAGTCCCATAAACACACACGCCCTTCGTGGAAACGGCGATCAAGGTAAATTCACATTCACGACGTATTGTATGATTTCCCTTTTTCCACTAAGTATTCCGGATACAATTGTCACAGTGGTCACTGACGTTCCGACCTGGAGTTTCAATATGAATAATATTGATTTCATGTTGAGGTGTATTCCGATGTACAACGCATGCGTGTTTATCTTGGCTTTTCACACGAGCAGTGAGGGTGTACTATTCATCGTCCAGAGCTGGATTTGCGTTGATTGCCAGTGGCCGGTTGACAACTTTGGATCTCTGCGGAGGGGGTCCCGGAGGTAGAGGCGGAAGACCCGGTCCGAGTGTAGACGTGGGACGTATGTTTCCCGAAATTGTTTCTTCGTTTACTAGCCCTAATTGGTAGCGCTGGACAAAGGAAGGTGCTCCGTGCAGGTGGCCAGGTGTTCCAATGAGAGCTGCCTCAAATGTTGGCATTGGCGGGGCTTTTAATGAAGCATGTCGATATCTGCATAGTTTTCCATGGATACAGAATCCAAGCTTGAACCTGAAAGTGGCGAAGATAAAGCTTCAGCTCGTGGACATTTCAGTTGGAAAATACCATGAAACGCACATGTTGCAGTCTTTCACGTCTTCAAGGGAGTGCTTGAAAGGACAATCCGGTTCCCTGCACTCATTGTATTTCGCAAAAAACCGACAAGTGGGCATTCGTCTCTTGTCAAACTGGTGAAGAAACCCGCACCCATTTCCTTTCATGCAGAGCCCGCGAAGCCAATGACGGCAAACTGTCTGCGGTTGATGCAGTGTGGTTGTGGTGAGAACGGTCGGTTGGGATGCGCGAGGAGTTAAAGAGCACAGTTTTGCAGCTTGCCTGGCGGTAGTTTTTTCTTGCGCTTGCTGGCATCGAGGACGGCGCTTCTGCCGGCTGTCCCACATCGGTGTTCAGATCGTTCTCAAAATCGAATTCTACGTCCACGTCAGCCATACCCACAAGATCCAGTGGAAACGTGATTCTTACCTCGAAGGTAAATTATTGTATATATTCCCGTAACACTTATTATTAGTAGATAGATAGGAATATGTCATTTATTCGGGACGAGACCGTTTACTATTCGGAATTAAATTATTTCAACCAGCAGCGCAGCAGGTACAACAATGTTATCGATGACATTAAATATTATTGATAATAAGATAAACCGTATGAGTTAGGAATAATAAAAATAATAATGCATGTTTTATTTATTTGTAATATTTTTGAGTGTTATTAATAGATATATCATATTGGGGTTTATATAAATACATAACTATAAATAATATATATACACTGTGCGAAAAAAATCGGGGAAACACCGGGGAAAATATAGGGAAAGACCGGGGAAAGTATGGGGAATCGTCTATACAGTCCGTATTCCCCGGTTATGATATATATATATGGTACGAACGAAGCGTATAATTTCGGCTCATTTTCAGGATTTGGGTTTAGCATATATCTTCGTATGCTAAAATATATATATGTACGTACTGATTGTATATTATTATATATTAATCCCGGTTATTAATTAATATATCCCGGTTAGTTAATATATCCCGGTTATTAATTAATATGCTCATCTCGTCGGATGGTGGTGGCCGGTGGTTTCCGTGGTCGTCGACGGTCGGGGGTGGTAACATTTGCCTCCGAATCTGTGCATCTTTGGCATTTCGCTATTTAAGGGGATTGATGATACTGATTTACTTCCGATTGTATAATTGCCATTCGAGACGGCCACCGTCGACTTGAAATGAAAGTACGGCTCCGACTCCACCGTGGCATTCGAGTTTAGCCGCTTAGAAAGCACCGACCGCCAGTCGGTCGTTTAAAAACGTTACAGCTATTTCGCGCATGATCCCGAAGCCTGCGATAGGAACATTGAGGACAAGCACGTGACATGAGCATCGCTCTCTGGCGCCGATTCGATCAGTCGCTCAGATTATCCCTGCCTCCCCAACAAAATCAAACGGATATGTCACTAATACAGTGTGCAGTGTTGGTAGTTGTACCGTTGGAGTCGAAAAATACATGGCAGGCGCCGGACCCTCCGATTTTATGCGTGTTGCACAACATTAATGCACGTCAAGTACCTTCATCACCGAATCTTTGCCCAGCGCATGCACGCCGATAACTTTATCGTTGGTAACCACGAGGCCAAGCTTGACAGCGTGATCAATTGCCTCGATGAGCTGTGTCCTGTAGTCTCCAACGGAAGGGACTACGAGTGGTATTATGCCACGGTAAACAAGAGATCTCCTGGCCAAGCTTTGCGCGGACCCATCATTGTTCTCATCCAGGACGACCATTAGAATAGGGACAGCAGGTCGATATTTCGCCATAAGGTGTGCCACCATTCCGGTGCGTGCAAGTGATATGATTAGCCTTGCGCCGACCTTCTCCGCAGCGCGCACTGAGGTAGATGCGACCGACTCAAAGTTTTTCATGGGGATTTCCTGTCGCTCAAGAATACGGCGATAAACACTGACAGGATCAATGTGAGCCTCTGCTTCTCCACAAATTTGTGCCATAGAATGGACTGCGTGAACCGGATAATCCCCCGCCGCGGTCTCTCCAGAGAGCATCACGCAGTCAGTTCCATCGAGGATGGCGTTCGCGACATCAGTTGCTTCTGCGCGTGTAGGTCTGGGCGCGCCTGTCATTGACTCGAGCATTTGGGTCGCTGTCACCACGGGCTTTCCGTGCTCATTGCATCGCTTGATCATGCGCTTCTGTGCGAGGAAAATCTGATGCATAGGAATCTCCATGCCAAGATCTCCACGGGCAACCATGATGCCATCAGATTTGTCTACGATGTCGGCAAAGTTGTCAAGGCCTTCCTGGTTCTCAACTTTGGATATTATCGAAATGTGCTTCGCCGAGTCCCCGAGAACCTCGCGGATATATTCAACGTCGGATCCTTTGCGCACGAAGGAGGCTGCGATAAAATCAACTTTGTTTTTGACACCCCATTCAAGAATATCAGTCTTGTCCTTTTCTGTGATAGTCGGTAGGTTCACAATAACACCGGGAAGATTCATATTTTTCCTTTCGCCAAGCTTGGCATCGTTTTCAACGCGAGCCCTAACCGTGCCCGCGCTAATATCACAGCTCAATACGGTAAATGTGATGGAACCATCCGCGGCAAGAATTTTGCTTCCAGGTTTGACATCCTTGGCAAGGCTCGGATAGGATACTGCAATAGTTCTGGCATCGCCCTTCACGCCATAATCGGTGGTCAAGGTTACTTCGGATCGTGCCTCGAGTGTAACAGCACATCCATCCTTGAGGAAGCCGGTGCGGATCTCTGGACCCTTTGTGTCCAGTAGGACACCACACAGCAAACCAGTGCTGGCACAGGCCTTCCTTAGGTTATCCAAGGTCTGCTGGTGGTAGGCATGCTCACCATGCGAGAAGTTGAACCGCGCGACTTTCATGCCGGCACGGAGCATGTCCGCGAGGACGGAAACCTCTCGACTAACTGGGCCTAAGGTGCAAATGATCTTCGATTTGAAGTTGTACTCGCTGTGGCTGTAAATCGGTCGAGGGTTGTGGAGGATATGCGTCGGGACAAACCCGCTCTCCGGCATCTTGCACGACGAATCTTACGTATTAGAACTATTCACGGCGAGCGCGCAGAAGATGCCGGTGCGACACAACGTATCGAACAAAAGACCTTGAACGTAAACGGATAAGTGGCTCGCCACTCCAAGCGACTGTGAGCTTGCCTGAGTCCGAGAGGCAGATATCGTTTTCACGAACTTGCTGGTTTTCTACCAAACAAATTCTCGACCGAGGTTTACGAGATATTATATGATATATATACTCATATATGATGATGATAAGCAAGTATGATAATATATATTATGAGCCGGTTTTTTATTTTATTTAAATTTTATTTAATATATATATGGATATTTTACTGATATTTATTATATATGGATACTGATATACTACGAAGGTAATAAATAACACGTGCGCACTTATATATCATAAACCATACTTATTCGGCATAGCCGATTCTACTGGACTGAAATTACATGAAATTACAAAAATGTCCTCAGACCTGGCATCGTCAACCAGGAGTCACGGTCTATTCGTTCCATATATAGATTATCAAATACATTATCCAAGTATTATCCATATATATATATATATACACTAATAATAAATAATGTTATCTTCGGTATTACCTTCGTTCGTACAGATTTATATATGTAAGGGTAATTTATTTTCTTGAAACCATAAAATTATCTAATATAATATATGAGTTTCGTGAAAATATATATGTATGGATATCATTATTATTATTGATATTGTATCATATTGTGTATATATGAGATGATATGTATTATTATTATAAATAAGCATTATTAATGTTTATTGTTGTAACTAGATACTTGCTAGCGTACGTAGCTACTATATATCATAGGTAGAAAAGTTTATTAGAGTTTTCGAAACTTATTACGTATCTATTTATTAATAATATACGTAGACTAATAATATATATATAATAATACTCTATATAATAATGTTACGCTAGCTAGCTACTAGCTAGCTAGCTGTCTAATAGCTAGCTACGTACTACATACATATATATATATATATTTATATACATATAATAATATAAGTCATATATAAATAAATATGATCGTAATAATAATATAATAATGTATATATATATGTACTGCTGCTGGTAATAATATATATATATAATACGAAGGTATAATATAATATATATATATATATGTACGTACATATATATATACGTAATAATCATTATACCCTCGAAGGTAATAAGCAAGCAAGCAACGAACGAAGGTATATTCTAAATCTTCTTTATTTATTTCCGTCCGATGATTTCCTCGACAAAATCAAGAGTTTTGCAGGAAGTTTCCAGAGGACCCTTCGCCAAAAATGATGGGGCGTGTTTCGGTAGATGATACAGCCGCGACACCAAAGATTTCATTGTGGCCGTCATGATCTGGGCCCGGCAAGTCCCGGACAAGTTTGGGCCCAGATGATAGGGTCACGCCATCACCATTTGCTGTCACAACAATCGTATCGTCCTCCTGATATATTCCGCGAAGGAGATTATTTGCTATGACTTGTATCAGCTCTGCCTGTATTGCGCGTTTCACCGGACGAGCCCCGTAGGTAGGATCGAAGCCCTTTCGGGCGAGATAATCTATTGCGCTGGGTTGAAGATCCAAAGCCATACGCTGACCGGCTACTCGCTCGGCAAGTTTCTTGCACTGTAATTGCACGATTTCCATAATCTGCAAGTGTGTGAGGGGTTCGAAAACGATGAATTCATCAAGACGATTGATGAATTCAGGTCGGAAATGTGATCGGACATGGCTCATCACCTTTTCTTTGATATCACGCGGACCTCTGCGACCACGCCGCCCTTTGTCACCAAAGGCTATCTCGTCAGATCCCAAATTCGATGTCATTATTATGAGACAATTTCTGAAAGAAACTGTGCGACCTTGTGTATCTGTCACGTGACCCTCATCCAGGACCTGGAGGAGAACGTTGAATACATCCACGTGTGCTTTTTCTATCTCATCGAAAAGAACAACGGAATACGGTTTCTGACGTACAGCATCGGTAAGCATGCCTCCCTCATCATACCCAACATATCCTGGAGGCGCCCCGATGAGGCGTGCGACAGAGTGTTTTTCCATGTATTCTGACATGTCGAGGCGGATAAGTGCGTTGTCACTGTTGAAGAGGTAGTCTGCAAGGGCTTTAGCAAGCTCTGTCTTGCCAACGCCTGTTGGACCAAGGAACATGAACGATGCGATGGGTCCATTAGGATCAGAAAGGTCTGCTCGGGAGCGCTGCACAGCTTCTGCGACTGATGTCACTGCCTGCTCTTGACCGATGACACGCTGATGCAGCTGGGCCTCGAGCTGGAGAAGTTTTTGTTTTTCTGAAGCAACAAGCTTGGCGACAGGAACGCCAGTCCACCTGCTCACGACAGCGGCGATGTCAGCTTCTGTTACTTCCTCCTTGCCCATTAACCCACTAACGTTCGCGATTGTCAGAATCTCCTGTTCTGTCCTCACGTACTCTGTCTTTGCCTTTGCTACAAGATCCACAAGTTCCGCAGCTTCTTTATCGGCACGGGCAACGTCTGCTTCTGCTTTAGTCACCGCAGTTTGTAGTTCTGCTATTCCCGATACCTCCTTAGAGCTGATTACCTCGGCCCTTGCCGTCTCGGCCTTCATAAGATTTGCAGCCGCCTGGGATTGTTTTGCTAACGCACTTGCGAGACGTCTTTCTGCGAAGGACAAATCAGCCGCAGCGCGATTATGTTCACGACTGATTTTTTGCTCCTTCGAGAACTCGGATGTTATTTTAATTTGCTTTGCTTTTTCCTTCGATAGCTCCTCATTGAGGTTTTGCAGACATGCCGCAGTCATCTTTCCGCTGTTTCCAGGCTTATACTTTGATTCAAACAGCTTTGCTTTAACTTGATCACGTTCTTTCGTAAGTTGCGCAACTCTACGATCGACGGCATCGAGGTCTTCAGGCTTCAATGTTTTCTGCATTCTAACAGCGGCAGATGCTTCATCGAGTAGGTCGATTGCTTTGTCTGGAAGGCAGCGCCCTTGAACGTATCGCGCTGACAGCTTTGCAGCCGCGACGACCGCTGATTCATTGATTTTAATGGCGTGATGGGCTTCATAGCGTGGACGCAGACCACGCAAGACGGATATGGTCTCCTCTTCATCCAGCTCTGCGACATGGATCTGCTGGAATCGGCGCTCTAATGCAGCATCTTGTTCTATTGACTTTTTGAATTTGTCAACGCTCGATGCACCAATACATCGAAGCAAACCTCTACCCAGCGCAGGTTTGAGGATCGCCGCACCGTTGTTGCTGGCAGGTGGAGGCGGGCAAAGATTATGAATATCATCGATGAACATGACGACAGGGCCCTTCTGTGTTGCCTCAACCACTTCAGAAATGACGATAGAGAGGCGCTCCTCAAATTCTCCAGGCATCTGACAGCCTGCGCCGACAGCTCCTAGATCAAGCTCAAGAAGTTTTGCTCCACGCAACGAGATAGGAACATCTCCAGCAATAATACGTTGTGCAAGTCCCTCCACAATGGCCGTCTTTCCTACTCCCGAGGCGCCAAGAAGCACAGGGTTATTCTTGGTGCGCCGGCTGAGAATGTGCGTTAGCCGGCGGAGCTCGTCATCGCGCCCGACCAAAGGATCAAGCATGCCTTGCCTAGCCTCGTCAGTGACGTCGGTGCAGAAACGCTCGAGAGCAGAGAGTTCCTCTTCAGGTTGAGACTGTGGTGCATTGGTAGCACCTGGACTCCGCGTTGGGGCAGTGTCACAGAACTGTGCAGCTTGTGGCTGTGTGCAGCTATGCACTGCCGCGTCGTTACCGTCAATGACGTGAGACGCAAGGCTGTTTTCCCGTGTGAGCTTCCCATCTGGCGAAGGAGCAACAGTCAACGCTACATCCTGTGAGGAAAAAACATCACTGAGACAAAAACGCCAGAAATTTATCTATTCCTTCGCTCGACGCCGCAGCCGACGCTGGGGCACTTTGACCCCGACCCGAAAAAAGACGGCAGCTTACATTTAGGAACCAGATGTTTCTAGTGTAATATCGTACCTGCAGTATATGTGCTAGGGCGGAGCGAACGGATCTTCGCGACAAAACAAGTGCGGTGGCCGTCGTGACACCCGCCGCCATGAGTAGCGCCGTCCTTGCCCTGTCGAAATCGATGGCCACGGACATATTTAGTTATGCGCCGCTGACAACAAATTCGAAAGAAAGCCTTGGTGTCCTGTCGCGTTAAAGGACCGGCTATGCCAGTGTGGCCCGTGTCTTATAAGCTTAACCGACTCTTAGTCGGCGGATGACGATGGCAGAAGAAAGGGGGATCGTGCTTCTGTGAAAGTGGAGGTAGGCAGGGAGCGAGGATTATCATGATCGAGTAACCTGCGAGCTATGTATCTATACCTCGAAGGTAATAACGATCGAGTTACCTTGCTTGCTTCGCATTTACTTGATTGTATTTTACATAGAACGTGGTATTCACTGGTATTCTGAATTTCATTAGGGTGAGACACTTTTTTTATCGATAACTGATAACCATAAGAACATAAGCACCTTATCATGATAAGGGTAAACGTAGAGATAATACGACACAGGTATTTAGTCATAGATCGTAACGCTTATGTTCTCACGCAAATGTGTAAGTGGGTTATCATTAATCTTTATTTATTGAATCAAGTTATGAAAAAAGTGTCTCACTCTGTTGAAATTCAGAATATTACACTAATATTTAATACACTAATATTACCATAAAGTCATATATCCCAATCAATATAATCGTAAACTAATAAATATAAATACCTCTATATGAATAACGCGCGTTAACGAAACTTATTATATTACCTTCGTATCGTATTAATAGACCATATTCCCTATATCGTTGACTCGTTGATTTCGTTGACTCGTTGACTTTTGACTAAAACAGGGTCGCGTGTTTTTTTCCCCTATGGCGCCCAGTCAGGACGGCGAGCGCGCTGAGCGGCTCACCAATACGCTGTTCGGCGCCAAAATTGGAGGACGACATCGTCAGGAGCGCGCATTGGTGTTGACGAGTTTGCGTCGCACGAAACGACGTTGCGCCTGAGCTACGGTTTCAATGGCGAGTTGACGGTCTATTAACTCGTAAAACCATGATATTGTCGTAGCTAAGGCGCAACATCGTATCTGACGACGCAAACTCGTCAACACCAAGGCGCGCTGTTGATGATGGCGTCCTCCATCTTTGGCGCCGAGTAGCGTATTTGCCAGTTGTCTAGCGCGCTTGCCGTCCACATTGGGCGCCATACGGAAAAAAAACACGCGCGACCCTGTTTGTTTGGCGTGGAGCACGTGTCGGTATTTGCAACCGACCGGTGATCGTATGGTAACCCCCGTGCCGACCGAAAGTCAACGATAGGGAGGTCTATTCATGTGCGAGTTTACCAGTAGTTCACCTAAACCGCGTTTGATCGTCGCATATTGATGACCTAACCGGGTCGCACTGCACTGGTTTCTTTTGTCTGCAAACCTTCACGTAAACCCCGCGTCCATGCTGAAATGGTTGTTTGCGCACGCTCACTGCATTGGTGAGATTCCGGGTCCGGGACACAACGGCGGTCCACCCTCCCAAGACGTAACAGGTGTACGCAAACTTGCAGCGACTCCCGATCTACCACTTCCCGTCAAATACGAGGAACTGCAGCGTGAAATCATGATGAGCCTCAAAGCAGACCATTTCGAGGGTGGACGTTTCGACTTCAACAAACAGCTCAACCAAAACTTTTTCCTCAGTCACAGTGTGCTCCTAGGGTCTATCGAAGTTCCTGCGCAAGGCAATCAAATCATCAAGATCCCAAACGCGACGTATGAGTTTGGCGCGAACGTCGTAGACGCAAAATATATGTTGGTCGGCAGAGTGCTTACAGACGGCCGAATGAGTGGCAGAATAAAGTATGATGTATCGGACGCCCTCTCTGCCAAATTGCAAACCTCAAAAGAGCCAGGATTCTCACAAGTGATGTTTGACTTGGACTTCAGGGGTTCAGACACCCAGGCTCAGATAAAACTTGGCAACGGACAGTTTTATGGTCTCAACTACCTCCAGAGTGTGACAGGCACCCTTTCCCTTGGCGGTGAGGCCTTTTGGCTTGGCGGTCAGAAGAAGTCGGGCGTTGGTTTGGCCGCAAGATATGCAGACAACAGATCTGTGGCAACTGCGCAGGTGGCCACAACTGGTCTTGTTTCTTTAACATACACGAGCAAGGTCAGTGAGAAAGCTATGCTAGCGAGCGATTTTATGTGGAATTGGAATGCGCGTCAAGCGCAAGCGAGCGTTGGATATGATTATATTCTCCGACAAAGCCGTCTCCGAGGTCGTGTTGACAACTCAGGTACAGTCTCGGTGTTTCTTGAGGAGCGCCTAAATACTGGCTTCACCCTGTGCTACTCCGCTGAAATTGACCATGCTAACAAAAACCACAAGTTTGGTTTCGGCATGATTGTCGGGGAATGAGTGACCGGGATAATGTAATTGTTCCCACTATCGGTTCGTCGGTTTTGGTTGCCACACTCTTCAGCCAAATCGTTGATGCCAGGCTCGCAAGAACTCATATTAACACGTGGCAAAGTTTCAAATAAAGAATGCTCTGTCCGCAGCACGAGAACCACCCGAACGCTATGGAAACCCTCAGCTGAAACTCAAGATTAAACTCGAAAACCATCAATAAAAATGTATCTTTTGCTTTGAACTTCACGCGTGCACGATTTTTTCAGACCGCTTGCTTATCAAAATCTATCAACTCGCTTGGATTCAATGATTAGCTCTGCATAAGCTACTTCAGTGCATCGCTTAATATCAGCGTAACTTGCAACAAGCATGGACATCTCATCACGAGATACAAGTAAAACCTTCTCCGCGACGCCAGTATCTAGCTTGTTTAGACACTCAAAAACGTGGCCCCAGTCAGTAATAGAGTTCCCATCGTTGTCGTGTTGGTGAAACACAAAATCTCGAAACAGCTTCAATATGTACCTGTCACCAGTTTCAGCCCAATTAGGATCCATGTCACCGTCTGGACGCTCGTTTATGAACGTCAGTTTAATAAGCAATCGTAGAAGGCGGCCATTTTCTAACTCCTTGGCGAGCTCTGACTTCAGCTGATCACAAAGTGCGCGTTCAAACTTAAGAGAATCGAATATAATGGGGACTAGCATTTGGCTAAAAGTACTGCTATCAGCAATACCGCCAGAGACGAGTCCCATGATAACACGATTCAGCATGGGGGAGCAACGGCGACTCGCGATGGCGAGGGCATCAGCAGATGAAAGATTGACTGACCCACAAAGAATGTTGGCCATCGAAATACCGACTGCTCTTAAGTCATCGCGCTGCGCAATAGTGCGCGCCCGCCCTCCATGTAACCCGACAGCTTCCGGTCGCAAAACGTCGATGACGCCTACTGCTGCCAAGCGGATCCGACATCCGTGTGCGCCTCCTGGACCATCTACGAATGCACCTTTTGAACATAGAAGAAGCTTGTTAGGAGCAAGCGATGCTGAACCCCCCACCGCCAATCCTATATCATGCACCGCTTTCAGGGCACAACAAAGCTGAGATGCATACATCCATATCTCAGCTTCCGAAGCGGCCAAGCAATCATCCGACTCCCCGCAATGCACCGATTCAAGAGAAACAGCACCAGCATGGTATTCATGTGCGAAGAACAACGCGGGTGTATCCCACATATCTGCGCTCACAAAAGTTCCGTGAAGAGCCGCTATGTGTGGATGATCAACCAAACGACTCCAGCGATCCACGGCAACCCGTGCAGCCAAAGTGAGCTCTGCGCTCGGAACAACATAGCGATGATGAAGACGTCGGAGAGCGTAAGGCATCCCATCAACAGAACTTATACCTCTGAGCAAGATTGAATGGAGACCAAACGCATGCGCAGAGTTTTTCAAAGAAAAATCATCAAGTGGCACGAGTGAATGGTACTGATTGAGAACCTGAAGAATTAATCACACTCAAGATCACATGTGAAATGAACCGATCAATTATGAAGTATACAGAGAGCGTAAATGGAAAACCGGAGACAATCAGTGATCCTACCCTTGGAAGAGATCCTGAATGCACGCGTGACTCGTCCATTTGTGAGTTCTCAAGATACCTTCGGCGTCGAAGCTCTTCGTAAAGTTGCTCAGTTATGAACCGAGTGGACATTTTGGAGTGCCCAATTTTGTTCGACTTCACTCGAATCGACGCAGGCGAAATTGATGATGATCTTGTCCCTTGAGAGTTAATGCTGCGAGGAACTGCATTCGCATGAACAGATGCAGACTGGTGGTGAGGGAACGGCCTTTTGGGGCTTTCTGATGATGGATCAGCAGGGCCAGATGTGAAGTCGTCTTCGCTGGGAAGTCTAACATCCGCCGTTTTGTCATTCAGCGTTGCAGTAGGATTGAACGGGACAGCTGCCGTGCGGAATCGATGGATTGCGGCCCGTTGGTCGAAGTCGTGTTCCTGTCTTCCAGATTTACGGCCCAGTATGACACTGCTTCAGAAAAGGACAGACGGTGACGATGAAGTTGTGCAGCAGAAAAAAGCGCATGTGAAGGTGTTCATGTTTGGCTGAGATACCTTATGTGCGCCTGATCCGGTAACGACGATTGTACTGGAGTCACGGCGATTGAAGTGGCATTTTGGTGTTGTCCTGAAGCCCTGGGAACAAAGGGCGACGCCGAAGTCCTGACTCCTCGGGCGGAAAAGTCTTGGCTTTTTGACAAATTCGCGTCGGGTGCGGGAGGGGTCCTGTCAGCGATAGTCGCATACTTGTGTCCTGAAACTTCATTCGGCCCCGTTGGCGAACTTTGGGTATCGGGTTTCATGCGTCCCGGCGCTCAAGATAGCCCGGGCGCCCCGTTCACCGCTTGCGAAACGTTCTTCTTCTGAGTACTCGATGGCAGCAACTTTTAGTGCTGGGCAGTTGCACGAAGGTACATGACACCAACACTTGGACTACATCTACGATATAGTCTAGGATACATATATATAGACTACGAATGCGAAGGTATAATAATATAGCTACCTTCTTATTATCACCTTCGTATGTACATAACTTTTAGAAATAAAGCGGACCTAAATAAAGCTCATGAATTATCACACGGTTGAAAATTTGTACGGATGCTCTTACCCGAATAACTCTTACCTTCGAAGGTAATAATCAAGTGTAATGATGTGCCTCGCTCGTTCATTCGTTCGTTCGTTCGTTCGTTTGCCGCCCGCAAACTCCAAGCTCGAAAACGAAGTCGAACTGGTCAAGCATGGCCTGGCGTTATCTGCGCGTCTCATCAAGACTTTCCCGACCCTTCTTTTCATTCGCCGGGCCTGCGATCAGCAGAGGATGCAGCCTTGGCAATATCCTCGCGAACCGGCACTTCGTTTGCTCGACCCGGGAATTATCGAAGGGGGCGATGCAAACAAGGGGCTTTGCAGCTGCTGGTGGAACCAGTGCGTTCGATGGACGAGTTACCCAAGTCATCGGAGCCGTGGTTGACGTGCAATTCGACGGAGAATTACCGCCGATCATGTCAGCCCTTGAAGTGGACGGACACGACGTAAGAAAAGATTATCCCCGCTTCTCAAGGAATCCTTCTCACCGACTCCCATATTGACGCGATGCTTGCCCGAAGGTCCGCCTCGTATTGGAAGTTGCCCAACACCTTGGCGAAAATACTGTGCGGACTATCGCGATGGATACCACGGAAGGGCTCGTTCGCGGGCAAGGGGTTGTCAACACCGGAAGTCCCATCCAGGTGTGTTTTGGAACTCGAACAGAAAGTGAAACCCTATTTACTTTGTTTGCAGATACCAGTTGGGCGTGCCACTCTTGGTCGGATCATGAACGTCATCGGAGAGCCCATCGATGAATGCGGACCGATCGGTGAGGATATGCGCTCACATCAATCTTTCTTCAGCTTTCTCCCAAAGTTAACCTCATGCCAACTCCAGAAACAAGTTCTACTCTTGCAATTCACCGCGAAGCACCACCTTTTGTTGATCAAAGCACGGAGATGGAAATGCTCGTCACCGGCATTAAGGTAAGCGCATGCGACCGTAAAGTTTGAATAACATTTGATGAGCGCATCTGCTACGCAGGTGGTTGATCTTTTGGCACCCTACCAGAAAGGTGGCAAAATAGGCCTTTTTGGTGGCGCTGGTGTCGGGAAGACCGTGTTTATCATGGAGCTTATCAACAACATCGCAAAAGCACACGGCAAGTAATTATTCAACGTGTACAGCTCATGCTTTCTGATGCACCAGCTGAACATAAGACTTTCCTTCTGGCAGGTGGTTTCTCGGTATTCGCCGGAGTTGGAGAACGCACCCGGGAAGGAAATGATCTGTACCACGAAATGATTGAAGGCGGAGTCATAAAGCTTGGAAACCAAGCGAGCGACTCCAAATGTACGCTCGTTTATGGGCAGATGAATGAGCCTCCGGGAGCTCGAGCCCGAGTCGGACTAACTGGTCTGACGGTCGCCGAGTACTTCAGAGATTTTGAAGGGCAGGATGTTCTTCTGTTCGTGGACAATATATTCCGCTTTACACAAGCGAATTCAGAAGTTTCAGCATTACTCGGTCGAATCCCATCTGCGGTGGGCTACCAGCCTACCCTTGCTACCGATCTCGGCGGTTTGCAAGAGCGAATCACCACCACAACGAAAGGTTCTATCACCTCTGTTCAGGCTATCTATGTCCCTGCAGACGATCTCACTGATCCTGCCCCCGCAACAACATTTGCTCACCTTGATGCAACCACAGTTCTCTCACGAGGAATCGCAGAGCTTGGCATTTATCCGGCTGTTGATCCCCTTGATTCAACTTCGAGGATGCTGTCCCCCCTTGCTCTTGGTGAAGAACATTATGCAACAGCACGCGGGGTGCAGAAAGTTTTGCAGGACTACAAGAATCTCCAGGACATCATAGCCATTCTAGGAATGGACGAGCTTTCCGAAGAGGACAAAATGACCGTCTCACGGGCTCGTAAAGTCCAGCGGTTCTTGTCGCAACCTTTCCACGTGGCTGAGGTATTCACTGGAACTCCTGGAAAGTACGTGGACCTCATGGACACCATCTCAGGATTCAAAGGCCTACTTGGAGGTCAGTATGATGATCTTCCTGAGATGGCATTTTACATGGTTGGCGACATCAATGAGGTCGTGGCAAAAGCAGATGAACTTGCAAAACAAGTAGCATAGCCCGCCAACGACGATGAAAGCTGTACTGAATTTTGGTTTATGAGAGCCTTGCGTGCTTCTAAATATGTTTTGTAATTGAGAACGTTCTTCACTTCCATGCGTGTTTGTTCGGGTTTTGTCAAGGTCTTTATTAGCTTTGAGCGACTAAGGGCTAGCTTAAATTGTTTAAGCCTCGGCGATAAAGTTTCAGCAGTTCTGAATAACAATAAAAATGAAAAATGACCAATTTCTGCTGAACCACTCTCTCATGTCCTCCTTCACCGAGCCTTTAACGTTACGAGTAAATGTTTGACGAAATCACGTAGATACGCATAGCCCGAAGTTCATCAGAAGCCACTTTAGACTACACAAAAGGTGGAGCGCCGGTGGCTGTGAGTTAAAGTCTCAATCGGAAGCATTATCATAACACATCTCATAAGACATAACGATGTTCATCAGTACGGCAACAGCATGATGTTTGCCATTTCAAGCTTCAGAATGTTGAGTTTCGTTCTCAACATCACTTTTGAATGAGAGGCTGCGATGAGTTGGCCTTCTGTTGCCAAAATCTTTTTCCGCAAGCTCACGACCTGCGTGTGAGAAAAGGGTAAAGATGGCGCAGGTCATTACTCAGAATCGAGGACAGTGACTTGAGATGTGCTTACTTTTCGACCGGGCCAGCGATGCAAGCCATGTAGCCTACATATTCTTTTCAGCATTGTAGCACAGGTGTTCAGATTAGTTGCCGCGGTATCAATTGATTGATGAAAGTACGACGTTATCTGCTGAGGGTTTATGAGATGTCAGCAATGTGCATCACACAGACACATGAGGAGCATACGACATAAGAGCCAAATTCTGCTTACCCTGTCTATTCCGCGAGGTTTATTCTCTGACGAGGCAAGCAACGTTGGCTCTTCAAGTACCTGGAGAGTAGCAAGTGAGTAAACTCTACTATTCAGACGTCCAACAAGGTACTCACTCGGAAAGAAATAGGCGCAAATGCAAATGGAGTCTTCAACGACCCATCTAGTGATTTTCGCCCAAAAACACTGGCAACTGTACGTGAAAGGGTGCAAGCTCTGCTCTGTTGCAGTCTCGTCTTGACGCCGCCAGGAACGCGGAGCTTCTTCACTCCAGTCAAGCAGTTTACGTGCTGGTCGTATGCTTTCAAAAACTCCGCCCAGTATTGTCGCTCGCATCGTGGCACTCTGGTAATAAGGCAAACGTGTCGGAGAAAGGCTAAGCTTCAAAATGCGTTTGTGTACAAGCTTAGCGGTCTTACGAGAATGAAAACTTCTTCTCTGTTGACATGGGTCGCGCTACTCGAGGTCACTCGCTACACCATGCATGCCGACCGATAAGTCAACGATATCGCAGCGCGGATGAAAGTTCGCCCGAATCACTGTTGTACCTTCGACGTAAAACCTCCACCCCCGGCACGTAAAACTGGCTGGATGGGAAAATAGTCTAACTAAGACTTTTAATGGATAATCTTATTTAGATGATGTGATAATACCTTCGTATTTATATGTGTATGGAGTACGTATCAAAAAATATTTCCTACGTAATAATCACAGTTGTTCCTGCTGGTTGACGGTACCAGGTCAGCGTGACATTTTTGCAAATTGTTTCACGTAGAATCGGCTAGGTGTCGTTTCGCCGAATAATAAGCCATACTCCCTATATCGTTGACTCGTTGATTTCGTTGACTCGTTGACTTTTGACTAAAATTGGGTCGCGGGTGTTTTTTTTCCCTATGGCGCCTAGTCAGGCCCAGTCAGGACGGCGAGCGCGCTGAGCGGCTCACCAATACGCTGTTCGGCGCCAAAATTGGAGGACGACATCGTCAGGAGCGCGCATTGGTGTTGACGAGTTTGCGTCGCACGAAACGACGTTGCGCCTGAGCTACGGTTTCAATGGCGAGTTGACGGTCTATTAACTCGTAAACCCATGATATTGTCGTAGCTAAGGCGCAACATCGTATCTGACGACGCAAACTCCTCAACACCAAGGCGCGCTGTTGATGATGGCGTCCTCCATCTTTGGCGCCGAGTAGCGTAATTGCCAGTTGTCTAGCGCGCTCGCCGTCCACACTGGGCGCCATACGGAAAAAAACACGCGCGACCCAAAATGTTTGGCTCGAAGCACGTGTCGGTATTTGCAACCGACCGGTGATCGTATGGTAACCCCGCTGCCGACCGAAAGTCAACGATATAGGGAGTATGGTCTATTCTGACAGGATCTCATCATATGTCTACACAAATCGCGCATATAGTAATAACTCTCCAGTAGTGCCCGGACAGTCACGTTACGTATTCGGCGCACGGTGTGGTGGAGCGCGTCGTCCGTCCCCAGGTGGTCGGCATAGCCGCGTCGCGCGACGCGGCGCGCACGAGCGGTCGTCGTCGTCGTCGTCGTCGTCGTCGGGGCGCGGTGTCGCTCGTCCGACGCCTGTCACACGCGAACAGCGTCATCGCGCTGAGCTCGAAACGACTCCGAAACGATGTTTACATATATGGAAATAATTAAATTTCGCTCGGGGCATCTGTAAAACGAGGCGCTAAATCAATCGAAAATGTGGACAATATAAATAATGTACCTTCGTACCTCCCCATCCGTAAATAAGATGGAAATAAACCTCGAGTCACGACACGATCGAGGTGTGTGTGTCAGTTTGCAAGACGATCAAATTTACGCCGAACCGCACCGCTTGTAAATTCGTTCGTAAACAAAAAAAAAATGTGATGCGGGACGAAACAGACCCAAAAATTACGGTTCAAATTTAGCCAAAAATTAAGCCGGGCCTGCTATATTCACTGCCATTAACTTTATTTTAAATATCCTTCTTTATAAATAATAACCTTTATTTCCATATTTATTTATATATTGTTTGCTGGATGAAAAACAATTCAAACCCATAATGCAAAAAACAAAAGTCAGCCAAGGACGACAAAATATATCACCATCGCATGTTCGCCAAGCGGCATGATACTTCCTGGTTTATAAACATGATGACAAGGTTGACCATGATCATAGTGAGTGATACGCAGCCACTCCTTGTTACTCAGGCAGCGACAACCAGATCTGAATCCATTCATCGGGTGTATCGATCCCAGCGTGCCAGGTCACACGCTTTCTGATCATGATTTTCACTCAACCATCATATTTATTGAACTATTTTTGTTGCCCTTGCTTTATTTTATGTGCTTTGTTTTCTGATGAAGTCCATGTATTAAAAAGTCCCAAGCGGCAAGGTCGAACGAAGGTACCTCGCTCGCTCGCTCGGAGCTTACGAAATAAACGTACGAAGATGAGAAATTAAAATTATTGGCTTTATTTTGTTCATCGGATGGAGCATCTGTTCAGATTCTCAAATAAACATGAGGTTATGTGGAATACTTCGGAGGCAACTGGATGACAGCTGGCAGTCAGGTAGCAGGACTACTGGAGCGAACCTTGACGAATACATTTTCTGAACAAGAAGCAAACGATAAAGTACTTCCGCATGATCAAATGCATGGCATTCCATAGAATGTCACTCCATCTCTCTTCCCATCATATCCGTAGCTCCAAACGGCGAACGCCTTGCCGCAGTTGTAGTAAGCAACTTCACACTTGGCTTGCACCATGCAGTACGCGCGCTATAAAACCCCGTTGCGAGCAGGCGTGTTCAACTTGGAGGCAGGTACATGTTGAAAATTTGCTCCTTCTCGAGACCAATATAGATGATTCATCTCCTCAAGTACTGGCTTACACCATGGAAGAACTTCTCTTGGCTGGGGGACTTGATGTGTGGTCGGCACCAGTATACATGAAGAAAGGGCGACCTGGTACGACACTTCGTATTCTTTGCAAGGCGTGCGATGCCGAGGACCTTGTGCACTTACTATTCAAGGTCCGTAGACAATTCTTCGCCGAACCACGGTATCCTTACTTAGCTTTTGTGTCGAAAAAGGAAACAAGCAGTATTGGCGTTCGCTTGCAGAACTGCGAACGGGTAAGCTTACGAAGACACATAGAAACGGTCCAAACGCGTTGGGGCTCATCAGTGCGGATCAAAGTAGCTAAAATTGGTGAAGCAACTGTGAATGCTCACGCAGAATACGAAGACTGCGCCGAAGTAGCACGCAGCGAGGGTGTTCCCCTTGCCGATGTGTTCCGCGAAGCCACCGCAGCATACTACTTCAACAACCCTGAAATTGTGTGAAAAAAACTTCACAGTATTTAACTACCCAGACAGTATCGTCCGGACATTTCGATCATCGAACTTTCTTCACCTTGTGTCTGTACCAACAATGTTGCTCCATCCCGAGAACTTCAAGCTTGATGTTGCTCACACCTTGCTCCTCTCCCAGAGACCTTGGCACACTCTACAATTAAAGCTCGCATGCTAACTTTCCTTGCAACAACTGCGCACGAGCCCCTAGAGTCGCATCGTTCGTAGCACCAAACGTTCAGTAACGGAACCAAGCTCTCCTACAAAATGGGGCTGGTCTGTTTGACGTGACAGCTGCCTCTCAAAACGTTAGTAACAAATGTCCCTTCATGCTTCATGAGAGCAACACAAAAGCTAGGAAGGAGTTTGCAAATCTAAACGAGCTAAACGTCTTAGGAATGGCGGACATGATCAAGTCGGATGAAAAAATGCACACTCGTCCACCTTGCGCTGACATGAACCTCCCATTGCTTGAACACAAAGACGTGCCGAACACCGGGTGTCATCCGGTTACGACCTCTTTTCTGACACCGGTGACTTATTGCGTTCTTTCTTGCCTTTCCTCTTTTTCCTACACTGTGACGGCTGTCTTTTCATGTTCATCGACGGAACAACTAAACCTCTGACCTGGTCCGATAGCTCGATCGACCGTAAGCTAGTCTGAAGAATCGCAGCTCCGGAGAAAATCTTATGATAGCTCACCACGACATCACCAAGCCTATGACGAAAGAGTGCATCCTCGCTTTCTTCACTGACCAAGACCGAAGTCTTTTTAACACCTCCCGCTTGGCTAGAATGTCCTTGAAAGGAGGTCGTCTTAGGGAAGATCGATATCATCGCATCAACCCGAGAAAAGACCATGTTTGCACATACGTCGGGGCGAATAAACCGCTAACCTACTTTTAGCTAGCTAGCTAGCTAGCTAGCTAGTCAACGAGTCAAAGAGTGAACGGTAGAAACAGGGAGAAAGGTCTTTTAACGCGGGTTCAGCGCTGCTCATTAATGAGGTATTAAGATAAAGAAATATGCTTATACCCATATCTACCGCGATAGTTTAACGACGTATGTGGATAATTACGGTTTTTTTTTGCCCCGGGGCAGGAATGACCATCCTTGAGTTAATTTCCCCGTATAGATCCTGATGCGTGCCACGCGCTGACAGGAGCGGTTTTTTACATGAGCAAGGAGCAAGATGGGCGCTCACGTAGCCGCTGACGTGCGAGTAACAAGCGGCACGCTTTATCTTTAGGGTCCGCGCCGTGTCTTTAGGGGGTTGGGGTTAGGTTTTCAGGGTTTAGAATTTAAACAGCCGCGAAGCGGCTCGTCGGCCACTCCCTATACACATCCTGAAGCGCGCCACGCCCAAAAAAAATCCGTAACACAGATCCATTTGCCATATCGTTGACCGTCGGTCGGACCCGAATTCGGACGGTTGTAATAAATTTTGGGTCAGGAAATGGAACTGTGTTGACAAGGCAGCACCTGGCGTGCACGACGACACCACGTGCGTCCGAATCTTGACAGAGAGTGATATCATATTATGACATGATCGGCTCTCAAACGCCATTGTGAGTAAGTCCCTCTGTGAGAGTCGCGCCTGTTACCTCCGTCCTGAGACGTGGCGCCGGTGGTTATCTGCGTGGCTCAGCAAACGTCTGATGTTTGCTGCGAGCCCTGGGATGTGGTGGCCAAATCTACACACCTCCTCCAGTGGCACTTTGAGCGCCCATAGCGCGGTAATCTTAACGGTGAGCGACATCGTTTCACTGCTTCGCCTGGTTCGATATGGCATGACGAGCAAGTCTCTCACCGAGGTCTTCTTGAGATACTCGCTAGCTTCGCCAGTAGTGGCCCGCCCCTGCACCTGATGGTTGGCATCACAGATGGAGACTTTTTGCACTAAGTGAGGGGAAGGCCAACCCGTGTTGATGCGCACCTCCCGACCGTGGATGCGAGTTTCAGGACGTACCTTCAGTGAAGGAACTGTCCATTACAGTGTATAGGATCCGACCATGCCATAATATGATGCCACTCTCTATCAAGATTCGGACGCACGCGGTGTCGTCGTGCGGTCCAGGTGCTGCCTTGTCAACTCTGTCACCACGTTTTCGCCATCTCCGATTGCGTAAGTGCCTCCCTTTTGAATGACCCACGATTTATAACTCAGAAATGACGACGCGGTCGGCTGGTTCGGGACGAAGTTTTAGACGATTTGATCGATGCAGCTTCGATGAAGAAGTGCACATAGTTTAGATTTGAAGCTGAATTTTCATCGATGATCGGTCAACTTCGACGTCGACCACTGCCTCTTAGGAAGACGCGTTAGCGTCGTGCTTCCTTCAGAAGTGGCGTGCGTGTGAGGACGATGTGTGCGTGCACGCCTAGCGCAACGATAAGAACGTCTCGCTGAACAGTCGTACTCCAAAAAACGGGAAGCCGTCGCACAGCGTTGTAGTCAGAAATAAAGTGACAAAACGGTGATCGTACGGTGACTTAGTCTACGATTTATGGAAATGATCGAACTCACGACCAATCAGAAGACGAATTGACGATGACGGACCAATCAGAAGACGAATAAAAATCTACAGGGTCGAAAAAATCCGGGTGGAATATGGTGCTAACGTGACTTCAGTACTACCTTCTGAAGGTACGTACTTCGTCCCGAATCTCGCACAAAAAGTTGTGACTATTTGCGTGTGCGATAAGGGCACGTGATTTCCTTGAGTTACAAACCGTCGATTACGTCAGAGACCCGCTGCGGGTCGGACCCGCGTTACATTTCTTGGCGTGTCTGTATTTGCAACCGACCGATGATCGTATGGTAACCCCACTACCGACCGAAAGTCTACGATACAGGGCAAATGGTATGTATATACACGCACATATATATGATTATGATATGTGAAATTTGCGTAAGTTTTTGCGTGTTCGAAAAAATCAGATGATTGACTTTCTCAGCCGAATATGATGAGCTTGCCTTACAAAAGTGTTCGGCCCAGTGCTCTTTCAAGGCAGGTATCCGAGCGACTGGACTGAACACCTGCTAGCTGGCTGACTAGCTAGCTTAGCTGACCCGACCGAACCTGCAAGTAGTCTCAACTACATACAGAAATATTTGTTGCCGGTTGATCTTGTCGCTTTCCTGTGGAGCTCGAGTGACACGATGTACAGTGCAATTACCTTCGCCGAGGCCCATCTCCAGAGTCTCGTCAGTTCCTTGGGCAGACGGCGGGATTCCCGCTTGCGGGACTCGCCTTACGTTAAGGATCCGATGTGCCACGGTACTTCGATGTGTTTCAGGCCCAAAGCAACCAAAGTCTTTAAACCATGCACAATTTCCAGAGACACTCCAGGACATTTTACGTTTTCTTCGGCACGACCAGTCGCACGAGAGGCCGGTCGCTTTTCTCTTACATTCATGGGACTTTCTTCAGACCCATCTCCTCCCGTTGGTGCTTACTTACCATGGTTCTGAAAGTTTGATTCTTGATTCTGGTGAGGAAGCTTCGATCAGATCAGCGCTGGTGTAGTAACACTCCTTATTTCTCACGTCTTCGCGCAGTCAAGTTACTGGTCTTCCTGACTTTGCCTGCTGACGCCAGCGCAAAGAACGTCTCAGAACAGCGACGTTATCTTTCTCACACGCTCGAAAACCTTTTACAAAGACGAGAAATTTTCCCAATATTATTTTCTTGCCTCCGCGGACCTCTTGAACGACTTGAGAGCAGCAACCTTCGACTCAAAGATGACGACGGAAAGACCATTCAACTATTCCTGACATTCATACGAAACTGCCTCTTAACTGACGAGAGGCACAGACTGTGCACGGACGTAAAATTCACATGCCATGTTAAGGTGCTTTTTCACACAGTCTTGGTATTAGAGTCTTTGCAGGCCTTTGCTGCTTAAAAAACCTATTTGTGCCAGGAAAGGATTATTCAGATGCTTTTCGAAACCCACGTGATTGATGTGCTGATCCAAGTCGCAAAGGTGCATTCGAAAATTGGACTTTACATGTAAGCGTTTCTTCTGAACCAACAGTCTTTTGTCGAATTCAGGATGTCAGAAAGAAACAACTCTCTGATGACAGTGCTTTGCTTACCGAAATCTTCCATTTGATCTTCCAATCTTGCACTCCACGTCAACTGTTGCGTGGTTTTGATGGTAGCTGCTCGCCGTCACGTCATTTTCAACTGGAGACATAAGTCGTTGTTTGCTACTCCCAGGCTTGGGCTTGAAGGAGAATCAAAGTGGCCAACGTGACACCTTCGGGGTATGTCACACTTATCTGTGAAAAAATGTTCGTGATTCCCCATCTCTTTTTCTACAGCAGAGCGTGCGTCGTTTATCAGTGGTCAGTGCTATTTGTCCTGGCAAGGGCGGGACATCAATTAATTGCAACCTCTACATACAGCGTCATAGTCACTTCGGTGGACGAAATTCAACTTCAAATGCTTCACCGTCTATCACGAATCGTCCTGTGGCGACGTCAAGGTGTGGGCGTTTGATGTTAAGTTCACAAAGGTGCATCAATCAAATATACTCGTTTTCTAGACAATACTTCGGAGAGAACATTTCGTTGGACGAGTCAAGTGTGACTCCCATTCAAGCCACTACTCTCGAAAGATTGGTTGAACTTGCTAGAACGCTTGTGAAGGGCGCTCTCAATGAAGTTTTGTTGGCTTCGGTCGGTCTACAGCTTCTTCAGACAATCTGACAGGTCACGTGTTTACGTTTCTTGTCGTCAGTGGATTTCCATCAGACATCGGCAGCAACTTGAAACTGAGAGTGAAGAAAAGGCGCTGCGAGTAAAAAGTTTCCTCTGTCTCTCATATTTTTTTGTTTCATATACACAAATCAGCTGCGAAGTTAATGAGATGGTGGCATTTGACCGTTTGAAAGTTCCGAAACGTGCACGCCTAGTCTTACTTTAAGTGCATTTTAGGACGCGCCGAACAGCGCGGGAATTTCAAATCTTTTTGACAAAGAGGTATTCGCCTGGCTCCAAACGACCTGGGCAGAACATGAGCAGACGAAGGTATGGAATTTACTTAATTAAGGGAATGAAACTGATTATTCCTTCGTCCACAGAATGTTTGGGGCGTGGTGCTTGTATCTGGTTTGGTCAAGGAAATGTTCGCTATGATGACGACAATCATGTCAAGGGGAGTGCAATATGATCGATTTGCATGTGAGGTTGGCAATCACTAGTCAACAAGTTTAGATGCGTTGGATCCTCATCTAAGATTGACAGGCAGTACTATCTGAAATCTTCGTGAAATCAAACAGCGACGATCTCCTGCAGCGTGCTAGCTCAGTCGTCAGATCGTACCGAACAGGCGAAGCGCCTCTGATATATCTCGCAAACGCTACGGAAGTAGGGAAACATATTTTCAAAGATGCCGACGTCAATTATGCGTGCTCACTTAGCGACAAATGCTTGAAAATCAGGTCATGCACCTGGGATACGGCTTAAAACGTCTGGTAAAAAAGTTTTTACTTACAGCCATCGACTGGTAAACATAGAAATAACACAAGCAACTACAGATCGATCCACGTTTCGTCATCAATCTGAAAGATATTTTCTATGAAAAGACTATTTCTAACCACATAAGGTATTTATCGCATATTTATTCACGTAAGAAGCTAACATTTCTACTGAATACAAGACTTTTGGCGTTTACGAACCTTAATTCGAAGAGACTAAACGTCATGCTGTTAAACTACGTCGATGAAATCATGGAACGCGGGATGGAAAACACGTTGCATGACGTGAGCAGCTTGGAAACTCTCTTTGCAGCAGCAGGCAAGTTATGAATAATATAACATCGTGAAGTATCTGACAAAGGATCTTCAGGGAACAACGAAATTTCGGCTTTTCTTGTGCCTAAAGGCGGGATCTCTGCAGCTATTGTGAATTTCATGAACGGCATATACATGGATGAACGCGGCGAACACATGGACTACAAGGTATGATTTCTTACAACATATGCCAGCATAACATTTGCATAACAACCCACTTCGGTTTCAGAGAAGTAAGTTCCTCGGCACTGTCTGCTAGTAAATCGTCCGCACCTTGCGGCATATTTTGTTGTCCGACCTGTTTTAATTTAATCTAAGCACTCGCACGAGTTCTTGCTCGAGCACGCATGAATGTTTGCATGGTCTTGGCCCATTCTCTTGAGTAAAATTATTGTGTCTATATTTGTGGAAAATGTGACAACATCTGCGCAGTCGTGACTTCGCATCTGGGAACGTTGGATCTGAGAACAACAACACAGAAATGCCCGTTGCAGTTTCCAAAGTTTGCACTTTGTAGTTATTGCTTTGATATACACGAAATGAAGCAACCCTCTCGACCTTTTCCCCTTGTAACTTTGCTATGAACTGATCGATTGAGAGGAGCGTGCCGAATACTATGTTTCGTCGGTTCGCGCGCTCTACTGAATGCACCTGGAGCAAGAACATTGCGCATCAACGCGCGAAAAGTTGGATGTCATTGTGGCGATAATGACATACCTCTTTAGTTCCAGTTAAGTAAGTCAGGCTGAATAAACGTGCCCCCTGAGCAGGATTTTTGAAAAAATTCTTGAGCGCTAAAATAGCGAAGAATAAAGAGTCGAAGGACGAGCAAAAGTACAACATTTTTGTTGAATATCTCAAGCGCTAAAGGATTTCTGCGATGTTCAACCGTCATGACATCGACGCCCCACTAACCGCCCACCGCGAGGCAGAAATGAGAGAGGCAAACGGAAGCAAAAAACATCCTTGTTCACTTGGCACTTCATTCATTCACATATGCACATGGTAGAGAATTTGTACGGATGCTCCATCGGCGGTAATCATAATAAGTAGTGTACACTTAAAGTTATGGGTACATGACTGGTACATGTTTGCATGGATGTCTGCACGCATGATTCACGCACGCATGCATGTATATTACTGCATATTCATATGCATGCATTAAAATTCTTCGTAAGATTAAGTGTTATTACCCCCGCCTCTTTCGATCGGAATTGCTATTGAAAAGCTGGTAATAAAGATTATTTTAATATATACTCAAATGATCTCAAATGCATGAAAAACTCTAACACTTACTTAATATATTTTCAGGCAGATCCGACATAGACATAATTAATGACCGTACAAAGCGGCGCGTTGGGCGTTTCGTCGCGTACGAGGAAAGAGGGAAACGCTGGGATCTCGAGAGGCGCGAGAGTCACAGGTAGGGTCAGATGCGCCGAAGGCGCGATGCACGAGCAGGGTCAGAAGCGCCGAAGGCGCGATGAATGGGGAGGATCAGAAGCGCCGAAGGCGCGGCGACTGTTGATAATAACGACAATATGGTACCTGGTCCAAAATCATGTTTTAACGAGTTAATAGACCGTCAACTAGCCTTTGAAACCGTACCTTCCTTCGTTCGTGGTCTACCTTCGTTCGTATCATATGTTTAAATATGTAAATGTAAATATCAAACCTTATTTTAAATACCCATTTATATGAGTAAACATTGTGTGACAACTATATGGAACGCTGACTCAAGATTCTCGAGCTAAAAATCCAAAAATGTCAACAATGTATGGAACGGATAGACCTTCGACCTTGATAAACGATACCAGGTGATTGTGACATTTAGGAAGTGTAATATCGGCTATATATGCCGAATACATATGAAGGTACATATATCATACGTACGTATGTATGTTACCAGTCATGTACCCATAACTTTAAGTGTACACTAGCTACTTATTATGATTACCGCCGATGGAGCATCCGTACAAATTCTCTACCATGTGCATATGTACATACAAATAAATATAACAATACGTACAAATAACAATTTTTGGCACACGGCGACCAGCGATATTCGGAGCTTCGAGCGCAAACGGGCTGCTCGAGCTATCGCGTGCATGGTGAGCTAAAAATATGTCCTTGGCAGTTTCCGATCAATCAAATAACCTTTCACTCACTCTTTCTTCAAGCAAGGCGTTCTTATGCGTAGGGTTGTGGTTGTCGCGTTGTCGGGCTTCTTCTCGTTAATTGCGAGCGGCGCAGAGGCTACCATCGAACTCTCTGTACTCACTGCCGACTCGCCGGTGACTTATTCGGGAGCAAGCGTTTACTATAATAAAGAGTACGACATTTGTGGCTTGTGCGACGGAGACTCCACCAGCTGCCAAGGATGCGACGGAATTCCGAACTCGCGTTTAGTGCTGGACGCGTGCGGTCGGTGCGGAAGTGATTTCAGTTCGTCCTTCCTATTCAACTCTACCTGCGGGAGTTGCACGGAAGATGGAAACGCAGGCATCTACGAAAGTTTGCACAGCAGTGGTGTCATTGACGACTGCGGGGTGTGTGGGGATCCCGCGGGCCAGCTTTTCTCGCGCCAGGGCGCTCCAAACTATTTCACTGGCGGCTGTGTTGGGTGTGATGGTGCAGCAAACTCGGCCAATGAACTCGACAGTTGTGGGGTTTGCTCCGGTTTAAGCTGTGCGTCTACAGACCCTCTAAAGCGCAGCTGGTGCTGTGATTGCGCGGGAACAGCATTTGGACAAAGTCTCGTAAATTTTTGCTGCGAGTGTGTGAATCGTGAGCCGCATTGGAAAGGGCTGTCTGGTTCTGTCTTCAATGGGCCTCCAGTCAGCCACTCATTTGCTGAGCATATGTGGTCAACGGCTCGGGGGTTGATGAAGAGTGCGTCAGAACTAGCTGCCTCATTTCAACTTGATCTTGGGAACCGAACTGGTACGACACCTTATGTTCGAGACAAAGCGATTTACAGAACATACGTAGAGGCAAAAGAGTACTTTACACAAGGTTGGCATGCTATGAAGGATCGTCTAATTTCAGATGATAATAGCTCTTGCTATTACGATATCTATGTTGCCAGCAACACTTCAAATCCAAGAGATATATGTGGTGTCTGTCATGGAGATAACAGCAGCTGTGCAGGTTGTGATCCCCGAGACACAATTCTTCTCGGCGAGCCAGTACCGGACGACGGACTTTTTCCTGATGATTGCATGATTTGTGGAGGCCACAACTTACAAGTTGATCAGTGCGGGATCTGCTTTGGAGACAATCGAACATGTCTTGGATGCGATGGCATCCCAAATAGTGGTAGGGTGATTGACAGATGTGCAGGATCCTCCGACTTTCGCTTTTTGAGCTTCTTGGGTGAATTAGGAGAGGTTGGAAGTGGTTGTAGTGAGCCTGCAGAGTTCGAAACAGCATGTAATGCTGGTGAAGGCGGTTGCTGCGGGTGCGATGGCGTGCCAAATAGTGGCAAAACGCTCGATGGTTGTTTTGTTTGTATGGACCAGAAAAATCCCAACTACACACATCTGGTGAACGCGTCTTGCAGTGGTTGTGACGGTATCGCTTTTTCAGGTGAAGTTTACGATCACTGCTGTACATGCAGTGGCTCAGAAACCTACAATGATGACTGCTACAAAAATCTACTCGTCAACATGACGGCCACTGTTCCTTTCGATCCTTATGTTATGGACTATTCTGCATACTTCAACCTCGAAGGTCGCAGATTGTTTGATGAATGTGGGGAATGCCGGGGTTTTGGTTATAACGGATCAACGTGCATCGGATGCGATGGGAAGTATGGCTCGGGTTTGGTCGTTGATGGATGTGGAGTATGTGGCGGTGACTGCTCCACCTGCAGAGCTTCTGAAACGGGCATTTTGTATGATTGTGCCCCTCCAGGAAACGGCTGGACGGGGATGGATAAGACCTGCCAGTTTGTTCGTACAGAAGGTCCTGATAAATGGAAAAATTGGATCGCTTTTCCAAATGGCACGGACGGCGAAGGAAGAAAAACGATTACATGGTTCGAGCGGGTCAATCAACCTGGTGTTCCAAATTTCACTGATTATGCAAAAGGGGAATGCCGTATGTTCTTGGAGCCCCCACCTCCTCCAAGTTTGCGCGAGAGACGCGAATGGGTGGTCATGGTATATGGCAAAGAAGAAGGCCCATATACAATTAACGAGCTCGAAACGGGCTCGATCCCGGTCATTGATAGCACTACGGGAGATAAGGTGAACATTCCGTTGCTGCCTGCTACACTGGTTTCTCAAATGACTAGCTACACGCAAAAGCAAACCATTCACTACGGCTACACTAGTCAGTATCAGGCTCGAGTGCAAGATTGGCAAGAAAGATCTGCGAGTAAACTAATTGATAGTCCAGGTCAGGCAGGGGTAGATAACGCAGTGATCGTCGAAGGGCAAGCCAGTGAGTTGTGGAATGGAGGAGTCTTCATGCCAATTGCGATCATGCCCGGTATGGAGCGCATAATTTACCCGTATTGCACAGGCTCCACGTGGCGAGGTAAGAATCACAGGCTCCACGGAAAAAAACTACCGGGAAACTCGTTGGGCATGATTACTTCTGAGAACATCACTGACACAAACGGGCAGTCTGACCGCGCTTGGAATCCGCTTGATGAGTACATCTATGACGTATCTGGAGACTGGATCGACCAGAAGTGCACTTGCTCCACGGAGTGGCAATACGATAGTCAGCCATTAGCCCCGACATGCTTGAAAGTATGGTATCCTTGGGAGGGACAGACTGGGGATGGCTGGCCTATTGTACGCACCAGATACGTGAACGACACTGGACGTTTTTCTATACACCAAAAGCGATCTTGGGAAGGTGGGAGCTGGCGCCTTTCTGGCGGCTGGTGGATTCAAGATTACGGAGGCGGCTCGGCACAACAGAGCAGCCAAACTCCACGCCTTCTCGATTCGTTTCGATCAGGGGATGGTTTTGGGTCAGACGCAATGAGAGGACCTGTTCGATCGGATGCTATTGGGACGGTATCGTGGATAACGTTTAGCCCCGATAATTATGACGAATATGATGGCAAAAATATGGGCATCAGTAAGAACCGGACGTGTTATTCTGCAGCGCGATTATCACATGCCAAACGCCACAGTGCAGGTGCAGTTTGGGGTAATTCAAGGGAAACCGTAACGGCGCATTGGGAGTGTTCCTTTGCTTTTCTCCTTTCTGAACCTGCAGAGCGTTGTGAAGATGTCTATCAGGTATCTCGATCGTTCTCAGAGGCTGTGCACATACACACACATCGGACATGTTCTACTGTTGGCGGTGATGGTTTCGCTTTCGTTGTTCGCGACGACAAAGAAAAACCACCCGCCATCACAGACGTTGGAGATCTTGGACCTGGTATTGGTTATCAAGGATTACGACACAGCCTCGCTGTGGAATTTGACACATGGCATAATCCTGAAATGTCTGAGCCTTTTGGGCATCACATTGCAGTGCACACGAATGGAGCGGGCACGAATGATGCTCACCACAATGCCCACTTGGGATTTACTTTGAACATTCCCAATATCACCAACGGAGAAGTGCATAACGTGCGTATATCATATGAGCCAGCTCCTAGCTATGATCATGTGATTGCAGCAATTGAATCAGGCTACCTCAAGGGATCATCACCAAAGCTCGTGGATTTTGTCAAGGACAATCCTGCCCTCCTCTCTATTTTTGTGGATGAAATGTCCATCCCAGTTCTGACAGTCCCCTTGTCCATCGAAACAATATTGAGGCCGAATCAAAGCACAGCTTGGATCGGGTTCACAACTGGTACTGGTGAGGCATGGCAAGCTATTGACATATTATCTTGGAACTTTTCTTCCTACTGACAGAAGTCGAGGAGTCACAAGCTGACTGCCACCCCACGAAAAAGAGGTCAGCCAGAACCACCCGCTGGATGGAGCACGCATCTATTATCTGATACCCGTTGGGCTTTCCATCGATCGGTGGTCGGCGCATCATAAGCACTACCAGAAGTTCTGGTAAAAGCGTCTGTAGAGATAGAGATAATCGGCATGCACACATACAGGTAATGTACTGCTGGTAAAGTTAACCCGTATTATCTACGAAGGTAATAATTATATTCTGGATTTCAATCAAGTTTTATTAGTCAGAATATTTGTCCATACGGTTTGGGCTTGTATGGGCTTTTTGCGCCGATGGAGCATCCGTACAAATTCTCAACCATGCATGTGGCTGGTTTAGTGCGGACAATCGAGTTTAGTTAAGTTAATTAAGTTATTAAGCGGAGATAAGTATATGCGCATTTGTATATTTATCCATATACGATTTTTATTCATGCGTACGATATGTCACATCTGCAGACGGTACCAACGCCCGTATCATCTCGCCAAAGACCATATATATATACGATGGCTGATTTGCTTAACTCGTATGACTAATCACCATACAGCAGCAGGTCGTATGTTAAAGCAATATAAATGGACGAGCAACGGGAATTTCATGCATGATTATAATGTCAAAATCTTACACTAGTCTTCCATACGTACGGCCGAACTCCGCTTATCTCGGCTTATATTTTTCGCTCGTACACTCGTTCTCCGTTGAACGGTTCGACGATCCCCAGAACTCTTTCCGAAAGAGTCCAACTCTTAAGTTTCGAAAATGTCCCTTATCATGGGCGTCGGCAGTGGGGTTCTCGCCCTCGCACTTTTGCTGTGAGTTGATGTTTATTGTGAACTTGAGCACAGTTCTCGAAATTTTCTTTCTTCTTTGGAACCAGGATCGGCGCATTCGCTCTTTGTTACCTTGGTCAAGGTGGTCGCCATTCAAGGTCGGTATCGTCGTGCACGTTGTATGTGTTTCCCCGAAAATACTTGATATCGCTCCGTGACAGTCGCGTGACGGCTATCGTCAGCATCATCTTTGTCATGATCGCCATTTTGCTGTTATCTTCGCCACGTGGCGACACTCGAAGGACCGATATTGAAGCAGAAATCGAGGTCTTCCACTCAATTCCTTTCTGCAAAGACATGTCTGCCCGGTTGAGCACTGAAATTCTTGTTGTCACAGGGATATGATAACAGGGTTACCCAACGCGCGCTCATGATGTCTTCGATGACACTAGCAATAGTATCAGCTATAAGCGCACTAGGGGCTTTTCACATTCTTCCGCCCGCATACGCAAAAACTATCGATGAGCACTCAGGTATCGTGAAGATTAAAAGCTGAGACACTTTGATAACAGAATCGGGATAAAACCGGCGTCCTCATGAATCCGGATTGGTCAAATGCACCACAAGTTTTCCTTATTTGCCCGGGTTGCACTTTAGATTGTGGCGAAACCTTGGAGGAAAGAGTGTGTGGCAAGCGGTTTTCAGCAGTGTCTTGTCTTCTTTGCTGGTTTAAGAGGTTTTTGAATGCTTAGATTCCTGCTGCGATCGACGAGATTCCCGTGGCGAGTCTTTTTCTTCATCGCCTTCACCAGCAGGTAGAGAGGAAAGGATCGGGTCAATGCATGGTTCATTATCCTGAAAGTCAGCAGCATGAGCGGCCAAGCTTATTGTATTCTCTTGACTCTCCATCTGCAAACCAGCATCGGAGCCTGTCATTGTATCTTGATTGTCGTTTCCAGTCTTACCTGTAGTGATGGCGTGTTCCTCTGCCATGGATAAGGCGAAGGCACGCTGCAGAAGCGCTTCTTCGTCCAACGACAAAGGATCGACGATTGGGGAAGGAGGTTTGCCCGATCCTTTAGCTATTGTATCTTGTGCGCAGATGAGGTGTGCTGCAGCGTTCTTCTCCTCACTACTTGCATCGTCCGTGTCTTTCATTTGAGCTTCCTGTCTCGCACGCTCCTCCTCTAACGATACACGCAATGCTAACATGAGAGCAGGATCATCAGCACCGTCTGCAATTGCACCATCCCTCGCATACCCTCTAACTGCAGCCTGGCTTGAAGCTGCAGCGGCAGCAGCAGCAAAGCTGCTGGCACCATTTGTGATGTTATCATCGGCCATGAAGACCCGTGTGCTTAAAAGCACGTCAGCGATGATGGCGCCTGGTGGAACGGTGACGATGTTACTATTATCATTTTTGTTGACAGCGGCGACGAAAGCTTCCAACTTCTCTGAGTTCTGCTCTATGTCCCCGAAGCTGATCACATCAACTGCAACATTACACTTTCGTAACTTTTTCCCGACTGATGTAAGCTCATCTTTACTAGCACACACAGGACTTCCTACAAAAAGCACGATTCGCATGCGTTGGTGTTTGTTTTGACGATGTTTTAGCGCCAGATGCGCAACCTGAATTCCGGAAGAAGTGATTTCAGACCATGAAAACCAAAGCAGCTGGCTGCCGAGAACTGATACCAACAGCTCTCTTCAAACTATCACCCGCCCCGCGAGAGAGCAAACTTAAAAATATGGGTCGCGATTAACACACCTGGACTCCTGTTGAGAGTTTGATTGAGCCGCCAGTGGATATGCCATGGACAGCGTTGAGCACCTGCCCGAGATCATCGGTTGGAGTAACTAGAACCCTAGGAACCTTGCCTGCGAGACTGAGGACACCAACGCTATTTTCAGGATTTGACTGTGTTTTAGCCCCAGCCAGAAGGTTGACGGCATCCCCCTCAGCCTGCAGGAAAACAAGTGAGCATAGAACCGAAAAAGTCGCTAAAGAGAACGTAACCTGCAGCCTTGAAGGAAGGTAGTCCGAGTTGCGAACATGGTCGCTGTTGTCGATGCAGAGCATGGTGGCCTCGAGCACCATTTTATATTGCAACCTCTGTGATAAAAATTAGCCGCGACGTACAGGCCTGCTCTGTACAGGTCAGCTCTTTGACCGTCGTTTAGATCCGTCGTTTAGAGCGCTGGCGACGCAGTGTTTTATTGTCGTGTTCTTCGATCAGCAGGATTTGAGTTTCGGTTTCGGTTTTTTTAAGTGATCGCGCACAGGGTTGACAAGGTCGGCCAGAGGTTGCGGTGGTATAACCGAGTGGTGGATCTCTGTGAATTTTCGAAAATGGGTGACGAATGACCTTCGATAGGTCGGAGGTGATTCGGCCGGCTAAATAAAAAGTACCTTCGTACTTTTCGTATATATATGCAGTCTACTTTATTTATTTCATTCGTACCTTCGAATGCGTAAAGGTACATACGCATTCGACAGCAGTACCTTCGTTCGAAGGTACAGTACGTACGAATGGAAGGTACCTTATTCGGCTAGCCGAAGGCTGCCGATATTACACGACCCCAACTTACGAAAATAATGTAACGATCACCTGGTATCGTTTATCAAGGTCGAAGGTTTATTCGTCTCATACATTGATGACATTTTTGACACCATTAAATCAAGAACGTAGGTCTAGCGTTACATATAGTTGTCCACATTTTCTACACCGTTAAATCAAGAACGACGGTCTATCCGTCTCATACATTGTCGACATTTTTGATTTTTTAGCTCGAGAATCTTGAGTCAGTGTCCCATATAGTTGTCACACTATGTTTACTCATATAAACGGGTATTTAAATATACGTATGCGCGCATCCCTCATCGGCTAGCCGACCACCCACAGGACGAACGATTCACACCTCACCGTCACTCGCACTCACGAACGGTTCGGCCTTTGGAGAATTATTATTATTCGTACCTTCATACGAAGGTAATATCCATATATACCTTCGTATTAAATAAATTTTAAATAATACCTTCATCGTACGAATAGAAGGTTTGGATATTAAAAAATGGCTTCGTACGAAACTTATTTAAACGTCATCCCCTACCCTAATCGATTTTTTTGGGCCCAAAAATTACATGAAGTTTACATGATCCGATCATGTAATTTTCCCAAATTACATGAAGTTTACATCCATGATCATGTAATTTTCCCAAATTACATGAAGTTTACATGATCTCCGAAGCCAAAAATGCCGAGATGATGTAATTTGGGAAAATTACATGATCTGGTCCCAAAATCACGCGAAAATTACTAGTTTACATGAAAATATAATAAATATTATATATGTTTACATGAAGTTTACATGATCTTTTTTCGTAGTGATCCTGCCGACGACCGAAAGCAAGTCAACGATATAGGGCATATGGTCTATTATCTGAGTGCAAGAAGAGGCAGACAAACTTTTATGAGTGACTATCATAAACAGTTACCTTCGTACGTATTACCTTCGTACCTTCGTACCTCGTGAATTCTTGCCTACCTGGTCATCGGGCGCCACTTTTGACATGACCGAAGGGCGCCTCTGTTGACGTGGCCAGCTTATCTCCGTCTGCGCCCCTGGACTCGGATGGAAAACGGTACCTAAGGTAGACATCTATTAGTTTCTGACATGCGCTTGTATTTCTATCGAGCCAAAAGCGCGACGCATGCGCCGAGAGGGAGCAAGGGCCGCGTGACGACGACTGAAGCTTTGGCTTCTTGGGCGAGGAGAGGATAAGTGTTATACGGTGAAGACTTGATAGCTCATCGCCCTATAATTTCACCGAGGGTCAAAGTACGATACATGCGTAAGACGTCGCATGGCATAGCGTACTGATCAATCTGTGTGGGAAGGGTGGACCTACAGTGCACGACAGACGCTATGACAATATTAGCGATGTCGGGATATGTATCCATGGCCTGCATTCCCTCGTTTCTTTACTATTCCTCTGCAGTCAAGAAGCGTTCGTTGCTAGTCGTCATAGCGCTTGCAAGGTAACTGCGCGAATGATGAGGGGTTCGCAAATGAGTTTCTTCCTATTAAGACGCCTTTGCACAGTTGCACATCCGCGTTGGTTTTCTGGTTTATAGTTTTGGGGGTCGCACAAGGTGCAGACAGTGCTTTGGTTAAACACGACGTGAATCAATTCGCGACACTTCTCAGGGATAGAATTTGAATCAACCCAAACAGCCGCCGCCTTGCTTACACTATGCGCAATCGTTGGTGATAATGTGGTCTCTTGCAAGTGTATTGAAAAGTGAGCTGAGGATATTATTGTTTTTTCACACTTTGAAAGCTGATTGGTGGCGCCCGTGTTTCTACAGTTTCCTGGCTGCTCAGGCTAGAGCTCGGGGCAATTCTAAAGTTAGGTGTCGCGTGCTTTTATCAGCCCTTACAGGTGAGACGTTTATCGATGCATATGATATGGTTCCAGCATTCTTGTTTGCAGCTTGGAACTGTGGTCAAGCATTCTTTCGCACGTTCCACTGTTACATCAGTTTCGTCAACTTATCAAGAGGTCAAGGAACTTACTACACCAAAGGCTGTGAAAGATTTTCTTTGTTCATGGATGCAGGTTGGTATCCTACTAGCAGTAAAGAGAACTTTCCGCTAAAAGCTGCTCATGTGGCACAGCGATGATTTCTCTGCTTCTGTTCACAACTTATTCCTGCGGGAAGAACTCGACACAACAGCGCACAGACAACCAACAAAATATGTACAGTTTGGCGCCAAGGGTTTTATCTCTACTCACAATAGGTGACAAAAGTAAGATTTGAATATGTTTTGTGATTTACCTTTTATGCACAGGGAACCTGTACAGAGATAGCTGCCTGGCAGTAATTTGCTGCCTATCTACATTGTTAGCTCTTATTTTTCACGCCTGACACTTGCGAACCATGAAGTAGACGATCACAAACGATGGGGCCTACCAATCACACAGTTGTCAACTTACATTTGGAATATACCTTGTTCGTAACGTACCTGAAGTTAACCGGATCACCAGTAAGACGTAAGCCATTCGAGAGGTGGTCGAGAACAAAGCTTAATCTTCGGAAGATCAACTAGTCGAGTGATTACTAGGTATCGATCAATCAGGAAGCTGACGCAATCCGAATTTCATCAGAGTTTTCTGTGGTGCATTGAGCAGTTTCAGATTGGACACAAAAATGAACATTAATTTTAGCGAAGGTAACAGAATCGGATGTCCTCTTGACGCACTCTTGTATCTTCGTACTTGTCCCCTCTTCCAATGCATGACTTTATCAATCGTTGTGCATCAGCGATGAAAAGCGCAGCTTACCTGCGTTGCACCGAAAATGTCCCTGCGACGTAGAGTTTAGCACATCTGTATCACGCAAAAATCGTAGACTCGGCTTTACCAGGCAGGGAAAGATCAACTATTGATGACCCTACTCTTCCTGCCATGTTCAGGCACATCGTTGAAAAATGTTATTCGCGTTCCTGAAGAAACTCACCAGATACGATCCTGCCACCATCAAAAACGAAAGCGCACTAAAATGTTCAAATTCAGTGAGATAGTGGAGAGGAGCTTTAGGTGTGCGCTCACGTCATCCCATAGCTCAGTAAACTCGTTCAAATCAAGTGTGCTAGCAGAGCCGCTCTGATTCGCAGAAGTTAGTGCCAACGCGTGGCCATATTGCCTAGCCACCGCCTGCTTGAGGCGATATTTTTAACCTTTGGTGCATGTGTGTAAAAGTTCAAACAATTACCCTGATGAAGTCTGACTTCGGTATCCTGATGCCCAATGGTTATGGCCGACGCATTTGGAATCTTGCATGAGACCAGTAGAAGAAAACGTTGTAACCAGTCAAAGGAATAAAATCCAATGTACCATAAGTCTAGAGTTGGGGTTCAAACTCGACTAAGTGAGTTGGAGTTGGAGTGTTAGTCACGATTCTTGGCAGCGGGAATATGGGAAATGTACCGGGAGATCTGCAGAGCTTTTTTGAGACAGCAGGACCGTAACAGGTCCTGGGAGAAGCTCCTGTTTGCGAAGTTAGGACGAACTTTTGGAGACAACCTATGATGAGACATACATCGAGTAGTCCTTCTGCCAGATGCTTTGTGTCTGCATAGCGTTCAACATCCTGGTAGTCAGACGCGTTGGAAGTGCTAGCCAATTTCGAAAAGTCTACTTCAGCGCACCTTTGCATCAGAAACGCATATTGCGATCGGGACCGTTTCGGATCTTCGCTTGGCAGCATACAGTCTCTATCGCAAAAAGATATTTGTTGGCACGTTTCCCATGCGAGATGGGAACCACTTACCCTTATGCTTTTGTCCGAGTGTGCACCCGCTGCTAAACCGTACAGCGTGTCCTGCGGGGAGCCACGATGAACAGAACTCTTCGCATATTTCATGGGCAAAGTCGTCCTACCGTTGGAACCGCGATGATCCGTTCTCGTCGTAACGCGTCGACAGCCTATCAGTTTCGAATCAGCGACAAGCAACGGAGACACGGGTGGACTTACATCAGTGACTCGTTGACTCGTCGCGGGAAGGATGCGCAATTGACATGCGCGAATTATCATCAAAAGCCGGAAGTAGCGCCAGGGTCGGGAGAGTTGTAAGATTATTGTCAGGTCAACTTTCGTCTTCACAGGAGCTAATACATGTTCGGGTTTTATTAATAAGTGTATAGATATGTCACGAAACTTATTACGAACGAAGGTACGAATGAAGGTACCTTCGAAGGTACATATATATATACAGTACCTTGATTGCTTCATATACATACGAACGAAGGTACCTTCGTTCGTACGAATGAAGGTATTATTTATTATTAAGGGTTACGAAACGTACAAATAAATAAAGCTGAAACGTATGGATACGTACGCGTATACGTTGAAACGTATATCCATACCTTCGTTCGTACCTTCGTACCAAGCGATCGAGGTACCTTTATTTGTACCTTCGAAGGTACCAAGGTATAGAATACCTTCGAACGAAGGTACCCATATATAGACTAGATAGACTACTAATAAAATAATAAATAAAACGTGTGTTAATTAATTAAAGAATTTTTTTTGGGCACCGGGAATAATAATTATGGTCATCCTTGAGTTAATTACCTGAAGCGCGCCACGAGCTACCAGGAGCGGTTTTTCACCTGAGCAAGATGCGCGCTCACGTAGCCGCTGACGTGCGAGTAACAAGCGGCACGCTGTATCTTTAGGGTTCGCGCCGTGTCTTTAGGGGGTCGGGGTTGGGTTTTCAGGGTTTAGAGTTTAAACAGCCGCGAAGCGGCTCGTCGGCATCTCCCTATACACATCCTGAAGCGCGCCACGCCCCCCCCCTAAAAAGCCCGATTGCTGGTTGCTTGGAAAGTGAAGTGAAATACAGTCCCAAATTGAACGAATAACGAAAAAACATGAAAAATTTCTGTAAATTTACGTTCGGAAGATTGCGTTTCGTAGGCACAGTAAGGTTGTCCCGTGGTCCCAACGAAAGTATTCTGTCCAAGAAGCAGGCGGAAAACAACCGACATACATTGGCATCACATCCGATACTGTAGACATGGACGACGTTAGAGAAACCTTCCGGCGCGACGGGGTCGTGACTCTCAACGGCGTGCTGAGGACAATAGCTGTCGAAAGCTTTCGAGAGAAAATAGGTGTTGATCTCAAGGCTTCAGAGTCGTGGTGCGAAGGCCCGTCGACCCGCCACGTTGATCTCACCCAATCTGCCACTTGGCCGAAAGGCTCGACGCGACGGGTATTCGAAGTTGTGCCCTCTGGATGTGATAAACACGAACATTGGGTTGCTCTCACCTCGTCGCCAAAGTTGAGGGGAGCTCTTGACCGTATATTGGGAGTTGGCGCCTGGGAGCTTCCGTTGAACGCAAGGAGCGAAGGAAAGTGCGCTAGTCGTTACTGGTATGTCCCAGTTGTCTTCCCCGAGAATGTCAGGCTATCTGATGCAGCTGCAGTGCGCTGTGCAAATATAGCTTTGGGGGAGCAAAACGCAAAGAGTTTGGATTTGAACCCGTCTTCCTCAGTTCTTAGATCCGAAGTGATCGAAGCATCGGAGAGGAGCCGAACCTCGGGACACTGTCAAAGTTCAATCCATCGTGCATGGAGCGATCAATACGACTGGACTCTCAAGCCAGTAACTGGCATTTACGGATCGGTTTGGAGGCGACTGATGTTTTGTGTTCGGTCTCGTAGAACTAAAACGGGGCGTCAAGTCAGTTCAAGAGGTACTATGTTTTCTGCTCGCAGTGAGATGCTGAAACGGACAAACAAGTCAAACGCCTGGTTTTCGGACTGCTTTGAAACGAGGCAACTTTCACATGGGACATGTGAGCTACAGCATGACGAGAGCACAGAACACTCCACCAGGAAACAATTCATTCCCAAGAGAGAGAGAGGGACTTCGAGATGCTGGGAGCCTGTAAACCGTCGCCGAATGCGGGGTAAAGGCTGGCATATTGACATTGGGCCACGATTCCAAACTACCTGGTCTCGCAAACCTTGTGGGCATTTCAATCAAGGTGTAATCATACTGGTCCTGCTGTCTGACTCTCAAGAAGGGGCTGGTGGCACCGCGTTCATACGTGGCTCGCATAGGTGGATAGCTGAGAAAATTGCGTCTCATGAGCAAGAAGGTATCTGTCACCAGGAACTTAACTCATGGGCAACGATGACAGTTTTAGAAGCCCAGCGATGCAATGCTCTCAATCTAGATTATTGCGCGGACATAGTTGAAAAATCAAAGTCCCGCCTGGGCATAATTGAGCAAGCAGTGTATGAAGCGGGCACTGTCATCTTGCTTCATCCATGGCTTATTCATAGCGGGACCACAAATTTTGGAGAAGGGCCACGGCTGATGCTTAATGGCATGGCATGCTTAGACAAGCGTATTTTCAATGATACAAGGGGGGGAAACGCAATGCGGGACATCGATCCGATATGTTCAACACATTTTAAACTGATTAACGTCGAAGATACAAATTATACAGGCAAGCATCATGAAGCCATGCAGAAATCAAAGATCGTCCATGCTGATCAGCATGCCGTTCAGGAAAATCAATCGGGCGTTTCTCCCGAATGTAATTTCTTGAAAAGCACGATTTTAAGAATGAAATCATTGATCCAGCACGCCGATATCGCTTCCGTTATGCAGGATATCAATAGCCGTGAATCAAACGACAAGTCATTCCCATCTGTCTCAATTATCATACCAGTTCATAATTCAATCGAATGGATTGAAGAATGTCTGGTTTCCGTTATTGATCAGACATATGTTGGGCGCATTCAGGTTAGTCTATATGACGATGCGTCGAACGATGGCTCAGATATTATGATCCACGCATGGAGATCACTTTTCCAGCAGTTTGGAATATCTACCGTTGCATCAGGGCGTTGCTGGGGATACCATCAGAATAACGGGCAATTGTTATTTTGCAATATTCATGATTATCATTCATGCCATGCAGGAGGTATAGGTCATGGCAAAAACATGGCAACATGTCAGTCCACGGGATCGTACCTTCTTTTCCTTGACGCCGATGACGTAATGTTCCCAACACGACTGGAAAAACAGCTTCAACTTGCAGCCAAAAACCCTGGAGCAATCCTTGGAGGTTGCTGGAAACGTTTGCCGGCGGGCTCAACCGAACATTATGAATCTTGGGCAAATGTCCTTGAATATGAACGACTTTGGCTCGAACAGTTTCGCGAAGTCACAGTTCAAATGCCAACGTGGTGCATGTCTCGTTCTGTCTATGATGCACTTGGCGGATTTGTGGAATCGCCCCCTGGGGACGGAGAGGTAGGCATTGATTATGATTGCGGGCTGGTTCAACTGATCGCACGAACCTGCCCATACTTGTTATTTGAATGTCATCCCGTCAATCATCCTTCCAATATGAATCCTAAATCATACCTTCGTACTTTATTGGACCCTCTTCATCTGGGCGAGGACTTCATCTTTTTTCAATCATTTCTCGATTCATTTGGTCCCATCAATTATGATGGTGGGCATAGTTCTATTGCACGAGCAGGGACCCCGGAGAACCCTACTCTGATGTATCGTTGGTAAGGCCTTCTCATAAGTTCACGTGTTTCCAAACGTTAATCAACAGGCGATCGACTTTTCTTCCTTGTTTTTGTCCGTATCGTTTGGTCACCCGAGTCTGGAACATCGCGTGTATCTCGTAGACAGTTGGCTCGGATTCGGGTTGCTGCGTTTGAACGACGTATCCTATCGCAGGCTTCATGGAGTCATTTTTCCATCTGGGGTGCAGGCAGGGATAGTCATGTGTTTTTTTCGGAGCTCAGCAAAAAAGCCCAAAGTCAAGTTGTGGCTTTTGTTGATCTAGATTCAGGAAAGTGTGGAACTGCATACACCAATCACCATTGTGGTACTCCGACAACCATACCGATCGTTCACTTCAAGGAGTTCTCAGAATATCTTCGCAAGGAGAGAGCTGCATTGAATGATTCCGGTAGTGTGCCGGTTGTGGCATGTGTTGCAAAACGCCGGAAGGGCGAAGGCTGCGCAGGAGATCTTGAGTCCAACATCGGAACTCTGGGGTTGCTTGAAGGGTTATCCCTTTGGTATTGTTACTGATGTCATATACAGCAGGTCGGATTATGACTTCTTGGGCTCCTCCGTAGAACGACAAGCTCTTCGTAGGATTATTCAGCAAAGCCGATCTTGCATGACTCCGACTTGCAAAATGTAACGCTCAACTGGTATCGACGAACTGGTCTCGCACTAACCAGATAGATCGTTCCTTGATTGATAAATTTTCTATGAAAATCTGTCTGCCGACAGACGTTGAGAAATCCCGCTCGAAATCCCGCTCGCTCATGCCACTCGTGGGTGGGGTTGGGAGGGCGCGCACAACGCGCACGCACGTGGTCACATGGGTGCAACACGGCGCGGAACCTACGCGGCCGCCGAGGCTGCTACCGCCGCGACCGGTTCGGAGGCTCGCCCATCCCAGGCATCGCCGTCCGCCGCCGCCGCGGGGGGTGACGGGGCGAGCCCGATGGGGACCGCGGGCACCCCGATGGTCAACGAGGGCATCCGCCGCCGCCGCGGGGGGTGACGGGGCGAGCCCGATGGGGACCGCGGGCACCCCGATGGTCGACAATGCTGGGGACGAGGATGAAGAGTCGTCCGACGAAGAGGAAGAAGTCGTGATGGAAACGGCGAGAAAGCTCGAGTGCGACAGCGCATGGAAGAATCACGCCCGAGTCCAAGTGACACTGCCCGCGGGGATGCAGCCGAACGTCGTGCACATCAACACCTTTTGTTCCAACGAGAACAACAAGTTGTGGGGGGAAATCGGGTACACGGAGGTGGCCGCCCTTCCCCACACGGCGACCAATCGCTTCAAGATCACCGACGACCTCGTCAAGGCATACGCGAAAATCGCCGCGCGCGCGAATGACCTCGGGCTCAGCAAACCCGCCGAGGACGGCGGCTCCAAGGTCATGTTGATGCCGCTGGTGACGGAAACGTTGCAGAGGCAAGGAATGGTGAGGAGGAGGAGCCGGCGCCGGCGACGCCGTTGGCGACGACCGCCCCACCGGAGGCGGCGCCATACACGCCTCTGGGCACGCCGGATGACCCCGTCACCATCGACATCGACCTCGCTCAGTGAGACACGCGCCCCCTCGCGGGATGGATGGGATGGTGATGGTTGTTTTGAGAGCCGCTCGAAGGCCGCTCGAAGTGTTATATGGATTTGAATCAAAAATAGACCGTTGAGTTTCCCCATATAAAATCGCGCGACCGACCGCAGGGATTTTCTTTATTTACAGATAATTTAGACTAGCAATGTAGGGTGAGGTCCGCAGGGATTTTCGCTGAAAATCCCTCCGGAAAATCCCTGCGCTTCACCTCTAATAATTTTAGTTAGGTGCGTTGGGAGCTGTCCAGCCGGCTGTTGCGCAGGGATTTCAGGTTCACCTAATAAATACGAACGAAGGTAAAAGTTACCGTACCTTGTTATTGATAATAATAAGCTTCGAAGCTTATTCATGGATACCTTATTACTTGCTTATTACCTTCGAAGGTATTATTTATATTTATTTTTATTAGCAAGTTTCGCACCTCCAAGAAAAAAGTACGAAGGTAAACAATATAACCCATATTCTATCATCATATGATTTCATATTATTCATATGATCATATCATATTGATATACATATGTCCAGTCAATAAGTACGTACGGTACGTATATATGTAGGTACAGGGACCGACCGTACAGTACCTTCGAAGGGACGAAGGAAACTTAGATCAGGGCGTTGTCCGGTTTTCATATCTTGGACGGTTTTTCACCTCAACCCGAAACAGTTTTTCCCGCCGGGAAAGTGGACTTCAATATCGAGGGAGTTCAACACAGGGCTCTCTGTTGGCATGAAACCGAATTCTAACGGCACGCAGGTAAGGGATTTTGACATATCATGAAGTTCGAACGCATCTGCGTTTTCTGCGGTAGCGCATCAGGTACCCGGATCGAATACGCAAGAGCTACAGTTGAGCTTGGACAAGAACTTATTAGTCGAGGCTATGGTCTGATATACGGTGGAGGTAGTGTTGGTCTCATGGGCGATATAGCGATCGCCGTTAGTTCCGGCGGGGGGAAAGTCACGGGCATCATTCCAAAATCTCTCGAGCCAGTGGAAATATCGGGCCATTCCGTCGGTGACGTGGTGATAGTTAAGGACATGCACGAGCGCAAAGCCCGAATGTTTAAAGATTCCGACGCTTTCATCGCGTTACCTGGCGGCTTCGGAACACTTGAGGAGCTACTTGAGGTCATGACATGGCGGCAGCTTGGTCATCACGACAAGCCGATAGGCTGTCTCAATGTTGCTGGATATTTCGACCTATTTTTATCGTTCCTCGAGACTGCTGTGGATGAAGGCTTCATCAGTTCAAGCGCAAAGAAAATGCTGATAACTGCAAGGACACCGGCTGAGCTGCTCGATGAAATGGAGAAGTCTACCAAAAATCTGCGAGAATCTCGTCGTGCCTTGGTGAAAAATTGATACCACTGTGTTAGCATCGACGGTGTGTATCGCGAGTGTGGACTACCCAAATCAGACCCCCTCCTTGGCTGTCGTTTTGGGGCTTCAATTTGGGGTCCCATCTGTACCCCAGACCCGATATTACTTTCAGAACCACGTTCAATTTTGAAAGCAGACGCGTGTCAACTTGCATTGTATCTATCAAAACACCGATCAAGCCAAAACAACAGCCAAGGAGTGGGTCTGATTTGCGCAGGAGGTTTGGATGATTGGGGCCCATGGTTGAATTCAACTCCATGTAAAGCCATCGCACTTAGTTACTATTGATTGCACTGGGACGCAGGAGAATGTCGACGGTCTTTCAGCAACAATTTTGGTCTTCATAGCAAGAAGGATGCGTCGACATTTTTAAGCGCGAGGATAAATATGCCTTGCATTTTTTAAAATCAACTGCAAACGCGACAACCTGTTGTGCAAAGCTTTTTTCCCCCGGGAAGGCAGGAATGCTCCAAGGTTCCAAATGGCTACTAGGCTATGAAGTCTCGCGCGTGCCTGAAGCAAAACATGGAGAAGGAAAGGTATGAATACTTTGTAAAACGTCCTGAAAAGACCATATTTGTTGGGCAACTGCAACGAAGAGAAAAGGTTTTCCTATTCTCCATCCAACACCTATGCAGGTATTTTGGGCTTATTTCAATTGTTCGAGGTGAAAGGTTAAGGAATTGACCTTGTCAATCAAGCCGTAATCGACAGCTTCCCAAGGATTAAAATACTTCGGACGATTTATATCCTTTTCAAGCTCCTCTATGGGTTTGTTGATTCCCTTGGATAGAAGTTCGAGCTATTGCAGAAAATAGACGTCATGTTTTGTAATGTGAAACTTTATACAACATACCGTCTGCTTCTTGGTATTGCGCATTTCTTTTCGTTGAATTTCAAGGTCTGTTGCCTGTAAAAATATAGATAGCGGCAGTGAGGCGACTTGAGCCATTTCCAAGCCCTAAAAGAAGTCGCACCTGTCCTCTGAATGCGTCGATGGGCTGCTTGATCATGATGCTCGCGGAAGGTAGTGCAGCCCGATTTCCCTGGGCAGGACCATCACTTCTGATGAATTTAATTACCAAGAAGATGTGCGCTACTCACCTTTTCCCCTGACGCGAGCAACATCGCAGCCTCACCCCAAGCTGTGCCGACTGCCACCGTGTGGACTGGAGAGTTGACATATTTGATGGTATCATATATGGCAAATGCTTCAGTATCATATCCATATTTCTGCCCCTCCTGCAAATCCGCCGCGTAGACCATTCTGAATCCATCAGTTTCTGGATGAGGTCGCGAAAATCAGCAATAGTTACCTTCGATGTTCCAGTGGAGTTTATGTAAAGATATATGGGTTTTGTCTTGTCTTCGTATTGGAGATACAGGAGTTCGGCGAGTATGAGCTCAGTCACTGAGGGTACAAGTGTCATCCCCTGTGAATGATTAGTCGAGCGTACGATGTCAAGCACGAGAACAATGTCGAGTAAAATGTTTATACGAACCAGGTAAACGATACGTTCTTTGAATATGAATGAGGGAAGATCCGGAGGTGCCTGGGTTGACGCATCTCCTTGGAGACTCGGAATCACCTGTCGGACGGACAGAGGGAACAGACATGATTTAGACAGATGACATCTCAGACTTCAAAGATTGTGAAGAGATACGTACTGCGCTGATGTGAAGCACTCGGTTGGACTTAAATCTCGCCGGTGAACTGCCACGCATAAAAGAAGACCGACGCTGAAGAACAACACGACGCCTCCAGCTTGTCGATACACGGCACGTCGCCGAAGAAGCAACCTGGCATCGCGCATCATACGATCAAGACTAAGCTACTCCAAAAGACTTCGATCCATGACTTACCGACATCTTCGAGCGTATCCAAACGATTCGCTGCCTTTCACCGGGGCGTTTGAGGGCCTGCGCGAAGTCTTTTTATAGCAACATTTTCATTTATTTCGAATACGGATCGGAATACAAGAGGAATAAATACTATTACCTTCGTGTATTGGATTAATACTGGAATAACATACGTCAACGTCACGCGAGTTATTACTCATCTAAATCGCGTATATAGTCGAAGATATCATAAAATAAGAGTATATAAATAAGCATAATTCTGGATTTCAGGCAGCTGTGGACACCCCTGAGGGGAAAATTTTCAGATTTGTCCGCCCGGTTGAAAATTTTCAGATAAACTCGTCATTCTTGAGTTAATCCTCCCATACGGTAGTAGTAGTAGTAGTAGTAGTAGTAGTAGTAGTAGTAGTAGTAGTAGTAGTAGTAGTAGTAGTAGTAGTAGTAGTAGTAGTAGTATCTCCGGGGTGTCCACAGCTGCCTGAAATCCAGAATACCAGCTGACTCCCTATAAATCGTTAACTCGTTAACTCGTTGACTCGTTGACGTTGACACTCCTAAAACAGCGTCTCGCATGTTTTTTTTCTTATGGCGCCCAAATAGAAGGCGAGCGCGCTGAGCGGCTCACTAATACGCTGTTCGGCGCGAAAGATGGAGGATATCGTCATCGGGAGCGCACATCGGCGTTGACGAGTTTGCGTCGCACGATACGACGTTGCGCCTGAGCTACGGTTTCAGCGGCGAGTTGACGGTCTATATCGTAAAATCATGATATTGTTGTACCTTCGTACCTTCGAAGGTAGCTAATAAGGCGCCTTCGAACTAATAATAATAACGTAACGTCGTACGAAGGTTTGATAGTAGTCTGTGCATGGATAAAATATGAAGGTATCAATGATCAAATAAATAAATAAATAAATAAACCTCATCATGAGATTTATTTTGTGCGATGCATGCATATGATCATCTATATGCATATAATAAGTTGCATATGCATGCTCATGAACACTACGTGCAGCCGTACCCGGTCACTAACTCCTAAATTTGGGGTTTGTGGTCGGGATTCGTGTGACGAAGTAATAATTACATAAGTTACGAAGGTACCTTCATTCATTCATTCGAAGGTAATAACTTTTATCAAAAAAATTTCATATTATTGCATGCATGCATATGCTCATTAATCTGCTCATATTAGATCTGCACAAAGTGTTATTCGGCTAGCCGATCTTATTACACGACCCCAACTTATTACCAAAATGTAACAATCACCTGGTATCGTTTTTCAAGGTCGAAGGTCTATTCGTCCCATACATTGTCCACATTTTTGACATCATTATTAAATCAAGAACGATGGTCTAGCGCTACTTATAGTTGATGACATTTTTTACACCGTTAAATCTAGAACGACGGTCTATCCGTCTCTTACATTGTTGACATTTTTGCATTTTTAGTTCGAGAATCTTGAGTCAGTGTCCCGTATAGTTGTCACACTATGTTTACTCATATAAACGGGTATTTAAATATACGTATGCGCGCATCCCTCATCGGCTAGCCGACCACCCACAGGACGAACGATTCACACCTCACCGTCACTCGCACTCACGAACGGTTCGGCCTTTGGAGAATTATTATTATTATTAGAAGTGGAGGCAATATAAAAATTGGGAGGTAGACCACGCACTTTGCATCTCGAAAATGGGCTCCATATATACTCATTTGCATGTGCCGTAACCTAATAATGTTTCCTCGTCTATTTTTTGTTCAGTGGGGCACCATCGCGGGGCACTGCCGCGCGCGCCGGGTAGGTGGGACACTCAGTTCAAAAGCGAAGGCGAACGCGGGCAGAACAAAATATTGCGGCGCCGACTCGTAAAGTATAGCGCCAACACGGGTTGATCGGCAGCAGGTTCGCGACATAATGCGAAAACACAAATCGCGGGTTGCCCGTCTTCCTCTCTTCTGAAAATTTCGGACAAATCCAGAAGAAATATGGCGGAGTTGGCTGTTCCCGTGCTTTTCTTCTCGTCGGGGAACAACGCCGCAGCTGGTGATGGTCGCGCACTGCTCAGTATTCACGACATGATTAAGCTAGGTGCTCGACTCGGAGACCCGGTGACGGTTGACGTCAGCTTATCCGGTGAAGAAGTCTGCACGACTCAGACAAGTCGGCGGTGGAGATTTCTGGCTACTGTCGCTCCTCGTAACGAACAAGGCAAAGGCGGGTCAGACAAATCAAGACTTTTCGGGGCATCAATGTGCATAATCGATCCGACAGTCCAACTGAACTTTTCTGAGTCGGAGCCACCTCATCCAAGCATACCGACAGGCCATGGCCAGAAATTGGTGGGAGTTGTGCGTTTGTTGTCAACAACAAGACCTTTGTCGAGTTTCACTGCTTTGACTTTGATGGTACCGGAACACACCCGAAACCCGTCAGTCGTGAAGAATATATCAAATTTGCTGCAGGGACGCGTGTTGTCGTCGGGTGCAGTATTCCATTTCGTGCGTGAAGCTGAAAATTTGGTTTTGTCAGTTGTCACGGCGGAGTTGACTCAGGATGACCAGAACGGGAGCACTTGCGGGAGGGTGACTACAGACACTCATATAACTTTTATAGATGCCATCAATAAAGACGGGCGCAATAATGATGTCGTGAACACACGTCAGATATCCAGGGCAAATAATGAAAACGTCATGGTAGGCGCCTGTGACATGCATTCGCCAATAAGAGAAGCTATCATTTGGCCAACCCTCCACGCAGAAGACGCGCGGGCTCTTGGTGCCAAGTTTCCCCGCGGTGTGCTTGTTCACGGACCTCCCGGTGTCGGGAAAACTTCAATTTCTCTGATTGCAGCGACTGATGTTGGTGCTTCTGTACATGCACTCAACGCAGGGGATATTTTCGGCCCATATGTTGGCGACACAGAGGCTAGGATGAGAGCTGCTTTCAGGAGTGCTCAGCGAGACGCAAAGCGCGGCAGGCCATCATTTATCATGCTAGATGAGATAGATACCTTGTGCCCTGCTCGCGTAATTTCAAGGGACAGTGCTCCGCATGGGTCGAGGCACGTGACTCAGCTTCTAACACTCATGGATTGCGGACTTTCCTCTGAAAGGAATTATAAAAATGACAAACCAGGAGATTCCTACCCCCTTGTGTTGGCAACTACGAACCGCCCAGACGTGCTTGATGCTGCACTTCGGCGTCCAGGTCGGTTTGATATCGAAGTTGAAATTAAGTTGCCCTGTGCTGTAGAGCGTGAAATAATCTTGAGGCAATATACTCAACTGCTGCTTATGGGGTCTGATGTCTGCCTCAAAACTATTGCGGAGCGAACCCAAGGATATTCTGGAGCGGATCTTTCAGCCTTGTGCCGGGAAGCTGCAATGCTGGCGATAAGCCGCCGTAATACGGACAAACCGTTCGAGTCAATCACGGCATCTGATGTTTCAGTGTCTGATGGTGATTTTTCAGAAGCATGCAGAAGAATGCGTGCTTCGCTGATCCGTGGTGTGGATGTTGACTTGAACCCTGTAAAGTGGGAGGACATTGGTGGCCTGGATGATGTCAAGGAACAATTGCAGAAGACGGTAGAATGGCCCTTGCTGCATGCTGATGCATTTCTGCGGCTAGGTTTATCTCCTCCGCGTGGTGTTTTACTCTACGGTCCACCAGGTTGTGCAAAGACCACTCTGGCCCGCGCAGCTGCAACTGCATCTGGAGCGACCATTATTTCACTTTCGGCCGCGGATGTGTTCAGCAAGTATGTGGGTGAAGGAGAAGTTTTATTGCGCGACACTTTTTCGCGCGCGCAGCGCTTGGCCCCGGCTATCATTTTGCTCGATGAAATAGATGGGATGGTTGGATCCCGTGGTTCAGATCATGCATCCAATAATAGCGAAATCGGAGCACGTATCTTGTCCGTACTGCTGACAGAAATGGATGGTTTAGATCAGTCAAAAGCGGGAATCGTGCTGGCCACTACCAATCGCGTAAAGTCGGTTGATCCTGCACTCATGCGCCCGGGGCGCCTGGATGTTAAAATAAATATACCAAAACCTGGTGAAACTGCCCGCTTTGCTTTGCTGCGTGCGTGCTCAAGAAACGTCCCACTGGATGATGACGTCGACCTTTTTGCGATCGCATCCCGCGCGAAAGTATTCACTGGCGCCGAACTCTCCAATGTAGTTCGCGAGGCTGCAATAACAGCTCTGAGAGAGAACATACATGCGAAAAGTGTTGCACAGCGTCACCTTGAGGCAGCACTTGTAGCGATGATTCCGTGATTAGTTTGAAAAAAGGCACCTTTGAAGGTGAAACAAATTTCCTTGCTGAAGCCGTTCGTTCACATTCAAAATTGATGACAGCTGTCGTTTGTGCACATCACAATATTGATAAATGATACCTTCGTATTAGATAAACTATTGAACTGCTGTCGTTTCGTTTAAGAATCAATATTTGAAATCTATCCCAAACTGACATCACGATTTGCTCAAGAGCTCCGAAACTGATAGATTTTTGCAACAGCATGAAGCACAGTGACAAAGGCAATGAAACAAACGCTCATGAGCAGTACAACGACCTGGTAGTCGAGAAGGGTGGTCAAAATATGAAAGAGCGGAAAATATGCTGATATCAATTGACAAAGTAGAGAAAGTTCCGGGGTTAACACCCTCATCACGCACCGGGGTAATCTTTAGCCCCGGGGAATCATCCGCATAGTAACGAAGCATCGACATTGAGTTCACGGCGCCGCCGCTGCTTCCGCTTACGCGGCTGCCAGCATTTCTACGCCTGAGACCGCCTAAATCGTGGGGAGAGATCGTGATGGCTTGTTGGCCTGTTTCTCAGTTCGAAAAGACGTCTTTCAGAAAACACACCTGAAGTCGAAACTGTAGAGGAGGTCGGAGCAGTTGATTCCTCGTTTCGCGCCGGTTTGCTGCGGCTTGGGCCGTTTCCCACCATTTCCGATGTTGTGGCGTCCTGGCTCTTCGCGCAGTGGCCCGTAGAAAAAACCTCACCGCGAACAAAAATTACGAACCGATGTGGGAAAAAAATCGGCGAAAGACCTGGAAAATATGGGGAATCGTCGAATATTGCTGGGTTTTGCCTATATATTACGAAGGTAGAAGGTACATACGAAGGTACCTTCGAGGGTATTATTTTAAACGAAGGTACGAAGGTACTTTTTCTCATCGGTGGCGAACTGCCTATCTATGAGCAATCAGCCTGATCGTTCGCTTCGTACGATGGACAGTCAAGTCATACAAAATACTTTATATACATAACAGAGTAAACCGTCAGCTACGTAAGTCCGTATTATTCCCCGCCGCCGGACATGTTTATATATGTGAATGATTGTGAATGTATATGGATGCATATGGTAATAGTATACTATATACATAGACTACGAAGCATATGTGTTTCTAATAATAAGCAAGGTACCCTGAAGGTATTTCGGCTCAATTTCAGGATTATTGGAGTGGGAAACTTTTTAAATACCTCCATATATGATATGGAGTAGTGTTTAAATCTTATTAAGAACTTTCTTCTCAAGGCTTGTATGGGCTTTTAGAGCCGATGGAGCATCCGTACAAAATCTCTACCATGTGGTTATGTCACAACGTGGAAACGTGTGAGCGGTTGTAAGGATTGGGAAATAGACCATTTGCCCTATCGTGGACTTTCGGTCGGCAGTAAGGTTACCATGCGATCCCGGTCGGTTGCAAATACAGACACGCGCTTCGAGCCAAACATTTTGGGTCGCGGGTGTTTAATTTCCTATGGCGCCCTGTTTGAACGGCGAGCGCGCTGAGCGGCTTACTTATACGCTGTTTAGCGCGAAACATGGAGGACGCCATCATCAGTAGTGCGCATAGGTGCTGCCGAGCTCGCGTCGTCAGATATTGCGTTGCACCTGAACAACGTGACAGATACCGTCCAGAGCTCGAACCAGGAAATGACGGTTCAATTTATAAGGCGAAATTCGTCGTATAAATTAAACAGGCATTTTTTGAGTCGCGACCCTTCCATGGTCTATTCATTTGGTCAAACGAGATTCGTTCGTAAAACTGGACCATATAAGGGGCTACTTGAGACTGTCCCGAAGTGGTTTTCGGGGGCCTGTCCGGCCGAGTTTTTGGCCAAAATTGTAATTCGACCCGTCTTCGGATTCGTGAGGTTCCGGGTTTTCGTTCGGCGTCGAGGTAGCCGGGTTCCGGGGCGCGGCGCGGCGTCCGCGGCGCGCGAAGACAAAAAAATCGCCGGTCTGGGTGGTTTCGAAGGCCGTCGCATTCCTCCCCAGCGGTCACTTTCCCTATGGGCAATTAGTCAGACCCTCCGGGCACGAAAGGATGCGCACACATGCCGGTGCTCCTGGACCGAGAAGAGGTCGGTTTCGGGCGTTTCACGGTGAGGAGATCAATTGATCCTGTTTGGATTGCCCGTGGGCGCGCGGCAAGTTGCCGAAACCGACCTCGAGGTTCGGTCAACAGGCAGGTCCGACACCTCTTTCGCGGCCGCCGACGCTCGGTACGGCCGCGGCCGGCCCTGTGACGCCCGCGGGGCGTGTTGGGGGGCGCGACGCACGCCTCGAGACTTTTTTACCGGCGAAAAACGATGGTCGGTTGACGCAATGGCAATCAGTGACAACTCGGGGAGGCCCAGGTAAACCAGCCTCATATTTTTATACTGATGATGTATCCATAGTCGTTTATTCGAACTCGGTCTTGATAGGGAACTCCGACTTCGCGGATTCGACTTCGTTTTCGTTGTCTGCACTCGGGCCGAAGTCTTCTTCCGTGGACCTGTCGGGGTGGAGGTATCGCTAGGGTTAGCTTCGGGGTCGATCGTATCAGTCGCTAGGGTTTGTGCGCTTCTTCTGGGTTCGCTTGCTTGCTTGAAGGTACCTTCATTCGTAAGCTTCGAATATGCATGTGTACGTACACACGAAGCTTATTATATATTACCAGGTAGATAGTCTGAATTTCAAGCAGCACCACTACTACGTACTGTTATTGGTGAAATAATATAAAAAGTAATACGAAGGTGTAATTTACACGAACGAAGATATCCATATATGTGCATATGATATAAATAATCAAATATAACAGTTTTGATGACTGAAGACTGCGATATTGGTTTGGATGCCGATCGTAGTCCACGTCATAAAGGTATCATACGTACGCGTAATGTTTATTTAGAATAGGGCTTCGAATTCTGCATTATATTAACACATACCTTCGAACGAATCGAAGGTACGAAGGTAGACTATGAAAAACGGGATCAATACTGACGACTCGAGCTCGGCAACACCTTTGCACACTACTGATAATGATGTCCTCCATATTTGGCGCCGGACGGCACATTAGCTGAGAGTCCAGACGCGCCGCCCAAGCTAGCTAACACTTAGCTAGGCGCCAGACACGTGCGACCCTGTTTATTTGGCGCGAAGGGCGTGTCGGTATTTGCAACCGACCGGTGATCGTATGGTAACCCATACATCTACTGCCGACGACCGAAAGTCAACGATATATATATGAGCATATGGAAATGGTCTAAAACTGCGTCCCACCCAGAATATTCCCAGGTTTTCCCCGAATTCTTTTCCCACTGATGGGTGTGAAGCTCGTGCCAAGCAAGGATAGATCGTGCTTGTCACAAAGAATGTGAGCTGCTGAACGAACGGAAACTGCTTCTGAACAACAATCCTGAGTTGCTTCTCTCAGCGGGAGCAAACTACTACTATCCGCGCGACAAGAAAGTCGACTGCAACGCATTGAGTTGTTAGGTTTACTTGCACCTTCTCGAGCTTGTTTACGGCAACCGGCGGTAATCAGGAATCCCGGATGATATTTACGTCATCAACGTGTTTATGGCCTTGGTCACCAACCCATGTCTGGCTTTCTTGCATGGGCCATCCGGAATATCCAAGGCGCACGAAACACCCGAAATGGCGGAATGAGAAGTTGAGAATTTCTTTTTCGAGACTTGCAGTGCACGATGCCGATTTTGTTCACAAGTATTCTCATAGCCGCGCATTGTGTGGCAGCGAATCGTCCGCGAGCGATGATCAATCCGCGGGGCCCAGACGTGCAGAACCTTCAAAAAACTGGGCAGAGTTGTCAAATTTATCGTCCACTATGATGGGCGGCAGGGGGATGAGGAATTTAAAGTCAGAGAAGGAGCTGTTGGCTGTCAAGGCTTTGGCAAAGGTAAGGCTCTCAGCTAAAGGCCGGTCACCGCACGAGAGGAGGACGTCGTCATTCCAGGCAGCGCCAATCGACTGCTCTACAGCGGCGTCTGTTTTCTGTCCATCTGATCTGCCTTATGGGGCTTCCAAAAGGGGTTCGCAGGGACAAAGATTTTCTACATGTTTGGCTACTTCTGGTTCTGACATGCACAAGTTTGTTGACGCGTTGGACCGTACACGTTGTTCATTAGATAAGAACTCTGCTCATAACCCGACCGAGCTCATTCCCGGGCCTTCTATTTCAGGCGCAAATATGGGCATCAGAGAATGGGACTCGATGATCGATTGGAAGATGATGGAACACCAGGATTATGAGACCCTTCCTGACGATCAATTTGAAAAGTTATCAGACAAGTTGCATATCAAAGAAAACTGGCGGCCGACAGTTAGCTACTTACTTAGCCTCGGTCTCAGCACTAGCGAGCTGGAGAAGGTTCTTGTCAACTGCGAAGAGCTTTTCAGAAGACCCGTTGCTACAATCATGACGAGGGTGGACTACCTTCAAAATGATGTCGGGTTTGGATATCCTGAGTTGCGTAAGCTTATAGACAAGGAACCAAAAATTCTTTTGCAACGGAATCGCCATTCAGTAGCCCGATGTCGATACCTCACTGATCTTGGCATCCCATGTGAGAGTCTACCCAAGCTTCTGCGGAGACAACCACAAATCTTACAATTATCTGTTGCAAAAGGACTGGCGCCGCGTGTCAATTACTTCAAGAAATCGTTGCTGATTCCCGAGACAGACATTGCAAAGCTCATACAACGAAATCCTGCTGTTTTGACGTTTTCTATTGAAAATCAAATGAAGCCAAGGATTGAATATTTTAAGAACCTTGGCATTCCTCAGCATGGAGTTGTGAAGATGATCGTGAAACATCCCCACTTGTTGCATTATAGTTTTGAAGGCCTGGAAGAGCACATTAATTTTCTTTTCTCTATTGGAATGAGCGAGGAGGACGTGGTACATACCGTAACAAGGCTGTCGCAAATATTCTCTCTCAGTGTCGAAGAATCACTAAGGCCTAAGTTTCGATATCTTACCGAAGAGCTAGGAGGCGATGTGAAGACCTGCGTCAAATTTCCAGCTTACTTCTCTCTTTCCCTCGACCAACGAATTCGGCCGAGGCACACGTACATGCAGCGCTTAAATTGCGCTCCAGATCCATTCCCGATGAAGTATCTCAGCGAAAATGATAAGGCATTCGCAGGGAGGGCGCGAAGGAGCCTGGACGACTATGCCAGCTACAAAGTAAGGCAGTTCTTCCCACCTAGACCCATAAAGATTTTACAGAGGTGCCCCTTTCCCTGTTAACCCTCCAAATTCTCTCTCCCCTGTGTTTTTTGGGGCCGCTCGCTGTGTGCTTTCTCCTGTACCGGGAACTTAACATGGAATTGCCTCGAGAATCGAACGAATAAATCTAATCTCTCAGTGACCGGAATCTATTTATTTGCACAGGAATCCATGGTACCAATTTTCAAGTTGGAAACTGCAAAACAGAAACAAAAGGCATCCGAAAAGATCAGAACAAAGCAAATCGCTAAGTTACACGAGACGCGGCAGGATAATCAGCGCGAGGTCCTTAAAAAAGGACAGCTGTACAGCAAGAGACTCGTCGATGCTCGCAACTCTATGAGCCGTGGAACGATGCTTGGAATTTCACCGAAAAAATATCGCGGTATTTTAGAGGTCCACACGCAGAAAAGCTCGGGCCGGCGACTTTCGTGAATTTTCTTTACATTCGCGACCGAGGATGTTCGTAGTGATGATGACAAAGAGTGATCGTGGCAATGAAGACAAAGAGTGATCGTGGTGATGATGACAAAGAGTGTTCGTGGTTAGTTTATGGCACGCTTTCTCGACTCCTAGCTCTGTTCATAAGCATGCATATGTTGCAGCTTCTTTTGCAGTTCGGCAACCTTCAAGTTATAGATAGAATATCAATTGCATAGAATAACTTTGTTGATTATGTGAGAGACGCTCACCACTTTTTGCTTGCCATCTTGTTTACTCTCTAACCCTTTTATCGCCTTGTCCAAACGACTCCTACGTAAGTGAGTGAATTAGAGAGCATAAGCGAGGTATGGAGGTCAGCTGCAGATCAACTGGGCCGACTCACGTCTCGTGCTCGATGAAACCCATGCGCTTAGCGACATTACTTATCGCCTCAACTTTATCCTGCCTGATCAATGCAGGTCCAATGAGCTTGTAAACCTTTGCATCATTATCAAGCCTTTCGAGCTCCTGTGTTGGTAAGAATACAAACGTTGAACGGGGATCTGGAAAAAAAGGTATCCAATGCTCGAGATCAGATGCGAGCACAGATGTAGCTCATCTTCTCACCTTGTGCACGAGATCATTTTCGCTGTACTGGTGCGAAAATTGGCGTCGACTACTCACATTTCTACTCAAGTCTGCGATCAGAACGGAGTAAGCGCGCGGCGCGTTAAGGCAGGTCAGACAACGGGGAAGAAAGGGAGGCGAGTCGTGCGAGCGTCGCGACGACCTCTCTGCATGGAATGTAAATCATTGGCCTCAAGTGATATTTTGTCGCGTAATGCTCCTATGGCTGACATGGCTATGCAATGTGCCGGCCGATGCGAATCTGAAGGCGTGGTCGGTTTCGTTCTCTGCGGGAGCGAACTGGAGAAGATGGCACGGTAGAATCAATATTAATTCGACATTTCCGGGGTTAAAAGTGAGCTCATTGGTTATTATTGTTATTACGAAGGTATATTAAATATAATATTAGTGCTATTTTACCATATCATGTATATATATGTGATATCATAATATTATAATATATGATGATATCATATTTGGAATAAAAACCATTAGCACTAATAATATATATAATACCTTCGTAACAAGCAATGCAAGAATACATATGCATGGCATTCAGGCGTCGCGTATAATAATATACATGCATGCATGACTCATGCATGCATACGTACGTACGTACGTACGTACGTATTATACGTACCTTCGTATTCGTACATATTATATACCTTCATTCGGATATCCATACATACATGTATTAATAAGGTAGATAAGTCATACATATTATCATACATGGACACACCGCGTGGGTTACACTACGCAAAAAACCAAGGCCAGGGTGGAAGAGAAGGCGGAGGGAACGCCGAACGTCCCGAGCGGGCGACTGAAGTCGCCCGCGGAGGCTGTCCTGGTACAGGCTAATGTCCGACAGGTCCCTGCCCATGTGCGGTGGTGTCAACGATCGATCGCGTGGGACTAACAGAACCAGGAAAGATTTCCGCCGAGATATTCACCCAGATGGAATATAAACCTCATCATAGTCTAGCTAGATTCATTCGTACGAAGGTTTCTTTCTGCTTTACTTATTATTTGGTCGCTTGTCTTCTTATTATTATCAAATAAAATATGATCGATGTTTTATTCCATGCATGTTGCATGCATATATATTATTATTACTAATAATATCTTCGCATTATTATTATTAGTAGTTATTACCTTCATTCGTTAGTTCGAACGAACGTGTACGTACAAAGATAGTCACCTTATTATTTATATTATTACTTCGTTCCAAGATAGAGATACGAAGGTAATACTGTAGCTACTAGCTAGCTAGCTAGAAGCCGAGCTCTTAGGGTTTCAACACTTCTTTCGTTTCTCTGGAAAGGGCGAGGGGCGGGGATGATGGCGCATTCTCAATCGTTTTCCACTACAGTTGGCTGCCCGCGGTTATCGGCCATCAGTGTTAAATGTTTCGCGCTGAAAGGCGTCATGAATCGTGAAATGCACCCGCGACCAACTTTTTTCAGGGCAGCTCTGATTCCTCGGCGGAAAGGCTTCCCAAGCAAACCGGCCCTTAATAATTCTCCGGGGCTTCTGCAGCTTGATAACGTGCCGCTCTTCACATGGCGGCAGAGAACAGCTGGCGTGATTTATTCATATTCGCCCGCGAGCGCCAACCCAGGCGCTTCGTACAGTGAACACAAGCCAAAAACACCTCCACCCGACCTTCCCTCGCTTCTTCTTGACAGCCGGATCATCTACATCGGGATGCCGCTTGTCCCAGCAGTGACTGAACTCATCGTATCAGAACTGCTCTACATGCAGTACACAGACCCTGCGAGACCATGCTACATCTACATCAATTCGACCGGCTGTCAGAGAGCAGATGGAGAAGTTGTGGGCTTTGAAACTGAGGCGACATCCATTTACGACACTATGAAATACATCGGTAACGAGATATTCACAGTCGGAACAGGTGTCGCTATAGGTCAAGCCTGCATGCTTTTGTCAGCCGGGGACAAGGGCAAACGGTTCATGACTAAAAACGCTACGGCGATGCTGCACCAACCAAGGGTACCCTCAACTGGTCAGCGGCAAGCAATAGAGCTTCACATAAAATGGAAAGAGGTGCTGGAGCAAAAGAAAACTATGGTTGACATTTTAAGTCAAACGACCGGACACTCGAAGGAACAGATTGACAAGGATATCCAGCGTCCGATGTATATGACGGCGGAAGATGCGATTGCATATGGTATCATCGACAAAATTGTTGACAAAAATTCTCAGGCTATCGACACTGTTCTGTCAACCGACCAGTGGGATTCAGCCGCTGGACTTGTGAGAACCACGCGTGCTGCAAACATGGAGGAGGCGAGAACGAAAAATAAATGATTCGCGATTCGGGATTTAGAACTGAACGCTAGAATCACCACATGCATAGAAGTGTTAACCCGAGTGAATATACTGTTGCACTCTTCCTGGGCAACTTTGAAAGTGCGAACCGCAAAACAAACCTGCTCTTGAGATTCAAGTGTTGACATGGATCGAAATACGCGCTCGATGGGACGCAAAGTCTATCCATAATTTGCTACCTTTCATTCCTCTGAATCGTACCCGAACACACTCGAGAAAACCTCCAGAACTTTTGTACCTTCGTCAATTGTTGCCATGGGATCCTTTCGAAGCCTGTGGCGGAGGCAAAGTGTAATGATGGAATATACGTCTTCATCGGTAACTTCTGTGGATCCCCGGTAAGCGGCGGCGGCGCGGGCGGCGCGAGTCGTGACAAGATCACCACGCAGACCGTCAACATCAAGCTCTGCGCACACCTGTGAAATTTTAAGACGGATATCCATTGGGACCTCAACTGATGGTAGTAGCGTGCGTGCGGCAGAGAGTTTTTCAATTACTTGATCCTGTTCTTCCTTGTACTTGTCCCGGAACTCCTTCGGGGATGTGTCGAAGGCAGTCCTTTCTTCGACAACCCTTACGCGTTCCTCCGGCAACTTAACAGTTTTGATTTGTGCATGCATGCCAAACCTGTCAAGAAGCTGCGGTCGAAGCTCACCCTCCTCCGGGTTTCCTGAGCCAATCAAGATAAAACGCGCTGGGTGACAGATGCTGATACCTTCACGTTCCACGGTGTTCCACCCTGATGCAGCGGAATCGAGGAGGACGTCTACAAGATGATCATCAAGAAGATTGACCTCGTCAACATAGAGGATACCACGATTCGCTTTCGCCAGGAGTCCGGGCTCAAAAGCCTTTGTCCCTTCAGTTAACGCTTTCTCAATATCTATTGTGCCGCATACACGGTCCTCGGTTGCTCCTAGGGGTAGATCAACCATGTTGATAGGGATCTTGACAGTCTCAAAGTTTTCACCGGCCCGGAAGGCTGCGAGAACATCAGGAGACATCAAGTTTGGATCAGTTGGGCTACTCATGAAGGGGTCATCCTTGACCACATCAATCAAAGGGAGCAGGTCGACTAATGAGCGGACCGTGGTGGATTTTCCAGTCCCACGATCGCCCATTACCATTATACCTCCGATGTTTGGGTCGATGATGTTCATGATAGCTGCGAACTTCATCTCTTCCTGGCCAATGATGGCGCTGAAAGGGTATACTGGACGAGCAGCAGTGTCCTCTTTTGTTTCCCTATCGGCAGCTGTGGCACGACAAAGAGTGTGAAGGACGATCATCTAGAAATGAAATGTTTTATAGCGTTGGCATCTTACCTTGGGCAAGAACCTTCGAAATAATGGTTCGCTTGTCCTCTGTGTTTGGCCTCCTCCGTATCCTGATACAAACGTTCAGACAGTTGAGCGTGAAACACGGATTGTTCCGACGAAAGAATAACACCTGTTCGAGGCGAAAGTCGCTGCAACATTTGATGCATTCGAAGGAACTGCGAAATGTGAGATGTCTGTAAGCTTTTCGCGAACTACGTTTGATGATGAGCACCGCGTGGTGCGCGCTATCCGTGCTCAACTTGGAATCGGTAGTCTATCCTCGGGGGCAAGCTTCCGTAATCGCTACGAAGTTGTACTCGTCGTGACCTCACCTGTCAAAAAAGATGCGAACGTCATTGAGAGAATCGGCTGTTGTATATAGCGAGCGAAGACGGGGAAAATTTTATGCGGTCGAGATCGGGAGCGCAACGATCGGATACTTTGGCAATGTTCTTTATCTTCCGGCCCAGTACGGATCAAAAGATCGAAAGATCAAAAGATCGTATTTCAGATCTTAATTCGATCGGCTCTTCCTGAAACCAGTGGCTATGGGCCCCCGTCGTCTGATTTCCGTACGGACATCATTATATTCCATGCTGGAATAATATTATCGATATTCGAAATAATTCAAAAAAAATACAACGCGAAAAAATTTTTATTCAAATAAAGTTTATTCAACCTGTTCCATACCGCGTAAAATTCAAAGTTTATTCAACCTACCGCGTAAAAAATAATGGATATATGATGAGCAACAAAATCTGATATGATGTGGCGATATATTTATATCATATATAGTTCTCGATTGCCAAATAAATAAATATATTAACAGAGTGATATATATGTGGAAGGGTACGTAGAGAACGAATACACCATCTTCGAACGAACGGGGCAAGGAAATATGGAAGCAATCAAACCAATGACCTGACAGTTTGCGTGTCAAGGTATTTCGCACCTGTGCAAATTCTCAACCTGAGGGTATATATGTGTGACTATTTATGTTATTATTATTACGACCTTTTTTAATAAGAGACTTTATTTATTTATTACCTTCGAAGGTACCTTACTTACTTATTACTTGCTTCGTATGTATTCTGAATTTCATTAGCGTGAGCCAGTTTTAACGTAACTTAATTTGAATATATATATTTAAATTATATTTATTTAAGGATAAGTCGCTTACGTGAACATAATCGGAATCTTTATACTGTTTGCCCACTGGAGTAATTGTGTGGATCGTAATGATAAAGTCTTACCTTCGAAGGTACTTATTAAAATCGTTATGCATATAAAAAAGTGGCTCGCCCTATCTAATTATGAAATTCAGAATACCTTCATACTGCATGTAATAAGCTTCGTTTTTTCGTACCTTCGTATCTATCTTCGTAAATAATAAGAACTATATATATATGGACAGGGGTGACGTAATTCTCGGACTAGCGCCCAGCGCGTGTCAGCATGTATTCCTTGAGTTATTAAACCAGCGTTTCCGTCTCTGAAATGCTCCGAGCCCTCCTCGGAGGCTTATTGTTGTTGCTTGCACATGCTGTCGAGACACGCGCTCAGACCGCACGCGCTCGCGGCTCGGCTTACGAGGCATGTCTAGTGTCTGAGGAGGATATGCAAACCCCCTGAATAGTATTTAATTACAAATCGGGGCGTACACGGCATCCACGCGTCGGAGTGTCCCTCGAGTGTGATGTGCACGTGTGCGTGTTCGTTCTCCTATGAGCAAATCCCCTGATTTTCAAAAGGCCGGTTTATTAAAAAAATACGTCACCCCTGTCGTCCTTAACCAGCAAGTAAATGCATTGGTTCCGCAATAACCTTTTTAAACGGTTCAAAAAAGTTTGCGAAACAGAAGCAGCGCAGGTCCTAGCAGAGAAGTATCATGCTCATCGCAGATGAGAGACAACTGTATTTGAGACAGCGTTTCATCGACTTTCTTGATTCGTCGCTGTTCGGAAACTATCACAAAGTTATTGAGGATCTCATCGAAAGTAACGAGAGGCGTTTAGCGATCGACTTGAACGCACTGCGCCAGTTTTCTTCGGACTTAGCTACCGGGTGAGCCTAGAGGGTCTCCACGCTGCAAATCACAATCTAATTCTAGCGCACTTTTCTCTGTAGACTACTCCGAGAGCCGGGAGACTATTTGTTAGCTTTAAAACAAGCAGTTGAGGAGTTAGTTGGTGCAATAGATCCAAAGTTTCTCGGGCACGGCGATATCCACGTAACTCTCACGGGAGGGTAAGAGCCAAGTTATGCAAGTTCGACGACTGCAAAACCAAGACTCTTCTCCTCCACAGCTTTGGATATCACCGCATCTCACCTCGAGAGCTATTGTCGCCATTCCTTGGAAAAGTTGTCAGCGTCGAGGGAGTGATAACAAAATGTGCGTCTCCTTCATCACTTCGAGGTTGTTCTTGCTGAAACAATGCTTTGATGTTGGAAGGCTCCTGTGTCCGTCCGAAAGTTGCGAGAACTACTCACTTTTGCGAGGCTACGGGGTAAGATTCTTGCCTGTGTCAAATCTTTGGCGGCTTGATGCAAGGCTTCATTGCAGGAGCTTCATCACTCGGGAGTACAGAGATTCGATTTCAACAACCGGGGCTCCAACAACCTCCATCTACCCAACAAGGTCAACTTGTATTATCCCGTGAAAATCACCTTTACATTGGATTAACTCTAAACACTACTTCTGACCGGCAACAGGGATCAGAACGGAAATTTGCTCACGACAGAATTCGGTTTGTGTTCGTATCGTGATCATCAAACACTCGGCATGCAAGAGATGCCTGAAAACTCGCCTGCTGGTAAGGTCAGTTTTCCAACCGAAATCGATCGTGCTGCGAGACATCCTCCGAACAGGTCAGCTTCCACGCTCTGTCGATGTTATTCTAGAGGACGACTTGGTAGATGCGTGTAAACCTGGTGATCGAGTGAGCGTTGTTGGTATTTATAAAGTTGGTCTTAATCTTTTCCCACCGCATCCGCAAGCTACATCATTTTTTGTCTTTGTCGAAGGCCATTCCTGCAAAATCGATGGGATCGGGCATAACTGGAGTATTTCGGACCGTTCTCGTCGCACTCAGTGTTTATCAACTCAGTAAAGAAGTCGCAGCTCCAGCTTTAAACCACGAGGTAATCATGCTACCTGCATATTGAAACATCAAATCATTTTGTATGAAAACGGTTAACTTGTGAAGGACATACAAAAAATTAACGAGCTCCCGAGGAGAATGAACCCCGACGGGTTACTGGAACTCCTCGGTCGATCATTTGCCCCGTCTATTTGTGGTCATGAAGTGCGTCTTTCATGCCGTTTGCATCCTTGATCTTGATTGATGTTGCTTCAGGAAATTAAAAAAGCGCTCGTCCTCTTACTGTTCGGCGGCACAGAGAAGAATCTTTTGAATGGGACGCACATTCGTGGAGACATCAACTGCCTAATGGTTGGAGACCCATCCGTCGCAAAGTCTCAACTTTTAAGATGCGTTATGGGCGTGGCTGCGTATGCAGTCAGGTATTCACTTATTCCTGGCCGCCCACTGCCTCTCTTGAATCTTCTTACACTCTGGCAGTACTACCGGACGAGGATCTTCCGGTGTCGGTCTAACTGCTGCAGTTACCACTGACCAAGAAAGTGGTGAAAGAAAGCTCGAAGTAGGGAGCCCTGTCCTTTGCGAAGTCGTGTAAATCATACCTTTCCTCTCGAGCAGGCGGGTGCAATGGTTCTTGCAGATAGAGGAGTGGTGTGTATTGACGAGTTTGACAAAATGAATGATTCAGACAGGGTCGCAATCCACGAAGTTATGGAGCAGCAAACTGTTACTATTGCAAAGGTAAAGGCACACTTTAATATCCCCCTCCGGTTTCTTGATCTCTCCTGGCAGGTGAATCAATCGATTACGACTCACTTTCTGCTCCTTATTTTGATTCTCAAGGGTGGCATTCATGCTTCGCTGAATGCTCGATGCAGTGTAGTGGCAGCCGCAAATCCAATATATGGCAGCTACGATCATAGCCATGGAATTACGCGTAACATCAATCTTCCAGATTCACTTTTGTCTCGCTTCGACATGCTGTTTATCGTTCTTGATAGATCTGACTCAAAGGTGGCCATTTTCGTTGACGCGTTTCCCTGCATTTTCTAAGCGTGAAGCGACCGTGTCCAGGTTGATCGAGCCATCTCCTCGCATGTCCTCGACATGCATTCCCGCGAAAATCCAAGTTTGTCCACAAAATTAATGTTGCAGAGAGATGTTACGCTTGCACAGGGCAAAAATGTAAGCACTTGAATTGTGTGCGGCTGGATGAATACACTAAATTCAAATTTTAGGAACTTGAATCATCCATGTACATGTCTCATGGTGCCCTTGGAGAAGTTTTGTCGAAAAGATTTCTTCAGAAATACATATACTATGCAAAACATAGACCCTGGGAGCCTACCTTAACACCTGGTGCAGAGAACTTTATTGCTGAGCAATATTCTCGATGGAGGGTTGACAAAGTAAGGGCACAGTCCATTGAATTCAATTCTCGTTGACTTTCCTGAGTTGAAATTTTGCAGGCGACCGAGTCGCGAGCTCGACGAACTCTACCGATCACGGCGAGGACCTTGGAGACCATGATCCGTCTCTCAACAGCTCATGCAAAGATGAGAATCTCGAAATCAGTCGATGTTGTTGATGCCTCTGTCGCAATCGACATAATGCGATTTGTTGTCGAGGCAGAAGGCTTAACTGTAGACAAGACAAACGGGACGGGTCCAGAATATCACCAAAAAGACGAAGGTTAGTATCATGCGCACTAATATATGTCGTCGCCGAGCTAATACGTGGTTTCCTCAGTAACTGCGTTAAGCAGAGGCTCTCTTGCAGGCATTTCGATGTCAAAGTTTTTAATGTTTCAAAAGAAGTTTCAAAAGTACGCTGCTTCTGCTCTCTAGTTTCCAAGCTTAGTAGCATGCCCTTTCCTACAGACTAATGCAACATCGCGAAGCGATCCAGTTGCAAGATCTTCATGAGGAAACTTCGGCCTGGAAAGCCGATAACGAATTCACGACAGAGGAAATCGGAGCAGCATTAAATCACATGCAGGTGTGTGCATAGTGGAATCAGATGCCCCGCAAATTATGTTAAAACTAAATTCTACAAGGCACTTGATAAGCTGATGATGCACAACGACACCATTCATCTTATTTGACGCACATTGCATCACCTTCGCATTTCTCTTCTAATGAAAATAGCCCGCGCCGCACCTGTGGTGCTTTTAAAGTGAAACATGAAAATTGCACAAATCATCATTATCGCCGCAAACAGATGTTAATCTACTTGCACGTGTTGCAATACCCAATATTTATGTTTCACTACAACCACAATCACTATGAAACCAGACAACCTCGGCGTACTTGGCGGCGAGCGCATCCGTCAGCACCGAGTTGGTCATGATGCCGATGCTGGCATACGGAAAGATAACCCACGAGCGATGGTGTCAGACCCATGAACGGACCACGCAGGCCCTCCGCCTTAAGCACCCCGGCGATCACGATCGCCATCGAGCACCCGCCCGCGCTCTTGACGATCTCCAAAGGGTATAGCGCCGTCTGCGCCGCCGCGCCCGTTACATTTTAGTTACGTGACTGCGAAGATGCGTGCTGGTTTCCATGGAATACGTCAAAAGTATCCTGCACTTGTTGTTTGTGGCCCATAAGCGCATCCAAAGCCGCCAACATCGAGTTTTGTGTCAGGAGCTTTTCCTGTCGCAGACGCTGTGCATGAAGGTCGCACGAGGCCTGAAAAATCACGAAGGTGTCTAAGCACTTAACGGCGCGCGTGCAACATTTTTGTATTGATTACCTGACAGTGGCGAAGTATAGATTCAACATCCGCGACTATGTTCTTTGGAAATCTCTTTTGTAATTCAATCTGCTGGCTGAAACATGTGAGTACTGCAACTTTCTGAACAACATAAAGACCTTTCCTGCTCTTCTATTTCTGCTATATTCGACATCAACACCTTCAGTAAACTTTGAATACGGTTTCGTTCGGCAACATAGTCGTGCTCGTGACGACATACATTCAGATCGAGAGCATTCACCAAGACCATTCTGGAACCGTTTGCATTATTAGATGATGATTATGAAGGGACATGAAAACTGACGCGCCTTTCTTGAAGATTTTTCTGACTTTCTTGCAGATTCTGCGCAAACAGTCGCTCGCGCTCAATACACCTGCATACAGAGCACAAGTGAGTGCAATCGTGCGTAGACATGGTCCAGCTTTCAAACCAACCAGTTTTTCTGCATGTGAACTTTGTCATTATGAACTCTGTTGACCGCCAAGCGAAACGAAACGAAAAATTCCGAGTCCATCTGGGAAAAAAAGCATCATTAGCGGTTCAATTAGATTCACGACACTGCTCAACAAGATGTAGCTGATCGCACCGTTTCAAGAGCCTCAAGGGGAACATGGAGATGATCACTAGTTGATGAGGAGTCGGCTGGCGCGCCGATCACGCCAGAGGCAGACTGAACATTCCACGCGTGGTCACGCAATAACGATACACCGTTTTCCCAGTCTGTAAAATCAAGCTCGATTGAAGCATTCGTTGCGTGAGAGATATTCTCAATAGTTGTTCGTTTGGTCTTAAGAGCAAATACGAGTGATTCTGTTTCTCCTTGCCCGGAATTCTACAGTTTAAAAAGGTGGTGTCAAAAGTGAGAGACGGGCGTGATGTGGAAATAAGTGGTTCTAGTCCTCACTGATTCGCTCTGGGAAGGGCCATCAGAGCCGTGGATAAAAGCAGAGCGTCGTAGGTGAGCCGTAACCACAGCTGCATCCTGGATGGAAGTCTGAACAAAAAATAAAGACAATACGCTTGCCGGCAGTAAACATGAAAACAGTCACCTTGTTGCTCAAAATGCACGTAATGATATGCGTATGTCTTGACTCAGTGTTCTCAATCGAGATTCTCAAAGCATTCGCACTGCTATCATATACATCGGCTTCACGAAGCAGATAATCCTGTTTAAGTCATGTCACACCAACAAGACGGCGGGGATCCACGAAATCAGGCACAGGAGCACCTTATCTAAGGGCACTGTTTCGTCGTCTTTCCAAACCATTTCAGTGAGTGCATGATGCAAGTCCGAGTTGTCCTGTTTTGCATTCGACCTGATGAGATGTGAAAAGTGTGGAAGGAATCGAGGGCGGCATGTACCGATTCGAGGGCCTGGATGCCGTTGGCGAGGTCTCGTGATATTTCTGTCTGTGCAGAAACAAACTCGCGCTCGAGAGTTGTGGAAGCTTTATCGTCACCAGCGAGAAAGTACTGAAAGTCACTTGTTAACAAAAACATGTATTATCCAGGAAACGAAGTGCAATAACATACCGCATAGGCTCGGTACGTATGGTTGAGAAAATTACTGTCGCGTCCCTTGGACTGTTCCTGTAAATTTGTCCAAAAGTTTTGAGGCAAGAAAAGGAAGAACTCTTGTTGAAGAACTCACGACTTTTTTCACCTCGTCCTCGTAGATGTAGACGTGGACGAGCCAAATCAAAGCCGCAAGTAAATAGGGCCACGTATGTGCGCTTCCAACAGCATATAGTGAACTCTTGCTGATTTGGAAAGGATAGCGCAACTGCTTGAAGACAGTTGTTATGTCTTCCTCAGACTTGGAGCCTAACTTGAAATTTTCATCTAGTACTTTGAACAAGAAAGAGACGAGCGATGCAAATTCCTTCGTTGTCGGGGATGTCATTGCCTTCGGCGAAAGTGAAGAACTGAATCCATGAGTGCTGAGGTAGGATATCAACTGCCTGGCACATAAATTGGTGAACGCCTTTTCCCCGACGGGTCTTGGATCGACGCGGGGTATGTGTCCGCTGAAGACATGGGCGTTGCAATCTCGCCCGAAATCTATGCGTTGTCCGTAAATCTCACGATTGAAAGTGCACGCTGAGCCATTTCCCCCTGAACCGACTGAATAGTCATCCAGCTGTTTCCCAACGCTTTGATTATGACCGTTCACCGTCGCCCTTTTGGAAGCGCCCAATGCCACGAGATGACTTCGACTTCGCACGGGATCTTTCATACTTTGCACGAAGACGGGTCTACACACCTGGAAGCTGTATGCGCAACTCAGGCGGCCACAATGGATGTGAGTTACTTGCCCTTTTCACGATATCCAAGGGCGGTCGCTGGCGGAGATCCTAGTTTCTCAAGTGTTCCCCCCATGCGGACAATTTATTTCATTCATTTTCATTTCAATTTTCATTTCAAGCAAGCGCAGTGACACACGGGCTTGTTCCATTACATAACCACATGGTAGAGATTTTGTACGGATGCTCCATCGGCACTAAAAGCCCATACAAGCTCAAACCGTATGGACAAATACCCTGACATACATATGATATATCTAGTGTTAATATTATCATATATATCTACAGTAGTAGTATGGATACCTTCGAAGGTACAAGTAATAATAAGCAAGTAATAAGGTACGTAAAGTTGTACCTTCGAAGGTACGTAATAAACAACTCCATCATATGATGCAATATAATCATATGATCACATATGTGCAGCTGTTCTCTGAAAATGTTCTCAAGGTCCGTTTTTCGACGCAAATTGACACGCATCCTCCGTGTTACTAAAGTAGCTTTCGAAGGTGCGACTCAGAGATTCGACGTTGACATTGGGCGTATACCCGGTCGGGGGTGGAATTACAACTTTCACATGTCCAACATCGCGCGCTGGTCGATCGTCATCAACGAAACACTTCGACTCCTCAACGCACTCACCTGCCGTATTTTTGCAGATGAACTGAAGGTGGGTTAGAACTGACTTCGTGTTCGAATTGTCGACTATCTTCCCCCCTCGGTTTGACGAAGGCGCAAAACTACCCCTCGATATCCTTTGGAGCCCTGAGTTCCGATCAATCTGTCATTGTCCAGGGTGAGCTTCGCACACCCGTCTTCGAGGGCCAAACCGACTTCTTGGTGTTCCTGCTGTTGTCCCTCGGTCTCTTTGTCATAAACTGGGGGCTTCGCCTCGCTATCGTCGAACCACTTGCTGCGCTTCTTCTCGGTAGTCGCTCTACTCGATCACGAGTTCAAAAATTTGCCCAGAGCTCTCTTGAGATGATATTCTACGGGGCCTTTTCTGTATTTGGAGCCTCTGTTGTCCCAAAACAGGAATGGTTTTGGCCCTCAAAGCTCTGGTGGTCGGAGTTCATTACTGGAGAGTCATTATTTATGACTGATGAACTCAAACTCTATTACCTTCTATACGCGGCACGATATTGTCAAGGAGCCGTTTCTGTATTTATTGAGCACAAACGCAAAGACTTCTGGGAGATGCAGGTACATCATTTTGTGACAGTTTCCCTGATAGGCGTTTCTTACGCGTACGGTTGGAACCGGGTGGGTGCTGTGGTAATGGTTCTGCTAGATCCCGCGGATGTGCCCCTGCACATTGCAAAACAGTTCAAGTATATTGGAGATGCTCGCGGAGGTAATACTCAGAAATTTATGCAGGCGGGAGCAGACTTCTTCTTCGTTGTGTTCATGCTGCTTTTTGGCATAATGCGCCTTGGTCTTTATCCTTACGTGGTATGGAGTGCTCACATTGAAGCAAGAAGATACTTCGTATACGGTTATGGTGCTTGGACTTGTGTGGTGCTGCTGTACGTCTTGCTTATGCTTCAACTATACTGGTTTGCATTGATCCTCAAGGTCGCCATCAAGGTTATCACAAGTGGCACTGCAGAAGATGTTCGGAGTGACGATGAAGATGAGGACAGAAATAAAATCCCCAAGAAGAACAACTGAAACATAATCGTTTCCGTTTTTCCCGTTGGCTAGGGCATACTTTGCTATCGCAGATTACTTTACATCTTAGCCATTTCATCGAGTATCCTGAAAAAATGCTCGTCGTGGCTGGGATGTCTGATTATCTTCCTAAAGAGTTGTTGTCCTGTCAACGAAGCCGCGATGCGATCATCAAAACTAATGTGATAATTTCGCTGCAAAATTCGGTTGAGACACTAGACGACGCGATTGTTGCCTGAAATATTTCATTATCTTGATTTAGTGTTGTGGCTCTTAATCATTGGTCTCTGGTCAATGTCTTTGCACAGTGAAACCAGAACAACGTTTCGCTATAATTTAGATGATCCGTGGTGTCAAGGAGATCTGGAAACTGGCGTATTCGGAGAATGACGCGTGGTAGAACAATAGATTGGATCTTCATTTATTAAGATCTTACGTGAATTACAAATTTCAAATAACGACTTCTTTGTTGTAAGAACATGCTTTAACAATGACCACGTTTCTCTGCTGAAGCCAGAAACCTTCATGTGAGGTTCTGATGAAACACTCGAAGGAAGCATCGATCTGAAGTCCAGCGTAATTCGATGCGCTCACTTGCGGTTGTGCATTTTTTCTCCGAAAAGATCATGGCGGTCATTGGATTGGTTGTTCCCGTCATTTTGGTCTCGTATCTGCGGCGCGGCAATATGGTTAGGGGATCCGGTTTCATGAAAGCAGTGCTGATCGGGACAAAACACACCTTGAAACCAAAAATTTTTGGCACATACATCGATGAGCTCTTTTGCGGCTTTAAGTAACCATATGTCATGAGAAAGAGGTGTGGAAAGGTAGTTCCGAAGTATGCGCCATCAATATTTCCTTGATACTTGCTTCGGGGGAAAAAAATTTCCTAGACGTTAAAGCTCAGGTTAGACCGTTACTCAGGTTTTAATTATGATATTCGAATGAAAGACGTAGAAATTATCACGCCTTCGCAAGTTTTGCACACTTACCTCACATTTCGGGCAGAAAATCTTGACAGTAGCTGTTCTGAACACGTCAGATGTACCAACAGGTAAGCAAGGATGGTTGTTACAATAGACACGCGGGCAACGACCGAAGTGACATTGCTTGTACTTTTCGAGCATCGCGACCATGCCACGACTGGTGAGAGTATATCGCGCATGAATGAGACCGTATAACATCTCTGCGGCAGACTCGACTAGTTCATGTTGTTGCTCAGTCAGCATGTCATCATTTGGAGACTCCACGTCCAGGATTAGGTCAAGCGCGTAGTCGTAGTAGGGAACCATACTACTCAGGCCGCTGAGATTGAAGTCGTCCTGAATGTACTCTTCATCGACTTCGCAAAAGAATTCATTCCCTTTCAAGCTGCAAAACCATGATATCCAAGACTGTTCATCCTCGTCCGCTGAAGAGTTACCAGTCGACGCGTCGTCGGTAGATTCTGTGTCCTGATTGAGGTAGGTCGGCTTGTTCGGGAAACGTTCCTCAATAGTATCAACTGTAGTCGCGGCCAAAGTATTTACATTGCCATCCCTTGAATTCGATCTTTCAACAGTTGACATGATGGGACGGAAGACGATAGCTGCGAAAGGGATGCTTCTGATCACCCAGAGGGTTTTCAGATACCTTCGTATAAGTTTGCGACTTGCTCGTTTGAAGAATTTAATCGGTATTCTGTATTTCAGGCAGGTGTGAGCACCCCCGAAGGGAAATTTTTCAGATTTGTCCGCCCGGTTGCTCCCGAAATTTTTGATCGGGTAGCGTTTGAAAGGGAGTTGAAAAGAAATTTCGCCTCGCGAGGTCCTTCGCTCCGTCGCGGAGCGCACCAGAAACCTCAGACTCGCTCGCGCGGCAGCGGAGGAGTGCGGGCGAGGGTCGAGAGCGAGGGGACGCTCCGCGCTCCTCGCGCTCGTTCGGCTTTGCTCCCTCGGAACCGCGCTCGTCATGCCGTACGGCGCCGCGCGGTTGAAGGGGAAAATAGCGTTTTGAAAGTGAAAATCGATCAAAACGAAATTGTTCAGATAACTCGTCATTCTTGAGTTAATCCTCCCGTACGGTAGTAGTAGTAGTAGTAGTATCTCCGGGGTGTCCACATACAGCTGCCTGAAATCCAGAATAGCACTGTACCTACATATATCATACGGGATATTCCATATTTTATTATCCGTGCAAGGTGCACCCCTGTGATGAGAGTGATGAACAGGACGTTTATTTTTGGTTCGCGGGAGGCTGATTTGGGACGAGTCTCGATGAAGCTTCGGTGAAGCCTCGGTGAAAGACGCATTGAGAAAGGCTACTTATCCATGGTTTGAAGCTGAATTTTCGTCGATACATCGGTCAACTTCGACGTCTATCACCGCCTCATCGGAAGACGCTTTGGCGTCGACTATTCGTTCACAAGTGGCGTGCGTGTGAGGACGACGACCACGTGCACGCCAAGCGCAACGATAACGACGTCACGCAGAGCAGTCGTCGTCGAAAGACACGGAAGGCGTCGCACAGTTTTGTTAGTCTGCATAAAGTAACAAACGACGACCGTACGGTTGTTTAGTCTATGACTTTTGCAAATGATCGAGCTCTCGACCAATCCCAAGCACGAAGTTAATTTTAGACGAAGGTGCCATTACCTTTGAAGCAACCCTCCAAGGTACCTTCGTAAGGTACCTTCCTTCTCATAATGGGGGAGTGCCTGGCAAAGACGATGAGGTACTCTACAACCAATAGAATCGGTATATGTTGTGTGTATGATGATTACAATCGTATTTCGTTTGCGTGTCGCGAGCTAATTGGATTTGCGTCCAGATTTTGAGGGAGGAGGCTCGAGGGGAAGGGTGCCTTTGGGTGCGTGAATGCACGTGTTCACTTTATCGCCGGGGTGAACACACAGCCAAAGAGCTGCGTGAAAATCGCCCTGCTCACCGTGTTTCCGACGGTCCGACTCTTGGAGGACGGCAGCATAGCAAGAAGGTTCGCCGCCGCGGTGGAGTCCGGCATGCAGCGATCATACGCCCGCCTGAGATGACCTGGCGTGGGATACCTTCTGATGATGGCGGTGGCGATCTCGACGCCGAGCCCGCTCACCTGCATTAGCATTGAGCCCCACACGTTCTTGACGGTCAGCTTCTGCTGCTTCGCATGCTTCATCCGCTGGTTAAACTCCCAGAGGGTCGGAGGCCTTGGTACAACTTCTTCCTGAACGACAAAATCCCAATCGGCGGCTTGATTGGGGCCTGTGCTCGCATCGCAAAGGACCTCAGAAGAGTCGTCGCGGGTGAGGTGCGCGTACATGTCGGCGAGGGCCCTAGTCATGCGGGCGTACAACTGCAGTGTATCGTGGGTGTCGAATGTTCGGATCACTTCGAAGCCATCTTGCGCCTCCGTCTGAACGGTGGCGGACTTCACCGCCCTCCCGCTCGCCTCGTTGCGATCGAAACGGTCCATATGTCGAAAGTCGCCCTCCACGAGGTAGGATACCCCCCGTAGCCCCAGGCTCTTCAGGTGATACTTCTGCTCCGGATAGCGCGAGTCTCGGATGGAGTTGGATAGGTCATCCAGCCGTTTGCGCTCGACTATCGCGTCCAACATGTGGCAATCCCCACACCCTTCCCCGTCGTCCAGCAGCCCGACGCGCGCGGCGTCCTTCTTCCTCGCCACCCATGTGGCGTCACCGATCTCCATATGCATGACGCACGCGCGTATGTCGTGCTGCAAGCACAGATCCGTGACAACATCGCGATTTATCTTGACCCGCGATGTTCGCCCGCCCATGTTCTCGCGTTGATCGACGACAAGGACCACGTCGTACACGTCGCCAAAGCGTTGGCCGGGAAGAAGCGTCGGTAGTCGGGGCGCGTGGCCGAGTAACACGTTTTCAAGATTTCTGGAAGCAGTTCCGTCCCGCGCCGGGACCAACGCGTGATCTGCCACTCCCTCGCAGCCTTTTTGGTCGTCGTTGTCGTTGTCGCTGTCTTCGATGCATATCACTTCATCGTCGCTTCTTCTTCCTCCTGGGGTGGCCAACGCCGTGTCGCTCGCGCAGTGCTGAAACGCCAGCTCGACTAGTTCCGACTTCTCAGAGCACCCCGCGATTTGGATGTGCGCGAGCTCCAACATGTGTTTCAGCTGTGTAATAGACATGGAGCTGAACTCGTCCGCGGTGCGGACGCCTCGCCTCGTAGATGTCTGTTCATCCACGCGCGCGCGGATGGGCGTCATTGCGATGGACCCAACGTCGCTGCGCTGTTCCATTCTAGCGGCGGCTCTGGCACGTCCCGGCGCAGCCGAAATTGCTGCGCCCTTCTCTCGCTCCCTTTTCCATGGTTCCAAAACTTCTCGTTCCCACCTCGCCTTCGGACCATTATCGATTGCCGCATCCACTGCATTACGTTCGAACGCGACGCATGCGCAGTCCCCTCTCCGGTGGGCCACTGCGTGCCATTCCGCGCACCACTCCACGCCCTCGTCCGTGAGCTTAATTTTTACCGGGTTGGACCACCGCATCGCTAGTGGAACGTTGTGGCCGTGTGGAGCCTTGATGAACGAAGAGTCAAAGCACGACCATCCGTTGTATTCGAATCTTCTACCGCCGCCCCGCCCTCCGCGGTACCTCGCCGTCGGATCGGCCATGTTCTGCACACCTGCAGCGTCGCCACGGATTTTGATCCCCTGGTTTGAGAGCCCAGATGCTTCGGACTCGTCCTGAAGCTCTTTGATGCCGACTATTTTTCGGCCTTCGAGGTACAACCGATGTAGCGTGCACCCGATGGCAAAGGCGGCAGTCCTGTAACCGGGCTCCCACGGGGCTTTCGGCCCGCCCTTGGCCTTCTTTGCCCGCTTTGCCAGCAGCGTGTTGTCGACAGTTTCGCACAGATGGCCGCCGGCGTTCAGCGCATTTGATGGTGCGCCAACGGAACCTCCAGTCCAGCCGGCGCCGTCCCATATCATGAGTTTCCCCTCAGTCAGAATCGCGCGACTGGGACGGAACGGATCGATCGCATCGTTCGCTCCGATCGCCTCCCGTGAGCGCTTCTTCCTCTCTCGCTCCGTCCTTAGCCTCTCCAGCGTCGCCTCTCGCACCACCTCACCGGCGTGCCTGGCGGCCATCTCGAGAGTTAGCTCGTCCGCGTTTGGAGGCCCCGGAGGGAACGCGTCGAGATATTTCGCGAACAACGACTGCATCTCGGGTCCGACCCCCCTGATGTCCTTGACGTGCTCAAGGTGTCGCACCCTTATCGGGCAATTCATGACGCCGCTCACGACTTTTTGGAACGCGCTGATCCACGTTTCGCTGTTGCGTCGCTCGACGGAAACAATGCGCAACTTTTCGAAAAACAACGCGAGTCCGACGTTGCCCGGATGCTTACATAGCCGCGATATGGGCAAGGGGGTGTGGCGCTCAGCTTGTACCTCCGCAATGCACCGGCATATGTCACCCCTGTCCATCAAGATGCTACGCTGCTTTCCAAAACTAGTACTCGCACCCTCAAGTGCTCCGAAAACGATGTCAAAGGATCCCCTCACAAATACGAAGGTACGAATGCGAAGGTCCTTAAGAGGACCTTAATAAGACCCGTAGGTGCCTCCCTGTGAGTCTGACCAGATGGATCGTTTCTTGATTGATAAATTTTCTATGAAATCAGTCTGCCGACAGATGTTGAGAAATCCCGCTCGAAATCCCGCTCGGTCATGGTAGTCATGGTGGCTGGGGGCGCGCGGGCACAACGCGCACGCACGTGGTCACATGGGTGCAACACGGCGCGGAACCTACGCGGCCGCCGAGGCCGCTACCGCCGCGACCGGTTCGGAGGCTCGCCCATCCCAGGCATCGCCGTCCGCCGCCGCCGCGGGGGCTGACGGGGCGAGCCCGATGGGGACCGCGGGATGGTCAACGAGGGCGCCCCGATGGTCGACAATGCTGGGGACGAGGATGAAGAGTCGTCCGACGAAGAGGAAGAAGTCGTGATCGACACGGCGAGAAATCTCGAGTGCGGCAGCGCATGGAAGATCACGCCCGAGTCCAAGTGACACTGCCCGCGGGGATGCAGCCGAACGTCGTGCACATCAACACCTTTTGTTCCGACGAGAACAACAAGTTGTGGGGGGAAATCGGGTACACGGAGGTGGCCGCCCTTCCCCACACGGCGACCAATCGCTTCAAGATCACCGACGACCTCGTCAAGGCATACGCGAAAATCGCCGCGCGCGCGAATGACCTCGGGCTCAGCAAACCCGCCGAGGACGGCGGCTCCAAGGTCATGTTGATGCCGCTGGTGACGGAAACGTTGCAGAGGCAAGGAATGGTGAGGAGGAGGAGCCGGCGCCGGCGACGCCGTTGGCGACGACCGCCCCACCGGAGGCGGCGCCGTTCACGCCTCTGGGCACGCCGGATGACCCCATCACCATGGACATCGACCTCGCTCAGTGAGACACGCGCCCCCTCGCGGGATGGATGGGATGGTGATGGTTGTTTGAGAGCCGCTCGAAGGCCGCTCGAAGTGTTATATGGATTTGAATCAAAAATAGACCGTTGAGTTTCCCCATATAAAATCGCGCGACCGACCGCAGGGATTTTCTTTATTTATAGATAATTTAGACTAGCAATGTAGGGTGAGGTCCGCAAGGATTTTCGCTCAAAATCCTTGCGGAAAATCTTTGCGCTTCACCTAATTTTAGTTAGGACCGAAGGGACCTGTCCAGCCGGCTGCTGCGCAAGGATTTCAAGTTAACCAAATGATGAACAGGAACGTTCGGTTCCGGGAGGCTGATTTGGGACGAGTCTCGATGAAGCTTCGGTGAAGCCTCGGTGAAAGACGCATTGAGAAAGGCTACTTATCCATGGTTTGAAGCTGAATTTTCGTCGATACATCGGTCAACTTCGACGTCTATCACCGCCTCATCGGAAGACGCTTTGGCGTCGACTATTCGTTCACAAGTGGCGTGCGTGTGAGGACGACGACCACGTGCACGCCAAGCGCAACGATAACGACGTCACGCAGAGCAGTCGTCGTCGAAAGACACGGAAGGCGTCGCACAGTTTTGTTAGTCTGCATAAAGTAACAAACGACGACCGTACGGTTGTTTAGTCTATGACTTTTGCAAATGATCGAGCTCTCGACCAATCAGAAGACGAATAAAATGTGACATAGTTCGAAAAAAGTTGGGGTAGAATGTGGTACGGGTTACTAATGTGACTTCTTCACTGGTGTTCCTCGTCCCAAATTACGCCAAAATTGCGTGAAATGACTTGAAATGGTGTGAAGGTCAAGCTGTTGACCTAGGTTCATAGGCAAATTTTTGATAGGTATAAACTTGGGGGAACTGGTGTATGTAATGAAAATTTCAACAACCCTGCACCTCTGCCATCATGTTTGCAAGCCGACTTCAGCAAGTTCAAAGCGGTCGGTCGCAACACTACTCTCAGGGAATGTAACTTCGATCCGATGGACGGACATATAGGGGGAGCACAGAACGAGACCAAAACCTTACAGGGACCGGGGCGGGAATGGTCATCCTTGAGTTAATTTCCCCTTATAAATCCTGAAGCGTGCCACGCGCTTCCAGGAGCGGTTTTTCACCTGCGCAAGATGCGCGCTCATGTAGCCGCTGACGCGCGAGTAACAAGCGGCACGCTGTATCTTTAGGGTCCGCGCCGTGTCTTTAGGGGGTGGGGGTTGGGTTTTCAGGGTTTAGAGATTAAACTGCCGCGAAGCGGCTCATCGGCCACTCCCTATACACATCCTGAAGCGCGCCACGCCCAAGAAAAAAGAAATCTTAACAGAGATTCAGATAACAAGCAAGTAAGTACCATGCATATATACATCTCGCCAGTTCATATTCTTTCGCCCTTTATTAATAAGTGTTAACAATCAAGTTTCGTACCTTCGTTTACCTTCGTTCGAAGGTACGAATGAAGATACACCCTCGGAACTTTCGATTTTGGACCTGTCGCGGTGACTTTCAGCTGTGGGGAAAGAGAGGATCAGCTGTGCGTCGTAGCGCGCCCCAAACCAGTTGCGTCTAGGTCTCTTGTAACCTGGACGTCGACATCAAGAAGAGATCAAGTTGGAACGGATCGGAACTCAAGAAGTACCAAGTTTCTACATGTTCGCCTTTCTCAGGTCCACGCAACGCGCCTCTTGTCCCTGCTCAACGCCACTAGACTGATTCCAATCACCGTGCAGTAAAAAGATCGCACTGCCGAATAGCGTTCAGGTCAATTGCATCGCTTGGAACTCCACACAGGCATGTGCACGACTTACGCAGTGTTTATTTCTAGTTTGCGACCGATTTTTTGACACTGCCACAACGTCCCGTATTTTCTGACAGGGTTGGATTGCTTGTGGAGGGAAGAATGGCATGCTGAAAGTGCTTCTTCTCGAGAGGGTGCGTCGCGTAAACTTCAGGTCTTCGGGGCCTCATTACTCGCGGTTATTAGATGTCCGATGGAGGAAGTAACCTATCTATGAATCAGACCCTACAAGGTCACGAAGGTTGTCAAAACATAAGATTGTCTTGGCTTTCATGAATAAATCTGATGCGTTTCTACCACAAAATAGGGGCTGTTATGACTGTCAGCTGGAATGAAAATTATCAGAAGTTAACGTCGAGTGACCAGAATGGTCTGATAATTGTTTGGACATTGCACAAGGTGCGCCGAACGGGCTCGCAGGCGACATCCGATTTAGTATAATCTTTTTGCAGGGCATGTGGTTTGAGGAGATGATCAATAATCGTAACAAATCCTTCGTGCGCGATATGAAGTGGGATGGGAGCGGCATGAAAATTTGTATTGTTTATGAAGATGGTGTAATAATTGTTGGTTCTAGTGACGGAAAAAGACTATGGGCTCATGAGCAAAATAAGAAGCTTACACTCGTTGAGTGGTCTCCCGATGGTCAGCTGATACTGGCAAGTACCGCTGAGGGAGAATGTTACGTCTATGATGCGTTCGGTCATCTTTGCGATGAGTTTATCCTCTTTCCATCTGACCGCCATACCGTGGGTCCACTTACATGTATGACCTGGCATCTGCAAAACAGCTCCTGCTCAGAAATTTCTCGACCATCATTGGTACGTCAAATATACAGCTGTTCACCATCTGCAGAGGCATCATCGTTCGACCTTAAATCACAGGCGTTCGGCTTTGAAAAGGGATTGGTCCAACTGATGAGAGACGAAAAGGATAGAGATCCTTTGATTATCGATGTTGGAATCTCCATAGTGCATGTGAGCTCAACATCCACTCCGCTTCGATCTACCTTTACATGATGAGCAAGACCTTTTCAGTTGAAATGGAATATAGATGGGACAATCCTTGCAATTGCTGGTGATGACTCGATACGCCTCACAAACACCACTTATCTAATTTCACTCATCGATCTGCTTCAAATATTAGGTGTAAGCTCCAATTCTTCAGATCCTCGGGAGATCAGCAAAGTGAAGTTTTATGATCCCCGTGGCAATCTTCTTCACATCCTTCGCCTCCCAGGAAAAGCAATTAACTCCATCGCGTGGGAACGCACTGGATCGCGGTTTGCTATGGCTGTCGACAGCTTCGTGTACTTTGCTGATATTCGCCCAAGCTATAGATGGGGAAACCTCCAGAATGTCATTGTTTATGCATTTACCAAGCTTGGAAGGGAAGAAGACTGTGTGATGTTCTGGAATCATGAATCCCTTCAGAAGCATGCCAAATATATCAAAAGTCTAATTGCCATATGCACAGCCGGTGATAATTGTGTACTCGTGAGCAAGAGTACGATAGCAGATAATTTCTTGCTTATTCTCTGCGATTCGATGGGCACATTAATCAACAGCACTCGTGTCAAGGTTATTCACAATATATCGTCGTCACTTATTTCGTCTAAATGCATCTCATAGGTAAATCCACTGTTCACTGCAATGACGGAGCAGTACATGGTTGTAGCATCGCAAACATGCGTATATTTGTGGAGTGTTGACGGCCTCGGCGAAAGCGGTATTTTAAGCTCTCGGTTTCGCGAGGAAGAACGGAAAGAACACGACAGTTTAGAATCAAGTGCAAGCATGAGGTGTGCGATGGACAGGGCACGGCAAGGTCCCGAACCTTGCTCCCAATTCACAATTTCGTGACAGTACCACAATCAAATGCCTTTCGTGGACCCTACATTGAGATCATGTGATGACCACATTTGCGCCTTGGCTGTGTCCGAGCAGGTGTTACTCCTTTATGACGGCACTCTCATTATTCGTGTTCAAGTGAATGTCTTGTCTCAATGGCTTTGCAGTATGTACTTATCGGGATGCAATCTGGGGTACTTGAATGTTATCGATTACCACCACTGAATAACTTGACAGTCAAATACAAACTGACGAGTCGTCCACGTGTAAGACATATATTTCACGGATAAACACATTTTACGCGATTGAACGATCTCTTGTCTCCCTTGCAGCACATGTCCTTCAACTGCAACAGCACAAAATTTGGTGTGATTGACGTCAATGGTTTGCTGACAATATTTGCTATGGACACCGAGTCCCTTGATGAACCATGTAAAACTTTAAATCCTGTTTTGATTAATCATCGTAACGATGCATGGGACTTACGATGGAGTGACGATGATCCTAATCTTTATGCTGTCATGGAAAAAAGTCGCTTGTACATTTTTCGGGGAAACAGTCCTGAAGAACCGGTATGTTGACCATTCATTCGTTCTGTTGCTGAATTGATCTTCATACTGCATGATATTTTCAGATTGTCTCACAAGGAAACATTTGTAGCTTCTGTGATCTCCGCGTGACGGCAGTATTACTAGATGAAGTGATGAAAGATCCTGAAAGGCCAAAGAAAGAACATCTGATCCTCAACTTTGAGACTAAATCTCTACGAGACATGCGAAGATTATTGAACCGGAATGTTTATTTTCGGGAAAGTATAAGTCTTTTTTATGATCACGTTTCGGGACTAAAGAATCATTTTTGAACAATGGATCCTTCCTCGAGGACGCAGTGAATTTTGCAGTGGCAAATGATCATCACTGCTTGTGGCGATTGTTGTCAAAATCTGCACTGGGGAAACAAGAATATGTAAACGCATATCAATGTTTTGTACATTGTGGAGATTATCATGGAGTTCAATTAATAAAACGACTCGAGGTTAGACATTCTTTGACTGTCAGCGGACGAATTCTTTGTCGGATCAACTTCTGATACAAAACTGATACAAAACTGAACAGATGATTGATGATGAAAACGTGCGAGAAGCAGTATTGATTACTTATTTTCAGCAATTTGAAGAGGCTGAGGATATGTATACCCACAACAATCAACTTGAGCATGCCATAAACTTGCGTTCGAAAATGGGTGATTGGTTTAAGGTTGAAAAACTTCTGCACAATATTTGTGCAGAGGGCAAAGCGCTTGCGTGGATATGGGACAAAATCGGTCATTACTTTTACGAGCGACAAAAATGGGCAAGGGCGGCTCCCTATTTCTCAAGATCAAGCAATATCACTAAGCTTGCTGAGTGTTTGTACTTGCAAGAAAATTTCACTTCTCTCGAGCGAGCGGCAGACAGAATAAATGAAGACTGCAATGCCTCAAGTGCACTGGCACATCTTTTTACAAGTGCCGGAATGTGCGAGCAAGCTACAACGGCCTATCTCCACGCGAATGATGCAGAGAGCGCGATCAGCACCTGCATCGTCATGAACAGATGGGAGCATGCTACAACTGTGGTAGGATCGCTTGAGTTTCATCAAGACATGGTGGGTGTGTGAATTAACTTCGTCTACTGGATATATAATTGTTTCTGCTATTGAACTATTAGGACATGGTCATAAATGCTAGTGCGGGTATGCAGGGTGAAAGAAGACATCTTGTAACCTGTGATTTGCTCAGAAAAGCCAACCGGCGGACTGACTTTTTACTGTGGCTCTGTCGAATGTTTAGCGAAAGCTTCGCACTGAAGAGCAATGCTCTCCACATGAAAAAAATAAACGTACTGCTTGCAATGGAGGCAAGTTTACATCATTTTTGAGCTGAAATGTTATTTTCGGTCATGATATCAACTATGGACCCGTGTGATCAGGCAACAAAGGTGGAACAGATTCCATCAACGGAAATAAGTCACGGCAAGTTGAAACGTGGAGGTATGCGTGTTCTCGATATACATTCAGTTTGAATCCACGCTTGACTTTCCCTTTATAACACGCCTATTTCGGGACTAAAGGAGACCTTTCAAATAAAGACCTCTTCCAAATGTCAGCGAATTATTTCTGGCGACAAGCTGAGGCATACCATTTTTGGATACTAGCCCACAGACAGCTTTACGAGGGGCAATTCGAGTATGCAAGTCGAACTTCACTCATTCTTGAGGAATACGAGGACGTCATAGATCTTGCTCATACACAGTCGCTGATTGCGATGGCCTCATATTGTTGTAGAAATTTCAGTAGGTGCAGCAGATCAATCATGAAATTGGGAAGACTAGATGCATCTATAAGTCTCACATCGCGGCAATTTTCTGACATGACAAGCCCAATTTTCATGCAGGTGAGTTTATTGTGTCACTGTTTCACCGGATTAGAACAATTGCCATTATCCGTGTGATGTCTGACCCTCCAAAACGCGCTCACCTGCACATCATAACATGAATCAAGATCACGAGGCATTTACATCGATCGCATATGCCTTGTCATATGCTCAACTCGATAGCATTACGAGTAATGTTTGTTTCGCGAGTGGCAGGCAGGAATGAATAAAATCAGAGAATCTTGTCCTGATCTTAGGCACAATCTGAATCTTGCTGTGCAAATATTTGACTCCACACGATGGCAATTTGGCGCCGGTCACGATTCCGAAAAATGCAAAACATGCAGTCGAAGTAGTATTGTTTCTAAGCTGGGTGTTCGTGTCGCATGTCCTCTATGTCATTCTGTGATGTGAAATGATTCTTGATGGATGATGTGATTGGGCCATATATTTCAGATACACGCGCATCTTGACCAAAAACAACCCGCGTGGGGAAGCGAATTTTTTATTCATCAGCACGTGTGTTGAAAAATAGTCCCAGTTCATTTAAGCGCATCATCGAACATTCAAGCCTCGCTGCCACGGTTTTCATGCGTATGAGGCTATCGCGCTGTTTCATTGTTAACGGGAAATCATTCGTGTGCTGTGCTTTTCCAAGAAGAAGCAAAGTCTGCGAGATTGGATTTGATTGATGAGGCGCTAGGCAATACAAAATATCATATTTTCCTCACCTCCTGTTCTCGAGACATCTCAAACATTAAGCGTGCCCTTACATTAAAGGTTGCATGGTGTATCTCGCGCCCTGTAAATCAGCTTCGTGTAGCTTGGAACCACGACTTTTGCAATGAATCCAACCCACCGACTTGTTCTTCGACATATGGAAGATCAACACGCCAAAGATAAAATGTCCGGGACGGTGCATGATCTGATGTGCGAGCAACTTCCTGTATTTGAACATACTTGGCTTTAAGAAGCTTATAAAGTAATTCACGCGTGTCCTTCACGGGTATCATCGCCTGAAAATCAATAGAAACATTAACATTTCTTCTCAGGTAAAACATGATAGAATACCATCTCAGCTATCTGTTTTTGCTCCAAATTTCGCTTCATGAGCAAAAGTCTAAATATTCGACAAGCCGGACCTCCGAAGCGCTCACGCACCACCGCTTCGATCTATTTAGCAGACGTCGAACGGATAACAATCTAGTTTGTAATCAGACCAAAGGATGGGGCTCACCTCTTTTGAGCGGACGAGACTCATGACATGTTTCAATTTGATGTTGTGAAAATGTGCTTCATTATTGTTGATACACGATTGGCATGTGCTGTATTTCAGGTTTGGCAGCGTCTGCACCAAACCAGAGTAATCACGAAATGAAGAACCGTGGACACTTTTCCGCGGAGTGTCTATCTGCATATCGATGTCCATTTAGTGTGCGTGTGAACCAGGACTGAATACAACGCTTGCCTTATTACTCAACAAAAACGCTTCGTTGTTGAATTCAACTTCTTCCTGCTTTTGCGAAGTTTCAAGTTCGTAGATTTACATTAGATGCGATTTCAAACTTGATATGAACGATTGTGCAAACTTACTAGTAGGAGATGTCTTGCAGGTTCCCCAACCTAAAGGATGGAAACTTTTAAACAATTTCAGAATGCGAAGCGGGTTGTATCGACCTTCTCTCGGAAAACTGCAGCGCAGGCATCCCGGCGAAGCCGAAAAGTGAATTCATCGCAATTGATGAGCATGTTTTTGGATACGGAGATGCAAGTCAACGGAGATGACACATAGGAACGTTAAAGCGACAGGTACCATAAATTGTTTTGCTTTCCTTCTTTGATATCATCCTGATGGAAATGATGCTGGAATTGGGTCGTGAATTGATGGTACATGTAAATGAGGGTTTCACCTCAGTCTTTCTGCCTGTCCTCGGTGCAACAGTAAACAATCACCAAAAGAAATTTATTATAAACAGGAACTCGCCCGCGTCATCTATTTTCTGTTGGGCACAATTCAAGAAAACGAAAGGAACAAACGCCAATGTGGGAGATTTCCAAATTGTACCTTTACTGTTTGAGATGGGACAGAGTTTTGAGATACAGACGTTTGCCCGCGAGTGACAAAGTTGCTCCGAGATGTCCCGTTGCTCTCAATGAAAAGCTGATTGCGTAACGCATACAAAGGGTGAGATGCGGTGTTTTTGACTCATAGCGATACGTACTGGAACGGAAATGATCAGTTGATCTTCAGCAAGTTGTGCAAGGGCTGCGTCGGAACAAGAAAGTGAACTCAGCTTGGAATGAAGGATTAGCAGTTTCGAAATAGATACCTTGGCGGCTGGATGACACGATAGCCCTCTGACCGGAGGATGCACAGCTCAGTTGTCGCAGAACACAAAGCGAAGTTGCTAATTGTACCTTCAAGCCGATTCGGTCAGATTCTGTTTTAGATGCGATACCTGCCATGAGTTGATGCTCATCAAGTCTTCCGTTCTCGAGTAAACATTCGATCAGTAGGTTATGAGATCCGCGATAATGCTCCTTCGCGTTGAGCTAGATGTTATGTAAATTTAATGCAACAGCTTGCTGAAGCTACCTGAGCAAATAGGAGATATTGGGGATATCTCAACCGCTCCAAGATCACTCCAAGTTTTGTATAATATTGACATTCGTCTTCATCTGAGGCGAAATCAGTTGCACATTTCCAGATTTGTAAAAGACTTGCAAGTATTGGGTTTTCACCTCTTGACTCTGGTCTGCAGCAGCAGAAGTGCTTAGTCGTTTGGAGGGAAAGGATTGATCCACGCCACCTACATTACAAGAACGACATTGTGCTGGGCGAGGATAAGGAGAGCACGCTGACTACGACTCGGTGATAATCCCTGAAATATCCGGACGTGAATGAAGCGTCAGAAGCGCCGAGACCAACACGAAGATGCTCACTGTTTCCTGAACCGTCTCCCTCAGAGTGCGTGACCCGTGGTATAGCATCGCCCGACAGATCTTTCCAGGATCTTTGCCAAACGATTCGGTTACAATTCCGCACGCTAAACTAATCTCATATTGGTCGTGGATGCGCTGGTGCGACATCCTAGCTCCAAACGACGATAGTACACAGGGCGCGAACGACTTCAACAAACGTTCTGAGGTGGTAGAAAACCTGGCAAGTGCCTTCGTAGTTCCTATCCCGCCGACACTCCGCCGACCGTAATAATAAGGTATTATGAAGGTACATACCTTCGTTCGAACTATCGAATGAAGGTATCTATCAGTTATCTATCTATATACCTTCGTTCGTATAATTTATATATCTATACCTTCGTATTAAATAAAGTGTTTATTTTTATTTATTTTGTACATGGATATATATGCTTGTGGAAATACGAACGAACGAATGAAGCTTATTAATTATATATATTATTATCATCACTTGACTGCATTATTATTACGAACGAATGAATGAAAGAAATAAAGTTTTACGAACGAACTAACGAAGCTTATATTAATTACACTTTATTAATTACGAATAACCCTTAATAATGAGAACGAACGAACGAACGAACGAACGAACGGACAAGGTAAAATTCGCCGTTCAGGCGGTCTGCAACTGGGCGGCCTGACTACACGTTCACCGAGCCCATCGGCGAGATACCAGGCACCACGAACCGGGACGGCAACACCAACAGCCTGCGACCAGACATCCGAGTCGACGGCCTGCGAGACACCGGCATCACAATCCTCGCAGACGTCTCCATCACCCACATCATGGACTCGGCAGCCAACCACGCGAGCCAACCACGACCCCGCCAAGGCAACTCGGCCCCCAACAGCGACCCCATCATGAAACGCGAGACTGACAAGAACAACAAGTACAAGGCGGCGGCCACGGCGGTGCATAAGGAATTCATCCCGCTCGTGATGGACACGTACGGAAGGATGGGCAAACCGTTCCTCAACTTCCTCAAAGACGTCGCCGCACACACCGCCCGCCGAGCCTCGGGCAACGTCAACGAGCGGACGCAAGCCATCTACGACTCCATCGACCCGCCGAACGAGCTCCGAAACCGAATCCACCTCCGAAACCTCGCCCTCGTACACGTCGCGCTTATCATCTCGCTCATGCAAAGGGTCGCCGGATCGACCGTCACCAACGACCGCCAGCACGGCGCTCGTGGCGGAATGTACTGAGCACACGAACACTACGTGCAGCCGTACCCGGTCACTAACTTCTACCTTCGTACGAAGGTAATTCAGGAGTTAGTGGTCGGGATTCGTGGTAAACACCTATGGATAGCTAGTTTCTCAATATAAAATCACAACGAACGAACTACATATGTACAGTAATGTAAATAACTAAACTCTTAGCTAATACGAAGGTATATATCGAACGAACGAACGAACGAAAACTTGTAAAATAAATAAAAAACTCTCCAGGGGGCGAGTGTATGTTGTGGTGGTAATAAGTGTTAGGGTTTTTCAAACACTGATTTTGGGGTTCGACCCCAGGTGGATCGGCATAGCCTACGACGACGAGATACAACCTCGCGGACCAGAAGTGCATTCGGTTCCACGCTCGTTCTTAACGGTCATGTTTTCTGTGAAGACCTGACAAGAAGACGCGACTTATTCTACATTTTCTAATTCGTCGATTTACACCATCTCCTGGGTACCTTCCCAGTGGTCGACCGCCCCTTATGGGCGGTGGAAAACCGTGGGGGGTTTTTAATCGAACCAGCCTCTTATCCCCGAGTCACGTGCGTGACGAAGTAGCCTGCACTAATCCTCCTTTCGTTGACTCGTTGACTGTTGACTAAAATTGGGTCGCGGGTGTTTTTTTTCCCTATGGCGCCCAGTGAGGACGGCGAGCGCGCTGAGCGGCTCACTAATACATTGTTCTGCGCCAAAGATGGAGGGGATCATCATCGGAAGCGCACATCGACGTTGACGAGTTTGCGTCGCACGATACGACGTTGCGCCTGAGCTACGGTTTCATGAGCGAGTTGACGGTCTATTAACTCGTCAAACCATGATATTGTCGTAGCTAAGGCGCAACATCGTATCTGACGACGCAAGCTCGTCAACGCCGATGCGCGCTCCTGATGATGGCGTCATCCTTCTTTGGCGCCGAGTAGCGTATTTGCCAGTTGTCTAGCGCGCTCGCCGTCCTCACAGGGCGCCATGAGGAAAAAAAACACGCGCGACCCAAAATGTTTGGCGCGAAGCACTGTCGGTATTTGGAAACGTATGGTAACCACCTTGCCGACCGAAAGTCAACATATTGGAGAATGGTCTATTCGTTTTGATTCCGTACGGACAGTTATTTGCATGCATGTGCTTCGCCGAACAGGTTGTTTTTGAGAATACATAGGAAAAACATAACTTAGATATCATAGGGTATTGAGAGTATTATTGCAGAAGCCGACTGCTGGTACACCGAGCAGCAGGCGATTATTTAGCCACAACATTCAAACGCGAAGTAACGCGGAGGAGAGGCAGTTCTGAACTTGTGATGCAGACGCTATCTGCACCAAAATCACTTGGAGCAACCGTATGGCACAGGAAACGCTTCGCGGCACAACCAAAACTTGTGAGCTTTTCTTCCCGCACTGTTTATGCTGACGTTCATTTACCACGCTGTCCGTAGTGTCATTTGCCAACGCGAATCAGTGGAAAACCGCGCGTTGAATCATATGCCGGAAATCACCCAGCCAATGCAGACGGTCTTGATGCGCGCCCAACATTCCCTAATCAAAACATCTCGCGCCGCGCTTTTGCTTTTTCGGGGGCCGTCTTTGTTCCGGTCAAGGCCGCGCGCGCTATCGGATTCACCAAGCAGTTGAAAAAAGCACAAGTTTCAGAGGAGGATTATGCGGTCTCTCAGCCCTTCCTGTTTCGGGCCAAATCTCACGACGGAGTAAAATATTTTGATACGCAACCTGGCAGTGGAGGGAAATTGCAATTGGGGAATATCGCAGTAGTTCACTTCACTTGCAAATATCGGGGTCTAACTGCCCTGTCTACACGCGAAGCACGTACACTAGGTGGAAATCGGACGGTCGCTGAACCCATGGAATTTACATACGGCGTAGTCCCTTCTGAATTTAGCAAACCCCTTGTCCGCAAAACAGTTGTTGGAATCGGGGCAGAGGTGAGCCACTCTTGCTGCTAAGAGCTGTTCAATACCATCTTATCATAGGACTTAATCAGGTCAGGCTCGATCCCGAACTTCAAGAGCTCTACATCGTTAGCACTGTTTTCAATGGACCAGCAGACCGAGCAGGTCTTCAAGTGAACGACGTGATAGTGTCAATAGATGGTCTCCGAAACCTCGCGGAGTTGCCAATCTCCAGAATCGGGACCCTGCTCACAGGTGACACAGGAAGCACTGTTGAGATCGAAGTAAAAAAACTGAATGGACCGATGCGAGGTACTTTCGAAAGAATGATTCTGACTCGACAGGTGATGTATTTCTCTGTGTTTTCCCCTCGCCGCCCAACTGACTCGCTCCCGAGTGGGGCAAATGTTGTCGAATATATTCTTCAGATTTTTCTAACATGTGCTCTTTTCTAGGCAACCACAGTTGTCGCCAAAAAACGCACCGTGAATGTTGAAACAGGTGGGGGTCTATTTGCTGGTACAAGCGGACCGAAGCCTCCTCCCATAGTGTACATACCCGAAGCTCTGGCTGGCATGCGCACTGGAGGCCGCCGTGTAATAATCGTGCCTGCAGATGTTGGATACGAAGATACGGGTGAAGGCGAAATACCACCTGGCGCCGAATTCAAACTGGAAGTCGAATTGTTGGAAACTCGAAACGCTGCTTAGAAGGCCGTTTGAAAAGATACCTTCGTATCCCTTACCTTTGTATCATGGTCTTCCTCCGCGTCGATGGAGATGAGCGGTTCCCGCCGAAACTCAACTGAGCTCAGCACTGCTGAGCGTGTTCAGCGACATGAGTTGCCTTTGCATAGAATGCAGAGTGTTTTCCTTTCATACGCTCAAACATGGTTTTAACAGGTTTCAATTGAAACCTGCTACTGCAGTTAATAAGGCGTGCTTGAAATAGACCAATTATTGCTGTAAGAAAACTGACTCAACTCCTAATGATCAATTCTTGACCCGAATGCGCCAAGATGAGGAGCGCGCGCAGATGTTGTCCAAGTAGATCCATTTCCATTCTATTTGATGCCGTGGTGATTTTGGCGGCTACTGTCTCATTCAGATGACTTCGTTATACCCCGTTCATAGAAAGCGTTAGGCGAGGTATTTTCGGCCAACAATGAGCTCCTGGTCGACTCACGACGGGCCGTTCCATGTCGGCCGTATACTTTTGAACCTTTCGTAAAGCTCTGCGGCGTCGCCTCATGGCGATATGAGGCGTGTAACATCTTTTGCGCTTGTTCTCTTTGTTGTTCCTTCTTGAAGGCTTGAGCAACGTTAGATTTCACAGCTTTGCTTTTCAAATCTTCTTTCAGTCTTTTTATAAACTGTACCTTTGCTGTTTCCCGATCAATTTTCTGTTTGAGCTTGAATCTATAAAGTGCATCTTGGTTCTGCTTCATCTCGGATTTCATCTTGCGGTCTTCGAAAATCAACTTGCGCTCGGTAAGTCTCATCTGGCGATGGAACTCATTTGCAGCTCTTACTTCCTCTGACAAGCGCATGGATGATTCATATTCAGCTTGGAAACGCTCCTCGCGATTTTTTTGAGTTTGCATGGCACATTCGTAAGCGCGTATTCTGTCTTCTTCTTTCTGCCTCATTTGGAATCTATCCTGACTTGCCCTGCGCTCTCTTTCTTCTTCGACGACGCGCATTTTGGATGTTCTCTTTTCCTCTCTATCGAGGATTCCTCTGATTCTGGTATTCAGCCGGTCGTTAGCGATCGCTCTCGCCCGATTGATTTTATTCTGATATGCATCTGACAGAACTCGCTTTGTGTTTTCGAAATGTTCTTTCCGCTCTTGCATCATATGCTCCCAGCGTTTATCGTCTTCATCTTGAGCCATTTTCTTGGCATCAATCCGCGCCTGCTGCCAGTCAAGGATATCACGGGTCTTGTTTCTCCATTGTTCCTCCTTCTGATTCCTCTGTTGAAGAGCTGCATGTCTCGCTCTCGTTTTCCGCAGCTCGCGCTCCATTTCCTCTTTGTATTGAGGAACATATTTACGTTCGTTCTCTTTGATGGATTGAATTTCAGAGAGGTAGTTCCTCTCCAGCACCCTTTCAAGACGTCGCTGGTGCTCGTCGAAGCTTGTTTTACTTCCATATGCCATCTGCATCGAACCACTTATCTTAGCATCGTTCAACTCTGTCTTCGCGAGAGCACCGATTGAGGGACGATATTCTTCCAGAACATCTTCTGTCAAGTAATTCTCACGCATCGTCTGAAGCTGGGACAATATCTGCTCTCTCCTTTTTAGGGCATGGTCGTACTTGAGAAGCCATATTGCCGCATCGACCTTCTCATCATGAAAATCATCCACCACAGGCATCTCGAGATCAACAGGATCCACGCCCATCTCTAAGCACGCCTTGATAGATCGAGGCGAACTTAGCCGTGGCACCCGTTGTCCAACATCGAGCCCAACAATGTCATCCAGTGTAACTGGTGGACCTGAAGGAGGATTCTTTTTGGGGTATACTATTGACGGGGAGACAGCGTCCTGAACCCAGAGGTTCTCGGCATGGGTACCATCTGGCCGCTTCTTTGGAATTTTCACTTTTTTTGCCCCATTCAGCGGCAGTTTACTCCTGAGGTCAGAGTTTTGGAAGTCTTCTCCGAGACCCGGAAAGGTATTCAAGTTCATTGCGTTCAACCGCGTTTCCGTCCCCCTTGTGGTCACACAGTATTCGGCCTGTTCTGAGGGGGGTGAGTAAATGAAGGGCACGCGATAGATCGCAAAATACGGGCGCTGTCTCACGATATCGCGCACGATTTCAGAATCAACCGGACAAGAGAGCAAACGCTCCTCCAGCTGACGCTCCAAGGGAAGATATTGTGGAAATAGTGTCCGTTGAGGAAAGGTGGCGGAAGACGCGAGCTGCCGTCGACTGGACCAAAAAGATTTCAAAAACTTGCTTATATTATTTACGTACACTGTATATATGTCGAATCGTCTGTGTGATCGTGTGGTGTGAAAATTCGCCCTCTGGATGGTCGGCATAGCCCCGAGGTATGCATGTGTGCATACGATACAGCTAGCGAGACTAATATATATATATATATATATATATTATAAATAATAATGTTCGTACGCACCTTCATTATTCGTTCGTTCGTTCGTACCTTCATTCGTTCATTCGTTCGCACCTTCATTCGTTCGTATCATCATATGTTTAAATATGTAAATGTAAATATCAAACCTTATTTAAATACCCGTATATCAGTAAACATATATAGTGCGACAACTATATTTATGGGACGCTGACTCAAGGTTCTCGAGCTAAAAATTCAAAAATGTCATCAACTATATGTAGCGCTAGACCATCGTTCTTGATTTAATGACGTCAAAAATGTCGACAATAATGTACGGGACGCATAAACCTTCAACCTTGCTTGATAAACGATACCAGGTGATTGTTACATTTTGGAAGTAGTTTATTAGGTCGTGTAAGATCGGCTATATGCCGAATAATAATAAGGTACCTTCATTCGTACCATAAATTAATAATATATATATATATACCTGCATTCGAAGGTACATTTATAATATGAAACTTTTATTTTATTTACGTACGAATGAACGAACGAACGAATGAATGAACGAAATCGAATGAACGAAGGTGGAAGCAAGCAAGCAAGGTATATATATAGTCTATATATATATAGACTATTTATATATTTATCAAATAAAACCCGGACTCATCATCGATCGATCAAATAAAATATATCTAATAATACGAATGAAGGTAATAATACTGTAATAATGAACACGTAAATAAACGCGTTACGTATGTACGTACGGTTACGGACTCATCATCTACATATATATATATACATACGTATACCTTCATTCGTATGTACGTACTATCCCGTGTTCTAAAGTGTACGGTCATTCAGGGTCAACCACTGGGGAATCAGCCACACATCCCACTTTCAGACGTTTGGCGGGTGTTGGCTTCTTAAGACGGAACCCGATTGCATATGCGAATGTCACTTCAGGGGTAACCTTCGTCTGTACAAGTGAGGGAATTAGTCGACGTGACTTGACGGGCACGCCGCTCCATCAGTTCGGCTGTCGCGCATCTTTGGACCGAATGTCTAGTGAAAGGATAGCAGTCCAGAAGAGGAACGGAAGGCTGACGCCCGCCGCTGCCGAAGGCGAAGGTCCCGCTGAAATTATTGCGACCTCGTCAGATAATCCCCTCGAAATCTCGCATGGTTTGCACGAAAATCTATGCTCCCTGGACATCCAACTCGTGCAGAACCTCGTAGAACGGTGCCTCCAACTTTACATGAATCAGCGTGAAGTGGTATGCATCCTCCAGAAACAAGCCAAAATTGATCCTGGTTTCACAGCGCTTGTTTGGCAAAAGTTGGAAGAGCAGAACCCAAGCTTCTTCGAGGCGTATCACGCCCGGCTGAGAATTCAAGATCAAATGATCGTCTTTAATCAACTGGTTCAAAGGCATTTCTTTTTGCTGCCCAGAGTATCACCTGAGCTGCCGAACTATCACTGAGCGGTCTCAGATGAAATTGCATTTCCCTCGACGTTGGCAGCACTCCACTGACGAGAATAATAAGAAGCCACATGAAACGGAGAATGGAATGCACAGTATGAAAATACAACGTGATATTTCCGATGAACTGCGTGCACAAAAGGAAGTCGAAAACTTATTACTCACTTGGCCCGTAATATAACTGCACTACAAACACCGGGCCCGAGTGACCGATAAACCCTTGCCACGCACACGGCATCTTTGCGTCATAAACTGAACCACACTTGAGGCCTAATAACTCGACTCTTTCTTCATGTCGCGCGGGACGAAAATAAATAAAATATTTAAAGTGATCCGATTCCAAATATCTTGGCAGTGAACTTTCTTGAGTCTGCTTCAACAAATGTTCAATTGACTCACACACCCCACAAAAGGTTTCATGAAGGACCAGTTCGCGTTCGCTTATAAATGTGCGACCATATTGGTCATACTATGCTTGGCATCGGCACTTAGTTACTTGCAATCGGTGGGGGCAAAGAGACTCAAAGTTTCTCAAGTGGCCTCTTCTGACACTGTTGTCTGGGCATCATGATCACTCAACTGCCTGCTTTTTGCGCCGACGCGCCGTTTTCCCTACTCCTCGCAAGTTGTGACGGGTGCCTTCTCTGTGCTGGTCCTGGTACCAACATAGTTCTTCATCTGTGGCTCAGACAATGTGCTTGTCATGGTTGGCGCTTCACAGATAATGTTGCGGTTTTTCATTCTGTACCACTTTTTAGGTGGTAGCTGCAGCGCAACCGTACTCCTATCCTCGGGGCCATCGGCCATAACGTACCCTCAGGTGTGTGTGATTGGGATAAAAAAGTCATCAGGCATCATCAGGATTGCTCCAAGTGTTTTAGGTGTTCTTTTTAAATTAATGAAATATATGTGACAGTAAAACGCAAGCTCGAGCTAAATTAAAAATCAAGACTTCAAATTGTCTTGATGAAAGCTTTCCGCACCGAAAGGGATCCAAGCGGAGCTGCTTGCTTCATTTGCTATTCTCCAGTGATATCAACGTCAATTTCATCCGGATTGTGACCCGACACCAGGGATGCTTGAATTCTAGAAGAACTTTCAACTAGTGGATCGGCCGCGCGTTGTCCATCAACATCTCGGACAACGGGCATTATCTCAGCAGGGATCTGACCTTCTCCCTTTCCTCCTGATTCAGTCGTGCCACCTGAAGAAATGTCAGTGACTGCCACATTGAAGTGCATCTGCCTAACATTAGCACTCACTGAACGTTTGATGCGCAACATCTCGCGAAAGGTATCTTCGTTCCCGTAATGAATTTCGAACCGATTCCATTCGTCCCAGAATCCAGTCCGCTCTGCCAGGTTCCCAAATTGGCTTGCGTGTACATACAGCACGCGTGCGCGATCCAACTCCCCTAGTTTCGTCTCCAAGTGTGCGTACTGCACACTTAAATCTACTGCAAGATCTCGGGAAATGACTTCTTCAATTGCTTTCTGGTAAATTGACCTAACCATATCAATCCCAAAAAAATGCATGGCGCGTGTAATGTAAATCCTGTACACTTCCAACTTCTCTCCGTCAGGTACGGATTGGCATGCGCGTTTGTATATGTCCATAGCACGCCTTGCAACGCCAAAGTTTTCTTCCAGACGTGCATACTCTAAATAAAAAAACTTAGCATGATTAGCTGGTGCGTTTACACAGCACTGCTCAAACAGATCACGCGTGTGTTCAATTCTATCTCCACCAAAATATTTCACAATTTCGTGGAGATATGCACGCCAAATGTCTCGAGAGTGAGGAAAATTGAAAAGATTGACGCCCCGCTCATAAACTTGGAAGCTATCTTCATTGAGTCCTTTTTCTTGAAGGAACGCCGCAAAATTTAGAATCGTTTGTGGAGTCGCAACTTGAAGGTTGATCATCCTGTCATAGCAATCGCGAGCAGATAGAAAGGAGCCCACGGATTCTTCAAGGTCGCAGCGGAATGTCCAAAGCTTCAATGATTTGAAAGCATATTGTTGCACATGCAGTGATTTTGCTCTCGATACACACACCACGTCACCAGCGTGTTTCGGAGGCTCCTCCGTGGCCCGACGAAGCACGGTCAGTGCATGTGAGAAATTGTTCTGGCGCAGCTCAAATTCAGCCCACTCACACCAGACAGTAGCAAGGTCGTCGACCTTGCGGTACGTAGCACGCACAGCCTTTTCAAACACAACTCTAGCATTCACAATGTCATCGTGCCTCTCATAAAATTTCCCGAATTCAACCCATAGCATGTTGTATTTGCCCACTGCTTTTAGTGAGTCAACTGACCGTATTGCCTCGGTGAAAGTAAGAATTTGACGCTCGGGATCCCCTTCAAAAATCGAAACTCGTTTTTTCCATTCACTAATATCATGCGGATTCTGCCGGAGCATCACCGATGAAATAAGTTCAGGCCTCCTTCCCACAAGTTTCTCGAGACGGGCGAGGCGTAAGTCCACATCGTCACCCGTATCGCCTTTTAAGAAGTCAGCCCCGTGATCTTCATTACTTTTGGCATCAGCGCGATCACCATCTTCACGAGCGATCACGAGCTTTGCATTCAGTGTGCTCTCTTCGAAGTGTGCATATGCATCAAAAATTAGGGAGAAATCGTGCACTGTGTTTACGGAAGTGATTCCTTCCTCAAACACATCACACGCTTTATCAAACAGCCCGCGCCTGATATAGTAGTCTGCCAGGGATGCCCAGAGCCTTCCTGTCTCGAAATCCATTTTCTCTATCCCTCCTCGGAGCGTAGCATCAACATTTATTACTTCCATATCATTAGGATACCTGGTCACAATTTCACATAAGTCTACCCAGAAGTCGTGCCTTGATTTACCTGAAAGTGATTGAAAAGTGTCGTCATTTAGAATCTCCGCAGTCCAGCTTGCAGCTTCGCTCCACAAATGCCTGGCCTTCAGAAACTCGATGTATTCTTCCGCGTGTCCTGGCTCAAACTTTAGATAGCGCCTATAAATTTGGCGAGCTGTTTCGATAGGTATAAAGTCCCTCTTTACAAAGACCTAGAGGCATGTCAGAAAGAAATAATCAACCAAAAAGGAAACAGAAGAAGAGTAGTTTTGTTTCAAACTCGATGTCATGTTTACATGTTTGACTTACCAGATACATCTTCCATATACGCTCGTGTTGAGTCACCGGAAGGGCCGCAAGAGCTCTATCAAACGTATGTCTCACTTTGGTGATGCTCCGTTGTTTTACCAAGATACCCAGGTAGAGTTCCCAGACCTTCGGCATCTTGTACAATGTTACGAGGGCCCTCTCAAACGTGTTGTTCAAGGAGTCGAACACCCGACTGGTTATACAGAGATCGCGCGTAGCTTCACAACGTTCTTTTAGATAGGCATGCCACAACTATGTGAACACTAGCTAGTAAGTTCGGTAATGCACAAATTATTCTGCTGACTGGGAGGGAAAGGAATACCTTATAGCTACCAGGGAGGGTTCGCACGGCCCTCTCGAAAATGAGTCGTCGGCGAGGGCAATCGGGTTCTTTTCTGGCTTCTAGATACCGTGCCCACAGTTGGACACTATCTGGAGTTCGAAGCAACTCTTCCTCGAAGAGTAGATCCTCCCCGGAGGGCATAAAACCTGACAGATTCGCAGGTTTCGATTCGCCCACTTGACGGGGTGCGCTCCCCACTGTATTCACGCGATTCATGTGACTTGTACAGCAAAACCAGGATAGAGCAAAACCGAATAGTGCGCGAAAGCTTTTGATGATCCTATTGGTCTGGTGCTCGTGGATCTTCAGAACGTTGATTCAAGCCGAGGCAAGTCGCAAGACAGGGGGTATTCCAGGTGATCAGATACAAGTATATATGATATACGTACGAAGATACATATATGTTGATATGGTATTTATACTATTTATACTATACTGTATTTATGAAACTTTTGTATATGCAGATACTTCTTCCACTACCAAGCAAATAAAGTAAGTACGTTTCGTATTTATTATATATATGTGATACCTTCGTATGATACTTTTCTGGATTTCAACCAGCAGCAGATTGAGCCAGTATATGTATTCGCCCAACTTATTTCACATATTATGCTTATTTATGATATATAAATATTAATAATATTAAATAATATAAAAATAGTATTATCATATTCGGCATATAGATAGCCGATCTTACACGACCTTATTAACTTCCAAAATGTAACAATCACCTGGTATCGTTTATCAAGCAAGGTCGAAGGTCTATTCGTCTCATACATTGTTGACATTTTTGACACCATTAAATCAAGAATGAGCGTCTATCCGTTCCATACATTGTTGACATTTTTCACACCATTAAATCAAGAACGATGATTTAGCGCTACATATAGTTGTCGTCATTTTTGACACCATTCAATCAAGAACGATTGTCTAGCGCTACGTATAAATGACGACATTTTTGGATTTTTAGCTCGAGAACCTTGAGTCAGCGTCCCATATAGTTGTCACACAATGTTTACTCATATAAACGGGTATTTAAATAAGTAAGGTTGATTGGATATTCACATTTGCATATATATTGCACGCCTCGCGGCTATGCCGACCTCCCAGAGGACGAACGATCACACCCACACCATCACTCGCACACACGAACGGTTCGACCTTCGGAGAATTTTTATTATTACTTCGAATGAACGAATGAATGAAGGTACATATATATATATTATGTACCATGCTTCGTACGAAGGTAATATGTAGATAAGTGTTAAGTGTTATGACGAAACGAATAATCTTATTACAACCGTTTCCTGAGCGGGGTAGTTTTTCCCAGAGGACGAATTTTCCTAACTTTTGCCCAGAGTTGCTGCGAAGCAAAGTGATGAACGGTATCAAAGACGCGGAAATAGGCGTCGAAACCCTCATCAGAGAATTGAGAGCCGGCGCCATTTTAATTGACGTAAGATCACCCAGTGAATACGCCAAAGGTCACGTGCCAGGGGCCGCCAATCTCCCACTTTTCGACGACAAACAACGTGGGAAAATGCTCACCGTTTTCGCGAAGCAAAACCATGAGTTAGCTCTGGCTATGGCGAGAAGAGTTTTACGGCCTGAGTTGCAACATTTTCTGACAAGAGTGATGGGTATGGTCAGGTCACGAAGGCGGGTTGAGTATTCGCGAGGATCCACGTCCAAAATGCCTTTTGTAATCTATCTATACTGTTGGCGCGGTGGAATGCGTTCGCGTACTTTGGCGTGGTTTCTTATGCACAGTGCACGTCCTGGTTTGCTTGACTGTCATGTCATTCGCAACGGTTATAAGGCTTTTAAGCACTTTGTGTCTTCTAGATGGTCCACACTCACCCAAGAGGAGTTAAAGGGTGATTCTGCCGCTGAAGCTTCAAGCGGGTTCCGTCGGATGGAACCGTGTATTGAAGGCCCTTGGATATGCATCATCGGCGGTCGCACGGGTGTCGGTAAAACACGCGTTTTGCATGCGTTGCGCGATGCAGGAGAGCGCGTAATCGATCTGGAAGGGGTAGCTAGACATCGAGGATCCGCTTTTGGTTGGGTTGGTCACTCGTCAACGCAACCTCCTAGCGAGCATTTTTCTAATCTCCTGGCAATTCAATGGGTTTCACAGACTACGCCAAAGTGGATTTTTATCGAAGACGAGGGTCCACACGTCGGAAAATGTTCGGTTCACCCAGCATTGTTTCAGCGCATGCGATGCGCACCACTTGTCATCAACATAGTTGCCGAAAAGCAGACAAGGTTGCATGTACTTCTGGAAGATTACGTGACCGACATGCGAGACGCTGACAATACATGGTCAAGGGCAATGCTTGAATCTGTTGGCAAGCTGCACAGACGTTTAGGCAGAGATCAGACTGAGGCGCTACAACTCTTTCTGCATGCCAGAAATTACATGGCCTTCGCGGATGGGCTTCTACAATATTATGACAACATGTACGACATGCACCTTGGGAAGTCGAGAGCAGATGGCCGCGCTTTGCGAAGGATTGGTGCAGATGTAGAAGCTGTGCGTCGGAGACAGGGGAAAATCAAAGAAGTTCACGCATTTCCCGTGGGAAGGCACTCCGAAAAGCTTGTCACCAATCCTCACCCTGGCTCATTGGACATTCACCGACTAACAAAGGACGTTTTGACGGCCGTGCTCGATTTTGTAACCAATCGGACGTCCCCATGAGATGCTAAAAGTTAGCGCTAACACGCACCTTCGTAAGCTTCGAACGAACAGACGAAGGTAGACTATAAATTAAAAAAAGTTAAATATATATATGTATGGAACATATATAGTTTAATATGAGTAATAATATAGTCTATGATACTCATAAAACCCTTATTATTACTTATTATTACAGTTCTCACTCAGGGGTTAGTGGTCGGGATTCGTGGTAAATACCTAGCTTCTCAATAAAAGATCAACAGTTCTCACGGGTTATTACCTCATAACCCTTAATCATAGATAATTCTCCAGTGCCCGGACAGTCACATATTCGGTGTGCGGTGTAGTGGAGCGCGTCCGTCCCCAGGTGGTCGGTATAGCCTCGTCGCGCGGTGCGGTGCGCGCGGTCGTCGTCGTCGTCGGGGTGCGGCGTCGCTCGTCGGTTCGTCCGACGCCGGTCACTTCTCCTGCGCCCGTGCACACGCGAACAGCGTCGTCGCGCTGAGCTCGAAACAATGCCTAGAAATGTTTCCAATATATCTGTGTTATTTATCAAGTTATGGCGTCATCGGCTTCTATACGATACATCGAGTAGGTCCTTCACTGACGGCACGTCCTGAAACTCTTATCCACGGTCGGGAGGGGCGCGTCAACACGGGGTGGCCTTCCCCTCACTTAGTGCAAAAAGTCTTTATCTGTGATACCACCATCAATTTCAGGGGTGGGCCACTACTGGCGAAGCTAACGAGTATCTCAAGAAGACCTTGGTGAGAGAGTTGCTCATCATGCCACATGGAACCACGCAAAGCAAAGAAAAAATGTCGCTCGCCGTCAATATTACCGCGCTATGGGCGCTCAAAGTGCCTCTGGAGGGAGATATATAGATTTTCCAACCGCAGACAGGGCGCGGAGCACACATCAGATGTTTCCTTAGGCATGCCAACAACCACCGGCGCCACGTCCCAGAACGGAGGTTACATGCGCAACTCTCACTGAGGAACTTGCTCGCGATGGTGTTTAAGAGCCGATGACGCCATAACATGATACCACTCTCTGTCAAGATTCAGAAGCACGCGGTGTCGCCGTGCGCGCAAGCTGGTCCATGTCCAACTCTTTCCAACAACCTCGTTTTTCGACTTCTCGGAATCATGACAAGCCTCAACGTAGGATCAGACTGTTTGCCTGTGCTATGGTTGTGAAAGGGTACAATAGCTCCCCCCTTCTCTCTATAATAACACTCTAAGCAGTCCCTCCACGCCGCTCCGTTTGTAGCGCCCCTGGAGCCCCCCCGACGGTCTCCAAAAATGTTCCTGACGGTCCTGATGGTCCTGAGACGCGGGCGCCACACCACGCCCGTGCGGCCATTGGCCGTTGCGCTCGACCCGTTGCCCGATGGCCCGGGGGGCGTCTTCAGACAAGCCGTCGGTACGCTCCGGCAAGAGCTGCGGCGAAGAGGAGCATACCCTCTCCGCCGTCGCCGCGCCGCTCGAGCGCGAGGCGGAGGCCTTCGCGGCAGGATCCGCTTCCGTCAACGCCGACGATGAGCCGGCATCGTCCGACGAGCCAAAGAGGTAGGCGATGCCGCCGTCCGTATCTGGATCGACGCCGAGCGCCGTCCAAGGATGCGCCATCCGAGCGAGCGCGTGTCGAAGTGTTTTGGTCGCCGTTTCAAGTCCGGCGTTGCCAAGAATGGAATTGACCGCCAGTTGACCGCGAGGAAGATGGAATTGACCGCGGCCAAGAATGGAATTGACCGACTCTCGTCACTTCATATCCCGGGGCTTGAACTCGTCCGGTATGTCCTCCTCCGGTATGTCGGACACAACGAATATCTTCCGGATGTCTTCCAGCGCCTTCTTCATGTTCTCGCTCCTCGCGTCCTCCTCCGTCTCCAACTCGTCGACGGAGTCGTCCTTGAAGGCGTCATCCACCGAGAACGCCGCCTCCAAGGCGTTCACAGCCTCAGCCTGCGCGTCCATCAGGTAGATCTGGTCGTTGAGAGCCTCCACGGTCAGCGCCTGCTCCTCCTCGCGAGCGGGGTTCCCGCCCATGTCACCCTCGCCCGTCCACGCCAGCGCATCCTCCTCGTCCGCGTCTGCGTCCAAACGCGGCTCCGACCCGTCCGAATCGCCGTACCCGTCCGAGTTGACCGCCCTCGACGCCTCGTCCAGAGTAGCTTAAAACGCGTGCTTGCCAAAAATGTCGAACTAGAGGCAGGGTCTATAACTCCTAGGCTCGTCCACTGAAGACGACTGGAAAAGGCCCCCCCCGGCCAAATAAGCATTAAACCTTAGACATTTTATCTCACTCACTTCTCACACGCACAGTATCGACGCTTCCCGCTCACTGGGCGCCCCTATCAGGGTTACTTACGACAAAAAACGCTCAGGTCCATTTTTGTGAACCAACCAAGTTTAGGTTACGAACGCGATTAAACTTGAGGATAGAACAATCAGTCACCTGATTGTAACTAATATCATACGAAGGTAACACTATATATCGATCACACCGTGCGTGCAATATGTGTGCAGAAATTCGTACCTCCGAAGGTAACGGATAGCAACGTTACCCCAGCGAGCCGCGGACATCCTCGCGCATCAGGGCCTCGAAGTCGAAAATGCCGCGATGCATATGGGGTGCAGAGGAATGGCTTATATAGTCTTATGTTAAAAGTTATAGTTAGCTATCTATCTAGTAGTATAGGTAATGTACTAAGGAAACGCGGCTTGGCACAGAGAAACGCGCATGTGCATCGTCATCGAGCTTGCCTTAAATATCACGATGAAACTTGACTTACAAATTCATGCATGATTGAGGTGATCCCACTTTCCGCGCGAGACGATTGCATTTCTAGAAGCTCGTCCTTTGTCCCATGGAACTCTGCGAGCACACTTGAAATGGTAGCTTGATAGCAGATGACTAAAGTCGGAAATTCAAATCGACGATTTGGAGATGAGTATAATTCTGCGAGTTGCCATGCTCGGTGGGTGACGTGTAATGACCTTTTGACGCTGTGTAGGATACCAAGGCGATGATCCTGAACATTTCCTTGGATAGCAAATTCCTGCCTGAATGCATCCAGGCATGTTATAGGAAGACCCAACAATTTGCTGTTGAATTCTGTTTCATTCAGACTTGCCATGGGCTGTAAGTCCAATAAAAGCTTTGCAGAATGTATAGCCTGGACATCGAGCGGAAGTTTGTCGTTGACCTCGAATGCCCCTGGGTTAGTAAAGAGAAGGAGCCCGATGGCCGAGTGCTCGCCGTCGTTGGCGTGAATTGCTTCTTTAACCCAACTATTCGTTGACACGCCATTTGTGTTATTGTCATAGATGGCCGCGTCCTGTTGTTGTGCTGCCATTTCAAATGCAATCCGCGTGCCAAAAGAACCTATACCACCATATATAATTTTATCGCCCCTCGAAAATTCAAGGGCGGTAGACATAATAGACCGATATCGTGCTGCCAATGATTGAACATCATAATCGCACAAGAAGGAGGATGATTGGTGCTGGCTCTGCCCTTCTTTACTTTCGTTGATATTTGACTTTCCACGACCCACAGCCCGGATGCAGAATGCAGCAGTTGCCATTTTTTTGGTGACAGAGCGCAAAAAGTGAATATCGCCAGTGTGATCATGTATAAAGACCATGGCTGGTTCTTTAGTTGATGAATTTAGACGCACCACGTCAACTGGAATTTCAGAATGAAGAGTCATATGTTTCCATGCAGGTAGGCGGTATCCAAGTTCTTTTGTAACATGCGCTGCAAAGGGGGTTAAGAGCTGCGGATATGCGGCTCGCTGCCATGCGTTCGCAAAGTGTGAATGTATCCCTCGCCGACTTAGCATGTGAGGGTCTCCAGCACTGAGTCCACCTTTAAATGATGGCAAAAATGTGGATGTATTTTTATCCGTAAATGGAAAGAGCATATCAGGAGAAAATGAAATCCCAAGCATGCTGCACATTGCTCTGCTCGAAGTTTCGGGATGATAAACAATGGTTTCGTAGCAAAGCGTCAGTTGCTTTTTGCTCGAGACAGCTGTGAAGAAATCCAGCACATTTTCATTTCCGAGAGCCCAGAGATTTTCTGCTTCTTCCCAAAGAGCACGTTCAACATTTGATTGCAATGCTAGTTTTTGTTCCTGCAATTTGGAGTATGAATCTAAATGGTGTGACTTGTTACACACAAGACCATCTAAAGCAACACCTAGCCAGTCCCGCCGTATCGTTTCTTTTGTCATTGAAAATATATTTGCATATGGGTGCCTGCAGATAAAGATGTATCTCGCATCATGAAATAATGACTCTGCACGATGAAGCGTATCTGCGGACCAGATATATGGTGGTGTCTTGTCCACAAGAATGCGCGCGTCGGCCCATCCCTGCAATATGTGATATACTTGCTGAGTTTCTAAAATGTCGAATGCAGTGAGAGTTGCGCTGGCTGCTCTGGAATCACAGCAACGAAGTTCCATCACCGCTTTACGCAGGCCTTCAAATATCCAGCCCTCCAAATCCTGTCCAGAAAGGCGAAGCCGTCGTTCATTCATAGTGTGGAAGTGGAGAAGGTAGAGTTCTTGCGGGGCAAAGAGTTGCGGATTGGCATTTAATATGAGTTGTGTCAGTGTTGAGCCAGATCGGGGGTTTGCCAAAACAAATGCTATTTGATGTAAGCTTTCTCTGGACGGGATAAGTGTCAGAGACAATGGTATTCTACAGGGATCAGTGCATTGCCTTCTTGCATGAGTTTTCAGCCAAGCCTTAATAATTGAACCGACGGAAATTCCACCTGTCTCACTGAGCTGAGCACGCAGTGCAAATATCAGTATTTCGTGAGAAATATGCGCCACTGTCGTGCAAGTTGAAAATGCACTGCTGGGCAAGGATTTGACACCAAGCCGCTCAATCAGTAGAGCTTTGAATAGTCGATATTCAGCTTCATTAAGAGACGTGCCATCGCTCATTTGCAGTAGGAGGGCATGTCTTGCCAGCTTGCGAGAAGGACCTATCACTTCTCGAATAGATTTCCATACGACGCTTTCGATGTACGCAAGTGATTCTTCAGCGAGGGTTTGCAGGTCGCAACGATTGCGATGATCTATTCTTGGGATCACACGTTCTTCACAGACCACCTGTCTATGAGTGTCATAGTATCGCGTGCACGCATATCCAACTTCTACAATAACATTTGCCATAGTGCCACCAAAGCCAAAGCTACTGACAGTAGACGTAAGCTTTGGCAAGCAATCTGCGCATGTGATCCCTGCACTTTGATGTTTGGTTTCATCGATTATGTGTGAGTATGCGGGCATGAGACTCATCGGGAATGCACTTGGAAAACATGAAACGTCTGTGCACTTCAATGTATGCCCGAACAATGCGGCGGCTTCTGTGCAAGACTTTCCACGCATCAAGGCGTGCAGTGTTTTGAAGTGAACAAGCGGAGGAGCACCTGCATTGAAAGTAACTGCACATGCCTTAAGAAAACTTGCAATTCCACTACATCCATCCAGATGACCAAGATTCGTGTGAACTGATCCAAACAGCAATTTGTCATTTGAAATCCTCTCAGGCTCAAAGACGTTCTGGTATGCACTCACTTCGACTGCGTCTCCGTAAGGCTCTCCAAGACCCGATGCCTCAATGTATTTGACATCATTCGGTTCCATATTTGCTGCTTCAAGAGCTCGGTGAACTTTTAATTGAATGGCGGGCCCGCGAAGCGCACGAAGAGATGCGCCACCACCTTTATGAATAGAAACCGACCCAGCAATGTACACGAGGGAATTTTCATCACACATCTCTGCCGCATTGCGAAGGAGGGTTGCCCCAACACCTTCACCTCGCTCGAAGCCGTCTGCATTAGCATCAAAAGTTTTGCATCGTCCATCATTAGCAAACATTTTCCGTGCGGTATGAAGATCGGTCAGGTTGTTATGCAAGATCAGATTCACAGATGCAGCGAGACAACGTAAGTGGATGTTTAAATCTCTTCTAGCTTCGTTGGCTGCCATATGCACGGCAACGAGAGCAGACGCAGATGCGCAGTCAATTGAAATGCTGGCTCCAATCAGCCCGAGAATGTATGATATTCTGTTTGAGGCAAATGCATATGTGCTGTATGCAATAACGCCTACTGTGTCGACAATGTCGTTATATGAACCGCCGTTCATAGCTAATTCGACGACGTGCTCACGCAGTATTACATCTCTGTCATTGTTGCAGATCCCTACAAAGACAGCTGTGTTTGAGCCACGTCCACCTTTGCCAGTGAGGTATCCTCCGTGCATCGCATCGGCAACCACTTTGAGCAGCATGCGCTGCTGTGTGTCGATCAATGCAGCCTCATTCGAGTCGATGCCAAATAGTTTACAATCAAATGAGTCAATCCCCACAATGAATGATCCATGCCGGCTGTATTCTTCAATCTCTGGATCGCGGCGCCTCCGGACACCAAAACAAGTCGTGTCAACATCAATGTCCCAACGACTCAAAGGCACAATCGTTACCGAATCACCTCCAGAAGCAAGTAGCTGCCAGAACTTTTCAAATGAATCACATCCGTCAGGGCCAGCTCCAGCAAAGCGCATGCCAGTACCAACGACGCCCACGCGCTCGGAACATTTGTGCGTATGAGTAGAAAATGTTGCTTGATGGTGATGGGATGAAACTAGGGGCCGTGGGCTTGTTTGATTTGAACCAATCAGATTTGTCACATAAGCAGATAAGTCTGCCACTGTTGGATAGTCAAAAAGTGCTGTTGATGGAAGAGGCACCTGGACATCAGTTTCTATTTGCCGCCCTAGCTCCGTCATTGATAGACTATCGACACCGGCATCAATCAGAGGTCTATCTGGATCAACCTCGTAACCGAGAAACCGGGCAATCGTAGCGAGAATGATTGACCGAGTCGCGGGTTCTTGAAATGGTACTAGAGAAAAGCATGGTTTTGTTTCAATGTTACTGGGCGTCAACGCACGAGCATAGCGTGATTCCCTGTTCTGTATGCGCTTTCTTCGGGGAAATGGACTTGCAACCAGTAAATAGAGTGTCGTGAGTCTGACATCTTTGCCGGCATTATCAAGAAGTGTTTTCCAGCTGAACTTACTTGCAAGCATAACTGTGGGTATGGTACCATAGTATGTCATTGATTTCAATAGCATTTCTATGATCAAGACGCCATCTTTTGGAGAAAGCGATCCAACGCCGATGAAACTCCTTTGTTTCATCAATTTTGATTGCTGAATGCTACAGGCCATCCCACCATTGGGAAGATTTGTCCACGGACCCCACTGAATACTGGTAACTACTCCCCCAATCGATATGCGCCTCGCGGAATCCGCCCAGCCATCCATCCACGCGTTGGCGGCAACATAATTAGCTTGTCCTGGGGATCCGAATGAAGACGCAATTGAAGAGAATATCACACATTGATGCACTGGACAAGTTGCGAGCAGAAACTTATGAGTGCACTTTAGCCCAGCAATTTTTGGCGCAGACGTTTTCGTAATAGCACACGGTGTCTGATTTAGAATCGATGCATCTTGAAGAGCACCGCTAGTATGCATGACTATTCCTATTTGGCCATTGACACAGGCAGAAATTGATGTCAGCAAGTTATCTTCTGAAGTGGCAACGTCACACATCCTAGCAATAACTAAGCAGGCATGAGATGTCCATCTGTATAAATGATTTGCACGTCCGCGACGTCCAGATACCATGATGCAAGGCGTTGCTCTGTCAGTGGAGATTAGCAAAGTAGTAATCCAGGTAACCAAGATGTTACAAATGGCGCCAAGCCCACCAGTAATGAGAATATTACCCTTGAACGTGACACAATCTCTCAAAAGATGTTGATCACTTCTATGAAAACACTTCATTTTTTGGAACGATCCAACATGCACTGCGCCAGAACGGATTGATGTTCCGCTCTTGCTATCAGCTTGAACAAGGCCGGAGGGTGTGTTTGCAGATGTGAAGTCGGCATCAATTCCACAACTGATTTCTCCTCTCATTTCATTGCTGACTACACGAAATATTCCCCAAGCAGAAGCACAATCAATACCACCCTGGATACCAAAGCTTGATCTTGGAGCAGTCGTAGATACGTTTTGCGTGGTCAGTAATACAGCCCCGGTTCGAAAACCACGAGAATGGCAAAGAGTCTGCGCCTCAGATATGATTGATGCTGAGATGCGACATCCGGCACTTCGTTCAAATATGGACGTTACTGTTTGGTTTTGCGATTTGTTTATTCTCCATCTGCCTGCTCGTGAGTCAGAATAAAGTGAGGTGGTCGCTCTCCAGCGAACTAAATATCTAGAATCTGTATCCTTCATGTTTGTTGACTTTGTGGCTATACTATTTTCGTAAACATCAATATTTTCTGGAGTGATGATTCTAGATGAGATCATCGGCGATAATATTATTTCGCAGGTTCTGTAAATGATTCTATCCTCGTTACTATAACCTTGACATGATCTGACCGAAGTAGAGGAGATGTTGCCGGAGAAAGTGAAGCTGTGGCATGCCGGTGCATTATCCCAATGGCATTCTATAGCACTTAGACGACTTTGTGTGTGATATCCCTTCGAGCGCAACAATAGTGGAAAAATACATGCATCCTTGACTTCAAATAGTGTCTTTAGCATAAAATATGCAGTATCATTCGCATTTCTTACGTTATGAATCATCTGGGGAGCGGTGCACGCGGATGGATCAAAACGTAGCGAGAAAGAACAATTTCCCATGCAGCAAATTAGCAATATATTAAGTCCATGGTGTAGGGTAGCAGAACCATCTTTAAGATTCATGTCAACATGAACGAAGGAACAATTCGAGTTGCTATCATCATAAGAGTTACAACTCAAGCCTGCAAAATGCAAGGCGCCTAGGAAGACAATAGAGCAAAGATTTGTATGGTTATGGCTGTCGTCCTGGGCCATTGAAACGAGGAGTGAATCTTTTAAGGCCTGGAGCGAGAATAATTGCGTCGAACATTTCAACAAAGTAAAATGTCTAGTCGAAACATCCATCTGTGAAGCAGAACCAATGAGATTGATCGACACACGGCTAAAAGGATGAGGACGACTACGGAGCCAATGTCTGCGTTTGTCAAACGTAATGGCCTGTGTGCCTTTTGTGCCGACATGATGCCGAGAACTGGTGGGCGAATCCTTAACAGTAGCCGCATGCGCGTTAGTTCCTTGAAACGCGAATGCACTGACCCCGATAACCAAAGAGTGCCGCAGCGGCAACGGAACTGCTGGACTATGGAGCCTTGGATATGCAAAACAGAAGAATAACTTTGCATGATTGGGCGCGTATGAGATTGTTTCAAGATGCGGGTTGAGTCTTTGCAAATGTAAGATAAACAGAACAGCCTGGCTACTACTTTGGCAGATCCCGTTCATGAGACCGACAACGCCTGCGGCGGGCTCTGTATGTCCAGTGAAGGTTTTGATGCCAGAAAGCATGGGAGAAATACGACGGTCTCCCTCAGCGTTTTCAATCAACACCGCGTGACCAGCGCCAACTTCAATTGGGTCTCCAAGTGGAGTCCCAGTGCCATGCAGCTCGAGGCCGGCGACGATGGCACCATTTAGCCCGGCCATTTGCAAGGCAGCACGAATTGCACGTTGCTGCGAAGGGCCATTTGGGGCAGTAAGTGAGCTCGACCGTCCGTCTTGATTGACCGCGGATCCACAAATAGCGCCGTGACCAGATTTCGTACTCATATTGACTAAGCGAAGCTCTACAGCGACACATGCCTCTCCGCGCACATATCCGTCTGCTCTTGAGTCCAGAGCTTTGCAGCGTCCATCATGAGCAAGCATCCCCGCCCTTGTGAACAATTCTGTCGTAAGGGGACTTAGCGTTACATTTACACCACATGTGGATACAGATTTTGATTCACCAGAAACAATGCTATTCAGTGCAACGTGCGAGCCCACCAGCGAAGAGGAACACGCCGTATCGATCGATACGCACACTCCCTGGAGTCCAAATGTGTACGAAATTCTGCCGCACGCGACGCTGAGGGCTCCACCTGTTGCTGTGTATGGGCTGATGTGGTTGACAATCCTGCTGTATTCATTACCGGAAATGCCAACCGTGACTCCAGCATACTCAGAAGGGGTGGTAAGTAGTGCAGCTTTGATTTGCCAGACTGCTTCAAGGAGCATGCGATGCTGTGGATCGATCAGGGCACTCTCCGATGTCGAAATATTGAAAGCGTCAGAATCGAAGGCATCTACATGACACAAAAATCCTCCAAACCGAGCCTGTTGCATTTCCGACTGTCGAGTCTCATCAACGAGCCATCGATCAATGAGCACGCGCGCAACAACATCGCGAGCCCCAAAGATCATCTCGGAAATTTGTGTCGGCCGACTCGAACATGCATCAAAACTCGCCAGCGCTGGACAGCTTGTTGTTGTAAGTTCTGAGTCTGGCAAGTTTGGGCATCCCAGGGCGTCCATTGCATCCATGCGACTTTGTTGCTCGTCATCCATGCGCTCCGATATCTCCGCGGTGACTAAGCTCGTCAAGGAATCTATCGTGGGGTAGTCAAAGACTGCAGTGCTGGGTAACTCAATGCAAAATGTTGCGTTCATCTCTTCCCGGAGCTCCAGCGCCCCTAATGAGTCCAATCCCGAGTCCATCAGCGGCGCACTCGTCATGATTCCAGTACCAAGTATGCTTTGCACGATATTTTTTATGGTTTCATTTACCCGAATTTGATCGCAGCAGGACCGAGCCAGCGCCTCGTGCCCACTAGATCGATTTAGAACAGGCGGGATTTTGTTGGTAGAGCCGCGCACTTGGCGATGTGCAAACCCATCAAAGTTACTTGTTAAATCTGATGAGGTAAGCTTCGAGAATGTATCTCGCGCAAATACATTAACTGCAACAGCACCTGATGAGCACGCCGAGCGCGAGATCGCATCCAGCGCGCATAGCCCTTGTGCCCGAGAAACACCCCCGACTCCAAGACGTTCCAGGCGGCTCAAATTAGTTTTGCTGTTCGAAGCCATGCCCGCACACCCAAGCCAAACTCCCCACTGCAAACTTGACGTCGTTTGACCTCGCAAAGTATCTACCCGCGCGGATTCGTCGAGCCAGCCGTTGGCAGCGCAGTAACTGGCCTGACCCGCAGACCCAAGAAGCGACGCAATCGACGAGAAGAGCACGACCGTGCAAAGTCCTTTAGCATGCATTTTTTTGTTTATCTGTGTCAAACCAGTGCACTTTGGAGCGAAGACTGAAGATACATGTGTTGAGCACTGTGATGGAACCGTGGCATCTCGAAGAACCCCACCGGCGTGTAGAAGCTTTCGGACAGGAGGGTCAAGTGCCAACAAACTGCAATCAAAATCGTCTGAGCACCCAATGTCTTGCCTCTGCAGTATTACTCGTGTATATGCAAATGCCAAGGCGCAGAGTATCTGAGATGTCCTGCCAAGTCGGCCGAGCAGAACAACGGTTGAAGTGCCACTGTGAGTCTCAAGTGAGCCCGCAAGCTGACCAAGACCACCAAGTCCTCCTGTGATGATGGTCGTGCTCTCGCCTGCGCGAAAAAATGAAAGGGACGCAAAGCTTGAGCGAGTACACACGCCTCCATCGCACGAGATGACTGAATCAATCACGCCATTAAAATTGGAACTACCAAACAAATTGATCTGGGAAGCTATGCGCGATACTGCCAGCGGCTGCATGATCGAAATCGAGACTGTGCCGCCGCTTCTACTGACGAAGCTCTTGCTACTGATGATTGTGTCAAAATCGGCGTTTGAAGCATCACGTTTATCTGATGTATGGATATCAAAACGGATCGTGTCCTGCATCTCAGAAGCTGCGCAGAGAATGATGCCCTGCACTTCTGGAGACGGTCCAGATGTGCGGGTAATCAGACGCTGGACGCGAGATCCTTTACTCAGTTGAACGACTTGCAAAGTAGACGCAGCGTGTCTCTGTGGACGCTGCGATGGCTGAAGTCTTAGGGAAGCAGGGTTGGATTTTAGTTTTGCTGGACTTGAACGGGTGTCGGATGCATATATGAATGTAGCTGTTTGATACATGAAGTGCAAAGCTGCAGAAGTGTTGATGCCATGCTTCGGCGGCGTAGCAGATGCTTGAGGCATTGCAAATCTCACTTCAAGATTGTTGAGATGTACAGGGCTGCGGTCTTCTGCAAACGAGCGGTGACTCGACATCATTGGCATAGTACTCAAGGTAGTCGACCACCTCATCCCAGCAGCACATCTTGTTACAAGAAGATACGCCTCGATCGCAGCTGGCAGATGCAGTTTGGCCGCGGGCCGAGTCCTCTGAAATGCACTGATGAGCTGAAGATTACAGTCAAGGGCAGCAGGGTGAATGCTCAAATCAATTTCTGTTCCGCCGTCCATCAAGGCAACATCATTGACCAGACCGATGACGACTTCTGAATATTTGCAGATTCGCCGTTGAGCGCATTTAAGCGATGCTGTGGCTTTGGCTGATGCTAAGTAGCGTTTGTTTGACGTCACATTCGCTCTGCTGCTTTTTGAAAAGTACACGTTTCTGTTTTGAGCTGCATCCCTCACCACAAGATCACCATTACGTCTCCCTAAGGTTAATGTGCAGAATGTGGTTCCCAAAGACATTGCGTCGGTCATCTCAAGCGGAGCAGACATCACGGAAGTACACAGCGCGTGCGGATATGCGCCAGTCCGGCCGATTTGTGTTGTGGCGCAAGAGCCAATTTCAAGAAACGCCGTCGCAGGCAGAAGAACACGACCGGTAATGCAGTGATCCCCAAATAAATATTGATGGCACGAAGAGATGCAAAGCACATACCGGGCTTCTCTGTCAGAACCAATGAGATTGATCGACACACGGCTAAAAGGATGAGGACGACTACGGAGCCAATGTCTGCGTTTGTCAAACGTAATGGCCTGTGTGCCTTTTGTGCCGACGTGATGCCGAGAACTGGTGGGCGAATCCTTAACAGTAGCCGCATGCGCGTTAGTTCCTTGAAATGCGAATGCACTGACCCCGATAACCAAAGAGTGCCGCAGCGGCAACGGAACTGCTGGACTATGGAGCCTTGGATATGCAAAACAGAAGAATAACTTTGCATGATTGGGCGCGTATGAGATTGTTTCAAGATGCGGGTTGAGTCTTTGCAAATGTAAGATAAACAGAACAGCCTGGCTACTACTTTGGCAGATCCCGTTCATGAGACCAACAACGCCTGCGGCGGGCTCTGTATGTCCAGTGAAGGTTTTGATGCCAGAAAGCATGGGAGAAATACGACGGTCTCCCTCAGCGTTTTCAATCAACACCGCGTGACCAGCGCCAACTTCAATTGGGTCTCCAAGTGGAGTCCCAGTGCCATGCAGCTCGAGGCCGGCGACGATGGCACCATTTAGCCCGGCCATTTGCAAGGCAGCACGAATTGCACGTTGCTGCGAAGGGCCATTTGGGGCAGTAAGTGAGCTCGACCGTCCGTCTTGATTGACCGCGGATCCACAAATAGCGCCGTGACCAGATTTCGTACTCATATTGACTAAGCGAAGCTCTACAGCGACACATGCCTCTCCGCGCACATATCCGTCTGCTCTTGAGTCCAGAGCTTTGCAGCGTCCATCATGAGCAAGCATCCCCGCCCTTGTGAACAATTCTGTCGTAAGGGGACTTAGCGTTACATTTACACCACATGTGGATACAGATTTTGATTCACCAGAAACAATGCTATTCAGTGCAACGTGCGAGCCCACCAGCGAAGAGGAACACGCCGTATCGATCGATACGCACACTCCCTGGAGTCCAAATGTGTACGAAATTCTGCCGCACGCGACGCTGAGGGCTCCACCTGTTGCTGTGTATGGGCTGATGTGGTTGACAATCCTGCTGTATTCATTACCGGAAATGCCAACCGTGACTCCAGCATACTCAGAAGGGGTGGTAAGTAGTGCAGCTTTGATTTGCCAGACTGCTTCAAGGAGCATGCGATGCTGTGGATCGATCAGGGCACTCTCCGATGTCGAAATATTGAAAGCGTCAGAATCGAAGGCATCTACATGACACAAAAATCCTCCAAACCGAGCCTGTTGCATTTCCGACTGTCGAGTCTCATCAACGAGCCATCGATCAATGAGCACGCGCGCAACAACATCGCGAGCCCCAAAGATCATCTCGGAAATTTGTGTCGGCCGACTCGAACATGCATCAAAACTCGCCAGCGCTGGACAGCTTGTTGTTGTAAGTTCTGAGTCTGGCAAGTTTGGGCATCCCAGGGCGTCCATTGCATCCATGCGACTTTGTTGCTCGTCATCCATGCGCTCCGATATCTCCGCGGTGACTAAGCTCGTCAAGGAATCTATCGTGGGGTAGTCAAAGACTGCAGTGCTGGGTAACTCAATGCAAAATGTTGCGTTCATCTCTTCCCGGAGCTCCAGCGCCCCTAATGAGTCCAATCCCGAGTCCATCAGCGGCGCACTCGTCATGATTCCAGTACCAAGTATGCTTTGCACGATATTTTTTATGGTTTCATTTACCCGAATTTGATCGCAGCAGGACCGAGCCAGCGCCTCGTGCCCACTAGATCGATTTAGAACAGGCGGGATTTTGTTGGTAGAGCCGCGCACTTGGCGATGTGCAAACCCATCAAAGTTACTTGTTAAATCTGATGAGGTAAGCTTCGAGAATGTATCTCGCGCAAATACATTAACTGCAACAGCACCTGATGAGCACGCCGAGCGCGAGATCGCATCCAGCGCGCATAGCCCTTGTGCCCGAGAAACACCCCCGACTCCAAGACGTTCCAGGCGGCTCAAATTAGTTTTGCTGTTCGAAGCCATGCCCGCACACCCAAGCCAAACTCCCCACTGCAAACTTGACGTCGTTTGACCTCGCAAAGTATCTACCCGCGCGGATTCGTCGAGCCAGCCGTTGGCAGCGCAGTAACTGGCCTGACCCGCAGACCCAAGAAGCGACGCAATCGACGAGAAGAGCACGACCGTGCAAAGTCCTTTAGCATGCATTTTTTTGTTTATCTGTGTCAAACCAGTGCACTTTGAAGCGAAGACTGAAGATACATGTGTTGAGCACTGTGATGGAACCGTGGCATCTCGAAGAACCCCACCGGCGTGTAGAAGCTTTCGGACAGGAGGGTCAAGTGCCAACAAACTGCAATCAAAATCGTCTGAGCACCCAATGTCTTGCCTCTGCAGTATTACTCGTGTATATGCAAATGCCAAGGCGCAGAGTATCTGAGATGTCCTGCCAAGTCGGCCGAGCAGAACAACGGTTGAAGTGCCACTGTGAGTCTCAAGTGAGCCCGCAAGCTGACCAAGACCACCAAGTCCTCCTGTGATGATGGTCGTGCTCTCGCCTGCGCGAAAAAATGAAAGGGACGCAAAGCTTGAGCGAGTACACACGCCTCCATCGCACGAGATGACTGAATCAATCACGCCATTAAAATTGGAACTACCAAACAAATTGATCTGGGAAGCTATGCGCGATACTGCCAGCGGCTGCATGATCGAAATCGAGACTGTGCCGCCGCTTCTACTGACGAAGCTCTTGCTACTGATGATTGTGTCAAAATCGGCGTTTGAAGCATCACGTTTATCTGATGTATGGATATCAAAACGGATCGTGTCCTGCATCTCAGAAGCTGCGCAGAGAATGATGCCCTGCACTTCTGGAGACGGTCCAGATGTGCGGGTAATCAGACGCTGGACGCGAGATCCTTTACTCAGTTGAACGACTTGCAAAGTAGACGCAGCGTGTCTCTGTGGACGCTGCGATGGCTGAAGTCTTAGGGAAGCAGGGTTGGATTTTAGTTTTGCTGGACTTGAACGGGTGTCGGATGCATATATGAATGTAGCTGTTTGATACATGAAGTGCAAAGCTGCAGAAGTGCTGATGCCATGCTTCGGCGGCGTAGCAGATGCTTGAGGCATTGCAAATCTCACTTCAAGATTGTTGAGATGTACAGGGCTGCGGTCTTCTGCAAACGAGCGGTGACTCGACATCATTGGCATAGTACTCAAGGTAGTCGACCACCTCATCCCAGCAGCACATCTTGTTACAAGAAGATACGCCTCGATCGCAGCTGGCAGATGCAGTTTGGCCGCGGGCCGAGTCCTCTGAAATGCACTGATGAGCTGAAGATTACAGTCAAGGGCAGCAGGGTGAATGCTCAAATCAATTTCTGTTCCGCCGTCCATCAAGGCAACATCATTGACCAGACCGATGACGACTTCTGAATATTTGCAGATTCGCCGTTGAGCGCATTTAAGCGATGCTGTGGCTTTGGCTGATGCTAAGTAGCGTTTGTTTGACGTCACATTCGCTCTGCTGCTTTTTGAAAAGTACACGTTTCTGTTTTGAGCTGCATCCCTCACCACAAGATCACCATTACGTCTCCCTAAGGTTAATGTGCAGAATGTGGTTCCCAAAGACATTGCGTCGGTCATCTCAAGCGGAGCAGACATCACGGAAGTACACAGCGCGTGCGGATATGCGCCAGTCCGGCCGATTTGTGTTGTGGCGCAAGAGCCAATTTCAAGAAACGCCGTCGCAGGCAGAAGAACACGACCGGTAATGCAGTGATCCCCAAATAAATATTGATGGCACGAAGAGATGCAAAGCACATACCGGGCTTCTCTGTCAGAACCAATGAGATTGATCGACACACGGCTAAAAGGATGAGGACGACTACGGAGCCAATGTCTGCGTTTGTCAAACGTAATGGCCTGTGTGCCTTTTGTGCCGACGTGATGCCGAGAACTGGTGGGCGAATCCTTAACAGTAGCCGCATGCGCGTTAGTTCCTTGAAATGCGAATGCACTGACCCCGATAACCAAAGAGTGCCGCAGCGGCAACGGAACTGCTGGACTATGGAGCCTTGGATATGCAAAACAGAAGAATAACTTTGCATGATTGGGCGCGTATGAGATTGTTTCAAGATGCGGGTTGAGTCTTTGCAAATGTAAGATAAACAGAACAGCCTGGCTACTACTTTGGCAGATCCCGTTCATGAGACCAACAACGCCTGCGGCGGGCTCTGTATGTCCAGTGAAGGTTTTGATGCCAGAAAGCATGGGAGAAATACGACGGTCTCCCTCAGCGTTTTCAATCAACACCGCGTGACCAGCGCCAACTTCAATTGGGTCTCCAAGTGGAGTCCCAGTGCCATGCAGCTCGAGGCCGGCGACGATGGCACCATTTAGCCCGGCCATTTGCAAGGCAGCACGAATTGCACGTTGCTGCGAAGGGCCATTTGGGGCAGTAAGTGAGCTCGACCGTCCGTCTTGATTGACCGCGGATCCACAAATAGCGCCGTGACCAGATTTCGTACTCATATTGACTAAGCGAAGCTCTACAGCGACACATGCCTCTCCGCGCACATATCCGTCTGCTCTTGAGTCCAGAGCTTTGCAGCGTCCATCATGAGCAAGCATCCCCGCCCTTGTGAACAATTCTGTCGTAAGGGGACTTAGCGTTACATTTACACCACATGTGGATACAGATTTTGATTCACCAGAAACAATGCTATTCAGTGCAACGTGCGAGCCCACCAGCGAAGAGGAACACGCCGTATCGATCGATACGCACACTCCCTGGAGTCCAAATGTGTACGAAATTCTGCCGCACGCGACGCTGAGGGCTCCACCTGTTGCTGTGTATGGGCTGATGTGGTTGACAATCCTGCTGTATTCATTACCGGAAATGCCAACCGTGACTCCAGCATACTCAGAAGGGGTGGTAAGTAGTGCAGCTTTGATTTGCCAGACTGCTTCAAGGAGCATGCGATGCTGTGGATCGATCAGGGCACTCTCCGATGTCGAAATATTGAAAGCGTCAGAATCGAAGGCATCTACATGACACAAAAATCCTCCAAACCGAGCCTGTTGCATTTCCGACTGTCGAGTCTCATCAACGAGCCATCGATCAATGAGCACGCGCGCAACAACATCGCGAGCCCCAAAGATCATCTCGGAAATTTGTGTCGGCCGACTCGAACATGCATCAAAACTCGCCAGCGCTGGACAGCTTGTTGTTGTAAGTTCTGAGTCTGGCAAGTTTGGGCATCCCAGGGCGTCCATTGCATCCATGCGACTTTGTTGCTCGTCATCCATGCGCTCCGATATCTCCGCGGTGACTAAGCTCGTCAAGGAATCTATCGTGGGGTAGTCAAAGACTGCAGTGCTGGGTAACTCAATGCAAAATGTTGCGTTCATCTCTTCCCGGAGCTCCAGCGCCCCTAATGAGTCCAATCCCGAGTCCATCAGCGGCGCACTCGTCATGATTCCAGTACCAAGTATGCTTTGCACGATATTTTTTATGGTTTCATTTACCCGAATTTGATCGCAGCAGGACCGAGCCAGCGCCTCGTGCCCACTAGATCGATTTAGAACAGGCGGGATTTTGTTGGTAGAGCCGCGCACTTGGCGATGTGCAAACCCATCAAAGTTACTTGTTAAATCTGATGAGGTAAGCTTCGAGAATGTATCTCGCGCAAATACATTAACTGCAACAGCACCTGATGAGCACGCCGTGCGCGAGATCGCATCCAGCGCGCATAGCCCTTGTGCCCGAGAAACACCCCCGACTCCAAGACGTTCCAGGCGGCTCAAATTAGTTTTGCTGTTCGAAGCCATGCCCGCACACCCAAGCCAAACTCCCCACTGCAAACTTGACGTCGTTTGACCTCGCAAAGTATCTACCCGCGCGGATTCGTCGAGCCAGCCGTTGGCAGCGCAGTAACTGGCCTGACCCGCAGACCCAAGAAGCGACGCAATCGACGAGAAGAGCACGACCGTGCAAAGTCCTTTAGCATGCATTTTTTTGTTTATCTGTGTCAAACCAGTGCACTTTGGAGCGAAGACTGAAGATACATGTGTTGAGCACTGTGATGGAACCGTGGCATCTCGAAGAACCCCACCGGCGTGTAGAAGCTTTCGGACAGGAGGGTCAAGTGCCAACAAACTGCAATCAAAATCGTCTGAGCACCCAATGTCTTGCCTCTGCAGTATTACTCGTGTATATGCAAATGCCAAGGCGCAGAGTATCTGAGATGTCCTGCCAAGTCGGCCGAGCAGAACAACGGTTGAAGTGCCACTGTGAGTCTCAAGTGAGCCCGCAAGCTGACCAAGACCACCAAGTCCTCCTGTGATGATGGTCGTGCTCTCGCCTGCGCGAAAAAATGAAAGGGACGCAAAGCTTGAGCGAGTACACACGCCTCCATCGCACGAGATGACTGAATCAATCACGCCATTAAAATTGGAACTACCAAACAAATTGATCTGGGAAGCTATGCGCGATACTGCCAGCGGCTGCATGATCGAAATCGAGACTGTGCCGCCGCTTCTACTGACGAAGCTCTTGCTACTGATGATTGTGTCAAAATCGGCGTTTGAAGCATCACGTTTATCTGATGTATGGATATCAAAACGGATCGTGTCCTGCATCTCAGAAGCTGCGCAGAGAATGATGCCCTGCACTTCTGGAGACGGTCCAGATGTGCGGGTAATCAGACGCTGGACGCGAGATCCTTTACTCAGTTGAACGACTTGCAAAGTAGACGCAGCGTGTCTCTGTGGACGCTGCGATGGCTGAAGTCTTAGGGAAGCAGGGTTGGATTTTAGTTTTGCTGGACTTGAACGGGTGTCGGATGCAGATATGAATGTAGCTGTTTGATACATGTAGTGCAAAGCTGCAGAAGTGCTGATGCCATGCTTCGGCGGCGTAGCAGATGCTTGAGGCATTGCAAATCTCACTTCAAGATTGTTGAGATGTACAGGGCTGCGGTCTTCTGCAAACGAGCGGTGACTCGACATCATTGGCATAGTACTCAAGGTAGTCGACCACCTCATCCCAGCAGCACATCTTGTTACAAGAAGATACGCCTCGATCGCAGCTGGCAGATGCAGTTTGGCCGCGGGCCGAGTCCTCTGAAATGCACTGATGAGCTGAAGATTACAGTCAAGGGCAGCAGGGTGAATGCTCAAATCAATTTCTGTTCCGCCGTCCATCAAGGCAACATCATTGACCAGACCGATGACGACTTCTGAATATTTGCAGATTCGCCGTTGAGCGCATTTAAGCGATGCTGTGGCTTTGGCTGATGCTAAGTAGCGTTTGTTTGACGTCACATTCGCTCTGCTGCTTTTTGAAAAGTACACGTTTCTGTTTTGAGCTGCATCCCTCACCACAAGATCACCATTACGTCTCCCTAAGGTTAATGTGCAGAATGTGGTTCCCAAAGACATTGCGTCGGTCATCTCAAGCGGAGCAGACATCACGGAAGTACACAGCGCGTGCGGATATGCGCCAGTCCGGCCGATTTGTGTTGTGGCGCAAGAGCCAATTTCAAGAAACGCCGTCGCAGGCAGAAGAACACGACCGGTAATGCAGTGATCCCCAAATAAATATTGATGGCACGAAGAGATGCAAAGCACATACCGGGCTTCTCTGTCAGAACCAATGAGATTGATCGACACACGGCTAAAAGGATGAGGACGACTACGGAGCCAATGTCTGCGTTTGTCAAACGTAATGGCCTGTGTGCCTTTTGTGCCGACGTGATGCCGAGAACTGGTGGGCGAATCCTTAACAGTAGCCGCATGCGCGTTAGTTCCTTGAAATGCGAATGCACTGACCCCGATAACCAAAGAGTGCCGCAGCGGCAACGGAACTGCTGGACTATGGAGCCTTGGATATGCAAAACAGAAGAATAACTTTGCATGATTGGGCGCGTATGAGATTGTTTCAAGATGCGGGTTGAGTCTTTGCAAATGTAAGATAAACAGAACAGCCTGGCTACTACTTTGGCAGATCCCGTTCATGAGACCGACAACGCCTGCGGCGGGCTCTGTATGTCCAGTGAAGGTTTTGATGCCAGAAAGCATGGGAGAAATACGACGGTCTCCCTCAGCGTTTTCAATCAACACCGCGTGACCAGCGCCAACTTCAATTGGGTCTCCAAGTGGAGTCCCAGTGCCATGCAGCTCGAGGCCGGCGACGATGGCACCATTTAGCCCGGCCATTTGCAAGGCAGCACGAATTGCACGTTGCTGCGAAGGGCCATTTGGGGCAGTAAGTGAGCTCGACCGTCCGTCTTGATTGACCGCGGATCCACAAATAGCGCCGTGACCAGATTTCGTACTCATATTGACTAAGCGAAGCTCTACAGCGACACATGCCTCTCCGCGCACATATCCGTCTGCTCTTGAGTCCAGAGCTTTGCAGCGTCCATCATGAGCAAGCATCCCCGCCCTTGTGAACAATTCTGTCGTAAGGGGACTTAGCGTTACATTTACACCACATGTGGATACAGATTTTGATTCACCAGAAACAATGCTATTCAGTGCAACGTGCGAGCCCACCAGCGAAGAGGAACACGCCGTATCGATCGATACGCACACTCCCTGGAGTCCAAATGTGTACGAAATTCTGCCGCACGCGACGCTGAGGGCTCCACCTGTTGCTGTGTATGGGCTGATGTGGTTGACAATCCTGCTGTATTCATTACCGGAAATGCCAACCGTGACTCCAGCATACTCAGAAGGGGTGGTAAGTAGTGCAGCTTTGATTTGCCAGACTGCTTCAAGGAGCATGCGATGCTGTGGATCGATCAGGGCACTCTCCGATGTCGAAATATTGAAAGCGTCAGAATCGAAGGCATCTACATGACACAAAAATCCTCCAAACCGAGCCTGTTGCATTTCCGACTGTCGAGTCTCATCAACGAGCCATCGATCAATGAGCACGCGCGCAACAACATCGCGAGCCCCAAAGATCATCTCGGAAATTTGTGTCGGCCGACTCGAACATGCATCAAAACTCGCCAGCGCTGGACAGCTTGTTGTTGTAAGTTCTGAGTCTGGCAAGTTTGGGCATCCCAGGGCGTCCATTGCATCCATGCGACTTTGTTGCTCGTCATTCTTCTTCTTGACAATCTGATCGTTTATATTTGAAGCTTCCACGATGTTTTTCGATTCTCTGCCTGAAGCTCTGTTCTCTTTCTTTTTTAAAACTTTTTTTACAGTTTTGTGATTTTGCCTGCTTTCATCACCGAGGATTTTTACGATACACCCAACAGTCGGAAAGTCAAACACTAGGGTCGCAGGCAAATCAATCCCTGTTGAAGAGCATATTGTATTTCGCAGTTCCACTGCACCGAGGGAATCTAACCCGGCATCGAGAAGCGGCTCATTTTCACCTACAGTCTTTCCCATGACACTATATAAAGCACCACTCACAACTTGTTTAAAAAATTCAGTGCTTTGCTGCTTTACGTTTTTAATTTCACGAAACCTGACGACGTGATTGTCGGTTGCGATTGCATCAATCTTCGAATTATCGTCCACACAAGATACAAGATTTCGCGCCACGTTATTATCTTTATTATCATTATTAATCACATTCCAGACATATGGATTTGCTACAAAGACAGGTTGATTTCTACCACAATAAAGATGTGACTGTCCGACAGTACCGAGTATACCTTCGAGGGCAGCAAGACCTTGTTCAGGTTTTACTAGGCCAACTCCAGATCGCTGCATTCGATATGCTGTATTTGATTGGTCTCCAACCATTCCATCCTTGCCACTCCAAGCTCCCCATTGTATACTAGTCGTACTGACACCCAAGGTAGTTGCCCCCACAGCCCATGCATCGAGCCAACAATTTGCAGCTGCATAGTTTGATTGGCCACCGGAGCCTACAAGAGACGCAAGGGATGAGAACAGCAAAAGTGATTTAAGCGCACAAATCTCAGCGATTGTATAGATGCGCGTGAGACTTTTTGATTTCGGCGCTGTGACAGTTGTGATCGTTTGAACATTTTGTCGACCGAGTGTGGCGTCTGCTAGAACGCCGCCCGCGTGCACGATGGTACCCATTGCGCGTTGTTTGTAGGCGTTCATCACTAGACCTGCATCTTCAGAAGAGGATACATCACCTCGAGTGAATAATGTACATGCCAGTGAAATCGGAAGGACGCCAGGATGCTTATTTCTTCGACCAGATCGGGACAGTAAAGATATCCACGAGAAACCCTTTTGAGCAGCCCACGAAGCCACTGCATTTCCAAGGCCACCAAGGCCCCCTGTAATTGTTAGCGCTCCTTTGTGTCCCTGGTGAATAGATATAAATGGCAAACTTATCACAGTTTTGCCAACGTGTAGTCCTGCACTCATTTCTCGCATACACTCCCGCAAAGCTTGAAGTCCACTTTGCTTTGAAATAACTGGAACAATACAGCTACCTTGCAGCTGCCGCGACAAATGCAAAAGCATAGAGTATAACCGTTTGATTGGTATCATATCGAAGGCAACCAAGCGAAATTCACCACCTGATCGCTCCGAGTTTGATGCTTCATAAGACCAAATATCCCGCTTTGATATCTCTGCAAAATGACCGTTTTCGTGCAACACTGCGCATGAGGCAGCGACCATACCAGTTGAAGTCAGACAATTCAGTATTATGTCCACCGGCGAGGTCGACATGAGTAGCAAATCTTCCACAAATCGTATAGATCTTGAGCTCGCCACGACGTTAATTCCCAAACCTCGAAGCATTGTGCGCTTCTGAACGCTTCCAGCTGTTGCGAATACTTCTGTCCCTCTCGATGTCAAGACCTGACAAGCTGCCAATCCAATGCCTCCCGCACCAGCGTGGATCAATGCACGCTTTGTTGGAAACTTTAGCAGCGATGCGGACTCCAATGCGAGGTATACAGTACAAAATATTGTTGGACATGCCGCAACCTCTGCAAAAGATAGGGAGGTTGGTTTGCTCACAACTGCATGAGCGCACGCAGATACCCGAGTCCCAAGGCACCCAGGCGCCACTCCAAAGATCTCATGGCCAGGTCTGTAAATCGATGCACCCATGATATTAGCTCCGCCCAATACAATCCCGGAGAAATCACCTCCGGGTGAACCAGGTATACCAGGATACATGTCTAAAATGTTTAGAACGTCTCTAAAGTTCAGCCCCACTGCCTGCACCCTTACACTTATGAAGGGCATTTTATTTGTCAAAGACAGAGCCAGTTTGGAATCCGCCTTGATGCGATGATCGTATGCTGACCAAAGTTTTGGTGAGAGGTTAAGTAAGGATCCACGTTGAAGTGACCTAAGCTGCATGGCTCCAAACCCAATCCAAGCGCCTGACGGGTGCATCGTAGACGAAAACTGCATGCCTGCACATGAGATGGAATTGCTGGAGTGATATGAGTGGCCATCTTTGACTTGATAGTTATCGATCAGTTGCGGCAACGATTTTCCCAGCAGATATGAATAACCTATAGTTGTAAATTCAACCGTCCGCATCTCTGTTGCCGCGGTGCCGACCACACCATATATTGGTGATCTGGCAGTGTAGCTCAACAATATTGATTGAGGGGAGGTGTGACAATGGGAAGTACCCCGGATGCACGTTGTTACTTTGGAGATACCAGCGGTTTCAGATGCCTGCATCAGCATTGTTGCCCCTGCAACGTGTCGTAAAATTGAGTCCTCGAAGCTGCAGCTGGTCTCGTAAGCCGATCCAAGGCCATGCACGGCCCTCGCATAAGCGGCCTCTCCATCGCTTCTGGGAGTGATCATGCCAACTCGCCATGAAAGTCCATAAAGTAAACCATTACCAGAATCCCTCTTACGTAAGGTTTTACTCCTTTCATTAATTATGTTGTCGAGATGTATCTGCATACTTTCAACATGTGCAGATGACGCAGGTGATGCATTCGAGGTAGATGAACACACTATGTCACGTTTCAGTATTTGTTCAGTCGTGTCTGTCGATGAATGATGTGCGATCATCAGGTTCGTAACTAGAACGTCTTTACCGATTGACATATTCCGGACTTGCTTTGTCCCTAGTGCGAGAAGCTTTGCTCTTGAACCTTGGTTACAGATGGCGTCGAACACATCATCGCTAGATCTGAGAAATCTGTCAATAGAACCTAATCGATGCCGAGCAGCAACAGTGTACGCGTGGCATGTTTCCTCATGATCAATCACTAAATATGTTTGGAGAGCCGACGGAACTTTTGGCGATTTCCACCCAACTTTTCTATTGGACAAGCAAACCTGACTTTCTTTTTCAGCTACGAGAGCAGCTAGCTCGTGATATGAAGCATCAATAGAAGCGGGATGAATCCGTAATCCGTCGCTACTTCCATGCAATAAAACCTTTGAATATACAACCTTATTGATTTTTATCTCGATTGAATGGACACGTGGGAAAGGTAGGAGACTTGACGAATATTTCGGAGGCATAGATGATAAAATTTGGCATACGGCCTTTGCACATGTGGAGGTTTGCTCCGCAGCTTCGTTCATCTGAACGGCCCCATCATTCTCGGACCTTACTATGACAAGAGTCGTACTTCTTGTCAATATTATTGGCTTTACAAACGCCGTATTTATGACTGCAATCGAATCAAAGTCCAGCGGCAGATCTGTTCTTGAGCATGTGTGCACTGCTTCAAGAGACGCAGCACCAGGTAGAATGCATTGCCCGCAAACTTGATGGTGATATAAGAATGCAATATTTGGATTTTCAAATGTACTATGATAATACACGCCATTTCCCTTTTCATTTTGACTAACTTTGGCGGTCCTACAAAGATAGTACAAGGCAGGTGCGCACCACATATGTCTCATGTTAGATACATGCGATGATTTTGCGCCAGTACTGTCAGAGTACGAACCCGAATGCGCTATGATTGCGTGTGAATTAACCCCGCTCATGCCAAAGGAGCTTGTTGAAGAAATTGAAGATACATTATTGTCCTGACTCTTCAAAGGGGACCACGCGAGCCTCGGTATTGAAAATTGTACCTCCGAAGGTACCTTTGAAGGTGCTTTTCCTGTCGATTTATTCTCATCGGAATGTTTATTTTGATCAATTGACCCCAACGCAACAGCCATGTGAGGGTTTATCGTACGACAGCAACGAACAGAGGGAGCGGATCGATTTTCACAAGCCGCGACGGCATATAGGAAACCCGTTAGACCTGCACTACCTTCTGTGTGGCCCATGAATGATTTGCTTGCGCCGATTATTACGCCAGTGCCACCTTCATAAGCTTTCGCAACTGCAGCAAGCTCAATAGGGTCCCCGAGTGAAGTGCCCGTACCATGCGAGGACAGAAACTTTATAGAATTCGGGTTTAAAAGGTTTTGACTGTTTACCTTTCTGATTAAAAACTGTTGAGATGGTCCATATGGAGCTGTAAACGATGCCGAACGACCATCTTGATTTATTCCAGTTCCGCGAAGTTGCAAGCACATGGTATTGTTTCTGTGAACGTGATTTCCATGAATTGCTTGCAAGTATAGTGTCGCGAAACATTCGCCTCGCCCGTATCCATCTGCACTAGAGTCTAGTGTCTTGCATCTTCCATCATGTGAGAGTGCATGGATTGAGTTTAGGATGCTGAATGTTTGAGACATCAGCATGCACTGAGTTCCAGCTGCATGAGCTGATACTGATTCTTGCTTGTCGAACGAGCCCGTAGCAAGGTGTACTGCTACCAGACTAGAAGAACACGCCGTATCAAGAACTACGTTTGGACCTATAAGGCCGAAGGTAAACGAAGGGCGTCCTACAAGAAAACTAAGCCCGTTCCCAGTTGCAGAGTATCCATGAGTGTATCCATAAAATAGATTCAAGAAGTTTTCATATTCTGTCCACATTGCTCCAAGAAAGACACCTGCAGAGGTGTCAACTGCGGTCTCAAGTGCGCACTGCGTCGAGGAGGATATTGCAACATAATTGCGTATGCACAATCCCAATATTTTACGCTGTTGGGGATCCATCGATAGCGCTTCCAACGCTGAAATACGGAAGATACTACCATCAAAAACTGCTAAATTTCTCACAAAAGTAGCATGGCGTGTTCCTGATCCATACATCTCCGTATCAAAGCGGCACACAGGGACAGTTACCTGAAAATCAACTCCGCCTAAGCAGCAGCTAATCATGAGGTCTTTGGTGTCGAATATCTCAAAGGGAAATTCGCATGACGTTGCAGCAACAGCTGTCTTTTTCAGGGGAAAATGGAATTCTGCTCTTGGGAGCTTGTATTTACTTATGAATGGGTTTACATGTTTAGGCGTTGAATGTTTCAGCAAATTGAACCTTGACGATGACGAAACTCTCTCCGCAACTAACTTGGCCAGGGCATCAATTGTAGGGTATTCAAAGATAACAGTTGATGGCAGGTCAAGCTTAAATTGTTTTCCGATGATTTGAGTAAGCTCCAAAATTCCAAGAGAGTCAAGCCCCTTCTCCATCAGCGGTTCATCATTTGATATTTTTGGCGAGCTTTGTTGGGTGTATTGGTGAGCAGAGCTTCTGATAAAATCAGCTATGCTGCTTATTGAGATGTGTACTTCATCTTGATCCGTTTCTGCATGCCCAAGAAGATTGTAACTATCTCTGACATCCTTTATATCACTCAGTACACAAACTGCGAAGGAATCAAGCTCGCACCTATTAGCAGCACGAAATTTGCGAGAGGAAGCGATCTTGTGCTTTTCAGTGACCGGAACAACCGAAACCATTGGGGGCGCAGATTGAAAACGAAGAATCCTGCTCAAACTTTTCAATCCTTGATTTGATGTGATTGTGCCGATGTTCAGCCTTTTAAGTTTCGTTTTTAGATTTGATAGCCCGTCTGCCATGCCATCCGAAGCCTCCCAGGCACCCCATTGCAAGCTAGTTGCACGATATCCTCGCAACCTTGCAGTTAACGCGAAAGCATCGAGATAGGAGTTCGCTGCAGTATAGTTGGTTTGGCCTGGCGAGGCAAGGATTACTGAAATTGAGGAGAAAAACACGGTATTCAAGTTTGGTAATAGCGAAACCAAGCTCTGTACAGCATCGGCATATACCATTTTTGGAGCGAGGACTTTTGACAACGAGAGCGATGTTTGATGATCAAAAGTTGCATCGTGCAACTCGCCACTGGCATGCAAGATATCTGTTTCAAAGCTTTGAACGCCTGAAAGAAATTGCAGGAATCGTCTCAGATTGTGAACACAGCTTATGTATTCATTAGCAGTTGCATCGCAACACGCAACCTTAACAAGGCCGTATACTGCTGGAGTGCACATCGACGCAAAGTTGGCCTTGCAAGACCGCCCTGAGCGGCTTAGAAGCGTGTTCAGACTGCTGCCAGAATGCAGTCGGCTTTTCCCGACCAGGATTCCAATCCCACCTAGGCCACCTGTAATGGCTGTCACTCGTCGAGTCGATTGAATACATTCGTTTGTTTGATGCAGGGCAATCATGAAGCCGCTAAGGAACGGCGCCTGAATGAATGTCGGTAGCCGAGTACAAAGATGACAAGCATCGTGCCTCGTAAGGTTGACTTCACTAAGTGCGCTTGAACAAAGTCCGTCCAATGTGGCTTTTCCTTTTCCTTGATTCACTACAACAACATTTGTCAATAATTTTGAATTACCTTGCATTGCTGATAATGATGTCCCTACAGTCCTCAAAATGTTACTTGATTGAGTCGCTCTAATATTGTTGATATCGCTGCTTAAGTCGATCGGCCCACGTGAAGTGGATTTCGAAGAAAATTTCCATTCAACATAATAGTACACAGGAGCAGGGCAAACATCATTCTTGAAACCTTCAACAGTTCCCAGCTTTGAGGTTTCAAGGTCGTCTATGTGTGGAACCCGTCCAACGGGAGCCTGTCGCATCTCCAAATCTCTGATTATTGTCGATGAATGACATGGCGAACCTGTCATCATCTTCTGATCAACAGTATCTTTTTCCATAGAAACTCTGCTGTTCATCCCGGCAATGTTAATAGAGTCCCCAGAATTCAGACGATCATTTGATATCTGAAAGGTTCCTATACACGCAGGAAGCCTCGAAGTAAATGAAGAATCAGATGGTTTCATGGCAGCTGAAAGGTGCAAACCTGCATCAGCCACTGCCGGAAGCAGAATCATCTGATCATTGATTTTCCTTTGATCCGAAAGTCTGTCGTGTCTGATGCTGATATTCCCAAGGCAAATGCCAAAAACATCATGTGCGATGTTACTTTGAAATTCACACAGTGAGAATATGCGAAAAAAGTTCTGCATTGTTTCGGGTTGTGATTGCAATGCGATTACTGGGTGATAACAAGTCCTTGTGCTTGTGTGCGTGTGTATTGAACATCTGGACACAGTGCAAATGTTGAAAATATCTGATAATCCGTCACATAGCAAATCGATGCGCTCTGATCCATCGGTGCCGAGCACCAACGGCATCAGCAGCACTATGGCTTGAAAGGACATGCATTCAGGAAACAAAGGCGTCCTAAAGATCTGTCTGGTGGTCGCGAGCAGCTCAAAAAATCCTGCTGCAGGAAAAATTGGAATACCAGCTATGCGGTGGTCCCAGAAATATGAATAAGCAGTGTTATCAAGACTTTTGCAGCTAATTCTGAAGACCCATCTTGATTTATCAGTCAACGTTGCAGTTGAGGTGACCGTGTCGACACATGGGTGCACCCAGTATGAGGTCATGTGCCAAAGAGGTGAACTGGTGCCCGTGTCTCGATCAGCATGACGCGCAATGATGGCGTGCCCGTTGGTGCCTTGAAAGGCAAATGCACTCGTCGATGCTATCGCAGAAATGCACTCTGCCCTGCAAACTTTGATGTTGGACCATGGCTTCACTACACAGGCTGACTGTCTAAAAGATCCGATAGAGTCCGACATCATAGTCCTCCCTAGGAAGGTATTTATTGTGCGAAGATGCAAGCTGGGCATTCCGGAGAGTGTCCACAGCAAGTTGAGTGCAAAAGCAACACCAAGCGCTCCTGATGCTGGCTCGGTGTGCCCAACACAAGATTTTGGCGTTGATGCAATTATTGGGATCGATCGGCACGCGGTTGCATGATATACGGCAATGACTGCACTCAGTTCAATAGGATCTCCAAGTGAAGTTCCAGTACCATGAAGCTTAACGACATTCATTTCATTTCCACTTATGTTTGCAATGCAAATCGCATTCTTCAAAAGCATCTGCTGCGCCTGACCGCTCGGTGCTGCCAATGTCGCAGAACGACCATCTTGGTTGATAGCTGTGCCGACAATTAATGGGGAAGTTGATCTTTCCTTCCGGTCGTTCCGCTGAACAAACGATGCCAAACATGCTTCGGACCGAACATACCCATCTGCAGCCACATCCAGCGCCTTGCAGCGACCATCAAGGGCAAGCATGCCCGCAGCAGAAAAGAGATCTGTCGTGCTTGTATGCAAGGTAACGTTTGACCCAGCAACCATAGCTTGCGAGTGTAAGATGGAAGTGACAGTATTGCCATTATCATTTGCTCTTTCAATGACAATCAGATGCAGTGCCACAATCGCCGATGAACATGCAGTGTCCACACAAAAGCTCGGCCCCGTTAACCCGAATGAGTAAGATATTCGGCCGCATGCGACGCTTAAAAATGTCCCGAGGGCCGTGTATGCTGCAGGCCCCATATACGATCTAACTTGTTGCAAATACTCGGTTCCGGAGATGCCAACTGCAACAGATGTTTCTGGTTTACAAGGTGTGACAGCTTGCAAGGCTGTGCGGAAATGCTTCGAAGCACTACTATTGAGAAAGATGCTCAGGGCTAGATCAAGTAGTTTACGATGCTGCGGGTCAATATAGAATGCTTCAGAGTCATTTATGCGATACAAACTTGCATCAAATTCAGAAATGGCCGGCAGAATTCCACCGAACCTGATTCTTTGCTGCGCTGCAAAATTCGAGCATAAACGACTTCTTGGAAGACATAAAATTTTATCATTTACTTCATACATCCGTCGACGGTCACCAGGTACGAGCGCTGTAGAAAGGCTGCAAACAAATTCACGGCTTTCGTGGGCACTATTATCATTGAAAATGTTATCAAGCCCTACGCAACTCGAGTGTGCATTTTTTTGATTCGTTCTCGTATCATTCAGTTGTTTATTCTCGCCATTGTTAGTCGCTTTCTTGATAAGAAATTGTGATATTGCCGATATCGTTGGAAAATCATACACAAAGGCCGCCGGCAAGGAATCAATGCGAAAATCTTGGTTTTCGCAAAGATTTAAGATTGAGTTACGAAGTTCGACAGCGCCGAGTGAGTCAACTCCAGCTTCGATCAGAGAGATTTGAATGTCTATGCGATAGCCAAGAGCTGCTTCAACTAGATCACAAATTTGATTTTGGAGTTCCTCTACTTTAATATGCGAAACTTCCGTTCCTGCTTTCTTCTTTTCTGGGACAGTCAATGGCGATGATGAAATTTTTGAATTTGAATTACATTGTTTTGGTGCTGAAAACTCGTCATGAAAGACATCTTCCAACATCCAGGCCTTCAGTAACACGATATCAAGAGGGCTAATAACAATAATATCGGACACGTCACCATGTGAGGCCATTACGAACTTGGAGAGGGTCTTGAATGCGACATTTGGGCTCAGGATTCCGAACCCTAATCTCTTGACGCGATTTAGTACGAGTGGACTTTTTGATGACATGCCCTTCGTACTACTCCACGCTCCCCATTGTATGCTCATGGTGAAAAGTCCGGAAGATTTTGCTATCCGTGCCCATGCATCTAACTCTTTATTTGCTGAGCAGTAATTTGCTTGTCCGCTTGACCCGAAAAATGATGCGATGGATGAACACAGCAGAACAGCGCCTATTGGCGATGCGAATGCATTCAACGCCCATTTATGAATTCCTACCGCTTTTGGTGCCATTGCACTTGTCATAAAATTGCAAGTCTGTTTTGCGATCAAAGAGTCTTGAATCACACCACTTGCATGAAGCAACCATGAGCTCCGATGCTGAGCCATGACGATATATCGCATTTCTTCTGAATTTGAAACGTCGCATCGGATGCATTGAATGAAACATTTGTGCGCAGATTCATCCAGAATTTTTCGCTCAATGATGGGAACACGGCCAGATAGTCCGGAAGCTAAAATTTCAAACGTGCCAGCATGTACAATCAGGTGCCGTGCAGCATGTTGACCCACCATTCCGAGTCCACCGGTAATGATGACCCTGCGCACCTTTAACTCTTCTCGTCCAGTTGAAAAGTCCCGTCGACCGTTCAATAAATGAATGTGAGCTCTCAGGATTCTGAAAAGACAATGCTCTAAGTTTATTCCGGTTTGGCTTTCGGAGCTCCTGGTGCTTGGCAACGAGGCACAGCGACTGTTGTCTGAACTGTGCACAAACTTTGTCAATCCAACTCGATATTTCAATCCACATACATGCAAACAACGCGTCGAGCAAATCGATGAATCACATTCCCGTTCAGCACATTGCAAGACCCCGTGGATTACTGCATGTCCAATGAACTCTTTTTGTCCCATTACTTTGATCTCATGGATATCTCCAGAATAGTTTTGGATGTTCTCGAGGCAGCTGCAGGCATGTCTCACAATGTATCCGACTTTTCGAGAGGTATTGTTATTATTATTGTTTGGCTCATTATTATGATAATACTGTATTATTTGTGCTGGAACAGATTTATCTGCGACACATGTCGCCATCTCTGTAACTTTATACACGGGCAAATTAATGGCAGCTTGGCTGTGGAGAGACTCATTTGACGAGTCATAAAACGCTGCCGAAGTAGAATTAATCAGTTTATGACTCACGCGTTTAAGGGAGCATGATTTTGTTGCGGCGAAAGATGCAACTTCAACATTACTTTCAAGGGAACATGTATTTTCCTGGATGTATGAGCTTGCAAAATAGCTGCGTTTTAATATGCCCGTCATTAAAAACGGCGAGGCATAGTATGCCATCGAGGCTGGAATTTTAAGGCGCGCGATGTTGCCCCCCGCACGAGAACACGTCGAGGCAAGCTGTAAACCCGCGTCGAGGACTGAAGGATTCATCCAAAATGAGGAATATTCGCTGCTTTCGCGGTTGCTAACGCCACTAAGTTGAACTCGGGCCTGGCATGTGACCGTGTCTGTTTTAAGAGCGTATGATCCGGTTTCATTCATGGAAGTCTTTTCGAAGAAATTTAAACTTGTCCTGCTCGTTGCAGCGACTGATTTGACTCGTGCGTTCAAGGTGCAGGCTGCATTTACATGAATACATTTTTTGGTCCGTATTTCAATGTTTCCAAAGCCTATCAAAACTTTGCTGAAGAGAACGTTGATTACTGCTGGCGTATCCCATTTTTTTGACCTTAATATCAAGGGCGTTGGAATTGTAACATGTTCAATTCCTGAGTAAATTCCTTTTGCTGAGAATGTTGTTGCTGCGGCCGAAAGCTCAAGAAAACCAGCTGCGGGAAATATGACTCTACCATGGACCGCATGATCAAAAATGAATGCATGCCAAAATGGAAATCCGAGTCGTGAATATAGCTGGATAGAAAATGATGCACCCGCCGTAAGCTCGAGTGAAGAAATAAATGGATGGGGCTCTTCTTTACAACGGGACGACATGTGCCAGGTGTTAAGTAAATTTGGACTTTTGTCCAAACCAGCCACTGTTTTTGAATGTGGGCAGGAGTTGTTTTGAAGAGTACTTACTAAAGCGTGTGCATTTGTGCCTTGAAAAGCAAATCCACTCATTGACAAGACTTTCCTATGGGAACAACACCTCGGGGCTTTTGTCACGTCCTGCTTAATATTGGCGACGAGAGATGCGGGAATACGAAATAATCTTGGCCCAAACGAGGTTTTCACCCTATTAAGTAAATGATGCGTGCCGTAATGAGCATTTATGTGCTCATTCAATATCCTTAAGTGAACAGTGGGACACACATTCGATTGTGCTATTGATGATATCGCGTGGATGACAGAACTCATTCCGGATGCCGATTCACTGTGGCCTAATGAAGATTTCAACGCCACAAGGAATAGGTCAGAAAAATCCCTTTCACGTTCTTGCATGCTCTTGAGTACCAAAATAATCGCCCCGATCTCTATTGGATCGCCAAGTGCAGTTCCGGTCCCATGCAATAGGATGCCGGTTATGTCTCGTTCTAGCCCCGCTAGGTTGATTGCATTGCATATTACTTTCTGTTGTGCGACACCACTTGGTGCACTTAACGAGCTTGATCGGCCGTCCTGATTTACTGCAGAACTGAGAATTGTTCCCGCTGACATCGCCGCGGTCACGACATGTTCTATTGCATCTGTAAGGTATATTGCTATGCATGATTCAGCCCGAGTGTATCCGTCTGCGACAGAATCTAAGGTCTTACAGCGACCATCGGAAGCTAACATGCCAGCTCTTTCGAATACCATAGTTGTATACAAAGCTTGAAGCAAATTCACACTTGCAACGCATGCTACATTATTTGAAAAACAAAAGCGATGGCACATAGCGGAAGCTGTATTCAAAGCTACAAGCGAGGATGAGCAAGCAGTATCAATTGCCATCGCAGCTCCAGTGAAACCATGAGTAAATGAGATTCGACCTGCAGCCACGCTATGGGCGCCTCCAGTTGCATCGAAAGATGATGAAGATAATGATGATGTCAAATGATTTTTCCTACAGAGCACGTGGTGATCAGTGCTTGAAATTCCAACATAGACTCCGACTTCGTACCCTTTGCGGAGTTGGAGATCATGGTGCGCTTCCAAAGCAGTGAGCGCGTTGTACGAAGTAGTCAGCAAGCATCCATGTTGAGTATCCATCCTTGATAGCTCGGCAAAAGTAATCTCAAACACGGACATGTCAAAAGTGCCGATTTCGAGCATATGCACACCAAATCGTGGAACACAAGAGAATAAATCATTATCTCCTACTTGCCAGCGTGAAAATGGTGAGCATCCAACGTTGTCGAGCCGCTCATTTACAGACATGCAATAGTTCGATTTGCTTGCTATGATAAGACGCTTCTGTTCCAACAAAAAAGGATCAGCACTTTGGAATTTCTGTACAAGTAAATCATGACCTCGAAGGTATCCAGAAAGTTCATGAATAGTTGAATATTTGAAGAATGCAATGCTCGGAACTTGAAAGCCAATCTTAGACGAGATTTCTTGACTTAATTTGAATGCCGTAGAAGATGTTAACCCTGCACTTATCAGCGATCTTGATACATCAATTGGTGTTTGAAGTATTTTTTGAGCACAACTTTTCATGAGATCTTGGAGTTGACAGGATCGATGGTCATTTTCATCAGAATATCCTCGCACCCCTGGCGAGACACTATCGGGCTCCACTGATGTTCTGTCTGACAAATCAAGTAAACCACGTATATGTCTCGTGACACACTCGATAGAAGGATGATCAAACAGCAGCGTACTTGGTAGAGTTACTGCAAATGTCTGAGCCAGAGAATTGCAAAGCTCAATTGCTCCAAGTGAATCCAGACCTTTATTCGCAAGAATATCATTTGAAGATACTTGAATGCCGATGTACTCAGTCACTAAGTTTGCAACCTTGCATTCCACATCAGTGTACTTAAAAGGCGTAATTGTGCGATCCCCGGGTACGCATGCCATATTCTGAGAGAACTGATCAAATATAGAAAGCTTTGAAGCAAGCGATTTGGGTTCGCACAATTTTTGGTGGTCTAAAGGAGTTATTATCCGAATTGCACTCGAGGGCTCTGCCACACTAGGGGTACTAAAGTGATCCAGAGCCAAAACTCCTTCTTCTGGCTTGAGAACTCCGAAGCCATGATGACGCATCTTCGTAAGAACCCTCCTATCACCGGATGTCATTCCGTCAAAGTCCTCACCCCATGCCCCCCATTGGATGCTTAAAATTGGGGTCCCTACATTTTGCATCAACTCCGCAAATTCATCCATCGCGCTGTTTGCCATTGCGTAATTGATTTGTCCGCTGGAGCCAATCAGCGAGGCTATTGAAGAAAACAGCAAAAAATTGTCCAACGCATAAGAATTCATCATCGCCTCAGCCATCCTTTGCAATCCAATAAATTTTGGAGAAGAGACAGAACAGAACTTTCCAACTGTCTGGTTCGAAATTGTTGCATCGTTGAGTCTGCCGCCCGCATGTATTATAGTGGTGAGCTGTGAAGCAAGAAAAGATCCTTCCCCGACGAGTGCACATCTTGTTTCGTCAGTTAATCCAATATTACTTCTAATAATGTTATAGAGTGCGTGACTAAAAGTGGAGGCTGGATTGAGTTTTGAAGCCCGACCCGATGTACTCCCCACTAGTACATTTCTGCTTCTAGCTACGTGAATCATATACGACGTAAGAAGATATCCAAGACCACCTAAGCCACCCGTCAGCAAAACGCTCTGCTGCTTCCGCTTTCCCGGTGGCGCATGTTCAACAACTTTGTTTACGCTTTGTTGCTTTTTAAAGATACTTCTGATTAGAAAACTCGTTTCGATAACATGTTTTGGCTTTAATCCAGATATTGTCATGCACAAACGAACCGCGGGGGTAAATTGGACATTAGCATCATTTGCTATGCCGTGAGCACTCAATGTTCGTTCATCGGCATTATCAATACGAGCCGGACGAGTCAAATGTTCGGGACATGAGATTTCTTCGGGAAGAAGAGAGCGTGCCAGCTGATAATTCGGCGACCATCTGAGAGAAACAAGCCTAGTTTTCGTCGGCAGTTCGACGTGGGCTACACACCATGCCATTCGGACAGACGCATGCAATGCTACAAACGATATTTCTGGGGAAACCCTGTAACACCTTGCATGAGTGTTGAGATTTGCTTCAGTAAGTTGAGAATTCAAGGATTGCAAAATCGCGATGCTCGCTAATCCATTGGCGTTGATCCTCTTCAATGATACGTTCCGATGATTATACGTACCAAGTGTATTGCAATTCTGCCTGAAGGACCTTTGCAATGGTGTGGTCCGGGCAGGCACAGCATGCCAGCTCATTATATACATGATATCTGAATCAGTGCTCTCTGCCAGAATCGATGGCTTTTTGATCGTGCAAGTTGCTTGTCGAGCAGTAAAAGAGAGGACGTTGCGGGATGCCAATGAATTAATGATGACATTTGCTCCTGATCTATATGCTCTGGGCCCATCTAGAACATGCGTTGCTTTACTAGAAATGTCAATAAAAACGGATGAGAGCATTACACCGCCTTGACGATTATATTGTTCTGGTACCGTGTATCCCTGAGCACTGACAGGAATAATTGTTTTCTCTATTTTTTTACTTGAAATGCAAAAGGCGACCTGGAGGCTGCAGTCTGTTCCAGCTGGATGGGTCCAAGTTCCATCCGCTGCATAGTCACGACGAATTACAATTTGCCCAAATCCCGCGCGCCTGTGAATGATCTTCATTTGACTTTCTATTTGATCAGTTTTGTGTGCTTCCACTTGTCCGTCAAATGTGGATGGCTTCACAGATGTCTGAGAGAAGTTGTTGTGATTTTTTAGAGATGTCAAATCAAACATATGGAGACCTCGACATCTGATAGAGTTAATCGCTTGCACCTTTTTGGACGCTCTCCTGTATTCCAGAATAGCTTCCGATGCACAAGCCTTGAAAAATATCATAGGTTTTCTGTCTTGCATTATTATTTCACCAGAATTGTTATCCAAATGCACGAAAATTATGCTGTTTTCTTCAGTACTTTTGCCCAGTACGATCGGGAATGGCAATGTCATGTTGGCTAGAGTTGCTAATGAGAATGAGCAATATGTCGAACAGCTACTGAAACGATTGCATCGGCCGAAGTTTACTGCGGCATCTGCAGTTTCCAAAGAGGCTGTGCAAGGAAAGATGGCGTACTGTCCCACACGGTGATCCATTAGCCAAGAACTGCAAGGTGAACTAAAGCCGATACAGAATTCATATTCAGATTTGTTCCCCAGATGCTGAACTGCGCACTGAATAAATGCATGTAAATGTGGCTTAATCAGTACTTTTTCATTCCTCCATAAGCAGGCAGATTTCTCTTTAAGATGGTTCTTTACTGTTTGTTCACTTGATGTAGATGCTACAACTAGATGCGCATTGGTACCTTGGAATGCAAATGATGAAACTCCTGTCATTTGATGACTTGGAAAATGAAGTTCCGTAGTTTTGCATCCAAGGCGGCAAAGAGTTGCGAGTTGGGAATCTTGAGAAGGGGAAATGATATCACCGCCTTTGGTTATTTTATAAAATCTTTGAAGGGACAAAGAAACATGCGTGTTGAGAGAACGAAGGTGAGTTAATGGAAATGATCGAGCATTAATTAGTGATTGTGTTGCCTGTAGAAGGCCAAGTGCGCCTGCGGATGTCTCTGCATGACCGAGTATACTCTTGATAGAATGCAAAGCAAATCCGAAAATATCGCGATCTATCATTGTAAATGCATCACATATTGCCCCAACTTCAATAGGATCTCCAAGAGGCGTTCCCGTTCCGTGCATCTGCATCGTGGTAATTTGTTTTGGATCAGCTTTAGAGATGTGCATCGCCCGACATATTAGAGCTTGCTGCGATGGACCATTTGGTGCAGTGAGCGAACTTGAAAATCCATCTTGATTAAGGACTGATGAAGGCAATGATACAGAAGCACAGAACGCTTGTTTGCAATGTTCCCGATGTTGGGATCTAACTAGTGCCACGGCGCAGCAAGATTCCATTCTCACATAACCATCTGCAGCCGCGTCCAATGTTTTGCATCTACCTTCTTTGGATAGCATACCAGCAACATAGAAGATCATATATCTTTCTTGTGACATGCACAAGTTCATTGCAGCAGCTATTCCATAATCCAAATTTTCATGTAGAATGCATCCATTGAGAAAGTGACATCCTACCAACGCTGATGAACACGCCGTGTCAACACTGGCACATGGGCCAGTTAACCCGAATGTATAGCTCACTCGTCCACATGCTACACTGTTAGCACTTCCTGTGGCCATGTAGGGAGACAGTGGTCTGCGTAACGAGTATAGTTCAATAGCATAATCAATGTGTGAAATTGCAACAAAAACACCGCATTTTGTATCATTTGATCGGATGTCTATGGCAGGCAAGGTACATCGATGCAGAAGTAATCGCTGCTGCGGGTCCATAAGCTCAGCTTCTGCTCTTTGACATCTAAAATAATCAGAGTCGAAGTCATCAATGGTTGTCAGCAAGTTTCCAAAATGACGATGTAGTCTTCTTGAATGATTAGGATCAGGATCCCAACGACTTCTCGGGATACTTGTAATGCAATCAGCGTTTGAATGATGGCAAATGAAATTGTAATCTAATGATTCTGCCATTCCTGTGGTCAAGTGACTTGCGTTCACAACTACCCCCTGACGTCCGCAATGTTCGAGTAAAGAACTAAGGACGCTTCCCTTTATTCCATAGGGTTCCAGTTTTGAACTGATGTCGAGTTTATTTTTGTCCTCGCTGTATTCATGATCACTTCCTATGCGCCTCTTAATGTATGCTGATAAATCGTTTATGGAGGGGTAATCGAAGACAGCCACAGCGGGAATGTCCTTATGAAAACCAATTGACAGATCGTCTGAAATTTGTGAAGCAGCCTTCGAAGTTAGTCCAATCAACCAGAATGCTTCATCGATGTTTATGATATCTTTGATCGTGCCTTCAAATGCACTTTTGAGAATAGCTCTATTTTTATGTATAACTTCCTTCGTATTAGGTCGATGGTCGTAAGCACCATCAGCTACTAAGAAAACCTTGTGAATGGCAGATAAAATGATCATCGTGACTGCATCAAATGCAATGTCATCATCGCACAGATTGTCCAGACACAAATTCGAACCCAGAGAAGTTTGCACATCAGCAGAAGATTTGATGGGTTGATTGGAATAGAGGCTTTCCACTTGAGACGCCGAAACGACAAACGTCTCTGATGAGCAAATCATCGTGGGAACTTGTCTTGAAAGATCAAAGTGCTCCTTGCTTGGCACTGCAACACTAATTTCATCGTATATGAATTTGGCAAGCTGGCTAACGGATTCATGGTTGAACACCACACCAGCTGGAAAATTATGATTAAACTCATCCTCCAGGCTGGCAGAAAGAGACAAGGCAAGGATGCTGGTCAGCCCAAAGTCCCAAAGACGAGTTTGAAGCGAGATTTCTTGATGTTCTTTCTTTCCGAAAACGGATTCCAGTACGACGCATGTTCTTCTCTGTACCTCAGCCATATCATGGAACATCAATCTGCTTGGATTCGCGTGACAACGAAACTGTTGTATGCCATAATTCGCGAGATTTATATCAACAAGATTTGCTGCCAAGCCGCAAACAACATAGAGCAGGAGGCGACTGAAATAATGATTCAGGGCCTCAGGATAAAACACGCCTTCTGAACATGTGGTGTGCCTGCAACCGTGATCAATTTTCATGACCAATTCCACTGATTTTGTAGCTTTTGTAGACAGCTGCCATATTGAACAACACGAGGCAGTAATCTGACAAATATCTCTCATGTCAATCACCATTACATGCACTGTGACATTAACATTATTTAAACTCGGAAGAAAAAGACGATAAAAGTCTTGACCAGATATATTTGCTTCCAGCATTGGTGCAAGCCAGATGACCAAAGTTTCAAAACCGTGTATCTTAGTTACGAGCTGCGCAACCTTTGGTAGCACCAAAATATCCATATTTGATTCTAAAATGATCAAGCATTTCCTTAGATTTTGTGAATGGGAGGCCACTTTAGCATCTTCAAGGCTACATGCGTTTGCCTTATCATTACAAAAGTCGATCTCTGCGCTGCAACGCTGTCCGCCCGACCTTCCAAGCAGGGCAAGCTTTCTAAGCTCGGATTTAAGCACCTTTCCAGAGCCGCCGTGGGGTAATGACTTCAACAAACTAATCTTGCTTGGCACCTTATATGATGACAATGTCTCCTTGACGTGATCTTTTAGATCTTCCTCCTTGACGTTTCCAATGCATTGAGGTTTTAAGACAACACAGGCATATATGACCTGGCCTAGCAGCTCAGCATCCATGCCAAAAACAGCAGCTTGGTTTACTGCGCAATGTGTCAGCAGTGCATTCTCAACCTCATTTGTGTATACATTCTCGCCACCAACAATTACCATGTCAGCCTTTCGGTCAACAATAATAATATATCCATTAGAGTCAACCATCGCAATGTCACCTGTCGTAAACCATCCAGAGTCAAACATATCTGATGCGCGGCAACTTTCCACATATTTACTAAACAGTGTTATACCCTTGCACTGCAATTCACCAATACGATGATTCCCAGGAACAATAAGCTTTCCATTTGGCTCGACGATACGCACCATTTGAACCCGAAAAGGTCTGCCGGATGTGCAAATTGCATTGATGTGATCTTTTGTTCGATAATTTGGATTCTCACGCATATCAGATTCTAGGAGACTCACACTTATTTTTCCACAGCATTCTGTCATCCCATAGGACACAAAAAACTCAGAGCAAAGTAGCCCAACAGCTTGTAGAACTGTGCTGTTTGTAATAGGACTTCCACCGCAACTTAGAACACGAATGGAAGACAAGTCCAAGTGCACGATTTCGGCAGTAGCTTGCGAGGTCATTAATGCCACCATTGTCGATGCCAAGTTCAGAACAGTTATCCCTTCACGCTCAATAACTCGGAGTGTTGCGGCAGCTTCAAATACTGCCTGCATAACATGATGACCTCCTACTGCTGTGATTGCATAGACAGAGAAAGCATCTACAAGATGAAAAATTGGTGCAACGTGGAGCCAAATATCATGTGAGTTGAGTCGCATCTCACAGACGGTGCCAACCGCATGACTGCTAATAGCATTTTGGTCAAGGACCACGCCTTTTGGTTTGCCGGACGTTCCAGAAGTAAAATATAGCATATATGGTTTATTAATTGGATGGACCGTAACATCTGTAGTTTGAACTGGAAAGTTGCCAGTTTCGATTGATAACATCGCATGACTCGCTTCAATAGACCACGGGAGCCGCAGAAATTCGGGGTACAGGTTGTTTAGCTCAACTTGGTTTGTCCCAATCGCATCGTCAAATACTGTTTTCAATCTGTCACCAGCTCCAACAACAACTAATTCAGGGTCGAAAAGTTTGAGTTGATATGCAAATTCTGAGCCAGCTAGATGAACATTGTGATTACCGATTATGCCACCCACGAGTGAAGCTGCATAGTGCACAATAAGAGAGCACCAACTATTACCAGAGAACAATGACATTCGTGGCTGCCGCGTGCCTTCATATGCGCTCTTCAGCTTTGAGGCCAATATGCTTGCCTGAAAATGCACGGTTTTAAAGGATAGCGTGACGTTTCCCCCAATGTCCGAGACAGTCGATGTACTGCTCGAAAGCAGACCCGATTCAAGAAACTGCGATGGTCGCCATAATCTTATGGAATCTTTATATCCCAATTTCATGTCACAAAGGGTTCTGACAGCATAATTTGTATCAAAGTTTGAAACTGTCCCCGAATTCAATGCGTGCATGTCGATATTTGATTTAATTATCCATTCATCTGCAGCTGATAAGGAAATATTTGGTTTGCATGCCACTTGTTTCAGGCTTGCTTTTAATGACATCAAAAGAGAAGCAGCAGAACGCCTGCTAAATATTGTAGCGTCATACATGAGGTTGCCCATCATACTAGCTGTGCCCATCTCACCAATTCCGAGCCATATATCAAATGCGGCCTCGTAAAACCTGGCCAAGCTTGCCTTTTTGTCAGAGATGACTCCGTCAATCCCTGATGCCTTCTGAAGCTGAGAATGCGAAACAAAGCTGAAGCATGTTGTGAACAAAGGATTACCCTCCGTTTTACATCTCTTGCTTCCCAAATCAATCCGATCGATGATGCCCATCAGAGGAACATCCATGAGCTCGAAAACAGCTTGACAAAATATATGTATGCGAAACGCAAGTCCGTCAAATAGACCGTTGTGGACAGATGCAAACTCACACCGTGTTGGCAGCATAGCAGAAAAGCATCCAATTGAATGAAATTCATTCAAGCCACTCAAATTTCGAAGATCCACAGAGCTGCCAAAAGTCAAACTATCTACCAAGTTGTTGTTACAATCGTATCCGCTCTGTCTCCGAACCACTAGCGACCAACTAGATGCAAGAGTTGCAAAAACATTGCGTTCTCGCATGTTTGAGCATTTTCTCAGCGCTATCGCAAATTCAGTTGAAATATTTAATTTGATGTTGCAACACGGTCTCTTCCGTTGGGGTATAGTTCCGCAACCATTCGCAATTCCAGTTGAGCGACAGATGTAGTCATTCTTTAGGCTGAATAATGTAAATGTTCTATCTTCATTTGTGAGCATGCGATGCCATGTGTCTAGCTTGTGCGAAAGTAGAGCAAATGAATAGTACGCTTGAGCCGATGCATCAAAGATGAAATCAAGTTTATCCTGAGTAAAACTTGAACATTCAAAACTGGTAGACTGTTCACGTATCGTCCAACTTACATCTGGAGATAAATATGCCTCAGAAAATCGCTCAGCAAGATTCGCCAAGGACATGGTCTCACAAACGATGTGATGCACTAGAACAAGTACAGCGTGCTTTCCTGCGAGATAAACACGGAAGAATGCACCTGTTGAAGTATCTATTGCTTCCGAGCAAGCCGCAATGACCGCGGGATGTTCGGCATTGATTTCTTCCGGCGAGGCTGTCGCCAACCCGTATTCTTCTAATGAAAAGATTTGGATTTTGGGCACATTCGGCGCTTCATAATTTTGCATGTGAAGATGAGGATAATCTGACCTGTTTTTACGTTCATAAAGTGACGGATGCAAATTAAACATGTTTATAGCAGCGTTTAATAACCGAATTTCATCGACATCATTAGTACTCAAGCGTGTGATGAACCCTTTGTTGTAAGCACATGAGGAAGGAAAGACAATATTCTGCGTCCAAAAAAGGCGTTGTTCACAAGCAAGGATAGATATGCGTTTTAAAAGGATGGTCGCATATTGCATCGCTTTTGTGTTTTTGAAGACCGCACAAGTTTCACTTTGGGAGGTCGAAATTGCTTTTGATGACCCGTGCCTGGCCACCCTAACTGGCCAGCGACAGTCAAGTATTTCTGTGCTGGAAACGTACCTTTGAAACATATCAATCATTATTCTAGTCAAGGATGCACTCTCAGGCCAAGACACAGCATTGCATATCAAGTACAATGTGACGGCTGTGATGAAGCCACCACAGTCGTTATCAGGGATAGGTTTTGACAATGCTGCGAATGCCTGTCGATGTGAGGACGCGTAGCATCGCTTCACATGATCCACCACTTTGTAAAAGATATTAAAGATGGCATTTCCAAGAAACGGAGAGCTGTGCAGTGGAATACTTGACGGGAAGCCACGCATCCCTGTTGATTTGCTAGACACACTCCTTGGTCCTATCAATCTATAAATTCCTACTCGACTTCCACATACAACAAAGGACTGATTCTTGTTTTGCAACACAATACCAAGCCTATCACCGTGAGGCAAACAAGAGTTTAATTTATGTAGTCTCCAATAAAGTGCAAGCCATGATGAAGATGACACTGAAACCATGCTGACTCCCCGAGTCCATTCAGTCATACCCTTGAGATTTCCGAGGCCGAATTGAATCTGTGTAGTTGTAACCTGCAGTTTCACGCCACACTGCAGCATGCATTTTGAGTATCCCTGTGCGTCAGGATTTACTATCTGTTTGCAGAAAAAATTTCCGGAAAAAAATGGGTTGAAGTCGATCATTTGGCGGACAAAAATATGTGGAATTGAAACAGGGGAACTCCAGACATATGCATAACTGACATCATCATGATTGTCAATTTTTTTTGCTGCTCCGTCAGCGCAATTCACATAGCAGGCATCATCGTTCACATCAGAAATGTACTCGGACAGTGCAAAAGGTGAAGAGCTCATCGATGCGGGCAAATTTCTGACTTCGATAGACCTTTTAAAGTCTTCGGCAGAAGCGTTCAGAGCTCTGTCACATGACCTGACGCAAAATCGGTCAAGATCCTGCGTCAGCCAACCAGATTTGTACATGATGTGTCCACCATCTGCAAAGATAAACGCGGAGCTGTCCTGTGATGAAGCGCAGTGATGTATGCGTGTATTCGTTTTAAGATCGTTAGTTTCCACATTATCTTGCTCTTGGTCAAGCGCAATCACGGTTCTCGCGTCAAGCACCGAAGACCGAAAATACTTCTGGACGGATGTATCCTCATCTGGATTCGGTGGCAACCTTCGTAAGGAATCAAAGAAACTTGAGCCTTGACCACGAAAATCAATCGAACTTGCAAACGTCATCTGCATCAATCCGAACAACGTTGATAATAGTTTTAATTGCTTCGTCGCAACAGTTACTGTCGCGTCGTATTTGTCTGTGACAGTGCGGAGCAGGCAGTAATGTCACCGAGAAATGTCAAGCGTGAACGGCAGAGGAATGGGTTTACTAAGCGATGAGAAAGGTAGATGAATGTATGCGGAACCTATTTCCGGTACATAACGCAGCGACTTTCGTCTTGGAAAAGAGCACCGCGCGTCGCGGTTTTGCTGTGCTCCAGCGAGTTCGGCAAGCGAGGAATTGCGGTTCATATCGCCTATGCGTTACCTTTGAGCTGGTTAAAGTCTATCGTCAGATCGATGATCACGAGATGCTATACCGATCGTTTTTAGTAGAAAGGCTACAACACAACACTTACGCGTTGACGAGATAGAAGCGGGCTTTGGGGGAAAACAGGTCGACACGAAAATCGTGCCCAGCAGCGACAAAAAAGATTTAATATATTTGTGTTGGGCAATCAAGCACCAATAATCGGAATCAAGCTCATATCAACATGTAATAGTCTGCGTTCATGTATACAGATATAGACTATGATAGAGGTGGGACATCTATCTGGTGGGAATACTTACGTTCGTTATTACATGCATGTTATTATTCGGCATAGCCGATCTTACACGACCCCAACTTCCAAAATAATGTAACAATAATCACCTGGTATCGTTTATATATCAAGGTCGAAGGTCTATCCGTCCCATACATTGTCGACATTTTTGACACCATTAAATCAAGAACGATGGTCTATCGTTCTATGCATTGCTGACATTTTTGACATCATTAAATCAAGAACGATGGTCTAGCGCTACATATAGTTGATGACATTTTTGGATTTTTAGCTCGAGAACCTTGAGTCAGACGTAATGAAATGTAATATGTATCATATATTATGTAGTCTTGTAAATAACTTATTATTCGGCATATCATCACTCTCAGTCCACATGTTCTCACAAGATTAAAAGTTGAATTGCCGCAAGCAAGTGAGGTAGGGTTCCATCGTAAGCCTCAGCACATTCTGGTCGCATCACTGCGCACCGTGCCGCGGGTCATAATGGATAAGGTAAGTGGCTCATCTACAAGCGAGCTGCATCCTAACATCTTCGTTCATCTTCTGCGTGGGTCAAGAATGGTCGATCTTGAAAGCTCCGAACCATACTCGCGTTTGCACTCACGGGAAAAAGGGCGAAACCCGGCTCCTGCCGGCTTCCGGCACGAGCACGGACAAGGCTCTCGCTCCGTCCACCAAAGCGCCTGTTCTAAATCTTCAATGCGGCGTTCGCATCATTGAACTGGCAGTCGTCCCAGCATCTCGTTTATAATATAATGTTGATCACTGCTCTACCCCTGCCCCCTCTCAGGTTGTTGTGATTGACGGTCGCGGGCACCTGCTCGGCCGCCTCGCCTCCATCGTTGCGAAACAGCTCCTTCAAGGGCAGCACGTGGTAAGTGAACATAATAATACGACCCGTTGGATAATCGGCGGGCAATGCTGGTGGTGTTGAAGTACTGGTCTGCCCTCCGCGTCCTCCTGAAACTCCGGCGGGCATCTCAAGCTAGGGTTTTGCTCCAAATTCCAACAAACCCTCGCACCTTCTTCTCACGCTCGTTTCCCCCTCCCCCTCGTCAGGTTGTCGTACGCGCCGAGGGCATCGTAATATCCGGTGGCATCGTTCGCGCTCGCCAGAGATATGATTATTTCAAGCGCCTTCGCATGAACACGAAGCCCTCGCACGGCCCCTTTCACTACGCCGCCCCTGCGCGAATGTTGTGGCGCACTGTACGTGGAATGCTTCCCTACAAGACAACGCGCGGCGCGTGCGCGTTTGAGCGCTTCAAGGCTTATGAGGGCATTCCGCCCCCTTACGACAAGGTGAAACGTGCAGTCGTTCCCGAAGCCCTCAAGGTGCTCCGCCTAGCCGCAGGGCACAAGTACTGTGTGCTTGGTGACCTCTCTCACCAGGTGGGCTGGAAGCACAAGACAACCGTGGAGGCCCTCGAGGAGAAGCGCGCTGCCGCAGCGTCGGAGTACTGGACCAAGAAGAAAGAAGCGAACAGCAAGTTCGCTGCCGCGAAAGAGGCAGCGAATTCGCAGCTTGGTGATCTTGCGCCCCTCATCACGGCCACTGGCTATTGATTGTCAGGAACTGCACTTTTCCTCGCCGAGTAGTTTTTGGTAGCGGCGTGGACTAGGGAATGAATTCGACGACAGAACAAACGTGGTCGACGCAACGTGACTCTGCCCGGCGCACATTCGATGTTTTTACGATTCAATACCTAAAATCTCGCACCGTTTTGAAAAAGTGCGCCACGTGCTCCTCTGGAGTGCCCTGCATTACCCCATGGCCCAAATTCACCACGTGCTTCTTATCACCAGCCTTCTGGATGGTTTGCAACACGCGGTCTGTGATAACCTCTTTACTGGCGAATAACGTGACCGGGTCTATATTCCCCTGTACCGCTTGCTCCGGTCCAAGTCGTCTGCGAGCATCTTCCATATCAACCGTGCCGTCCAGAGATATGACATCCGCGCCAGTGGTCTGGAGTCTCTCAAGGAGCCCACCAGAACCGGAGGCATACAGAATGAGGGGCAAGTCAGGATGTGTCACCTTTACCTCGTCCACGATGCGCTTAAGATATGGTAAACAGTAGTTTTCGAAATCTGCAGGACAAAATTCAGAGGCCCACGAGTCAAAAATCTGCACCACCTGAGCCCCGCTATCCGCCTGATATTTGACATACTCGACGACAGAGTCGGTGATGGAGGAAAGGAGTGCGTGATATACATCGGGGGCATCAAAAGCCATTTTCTTTATAACCTTGTAGTGGGTGGACGTCCCTCCCTCGACGATGTAAGATGCAAGAGTGAACGGCGCGCCGACGAATCCGAGCACGGTGGCATTGTTCCCCACCTCCTGGCGAAGCAGACCCAATGCTTCACCCACAAAAGGCACCGACTTCTCGGGCTCCAACGCGTTTATCGTCTTGACATCCTCCATTGAGCGCACAGGGTTCATGATGATCGGTCCAGTGCCCTTCACGATGTCGAACGGTATGTTCATGCCGGATAGCGGGGTAAGAATGTCGGAGAAAAGGATCACGCCATCGGGCTGGAAGGCCTCCCACGGCTGAAGCGAGATCTCCACTGCGAGGTCCACCTTCTCCGAGCGCTCGCGAAATGTCGGGTGACGTTTGCACAGATCTTGGTAGATCTTCATGTAACGACCGGCCTGACGCATCATCCAGATGGGCGGTCGTTCGACTTTCTCGCCGCGAATTGCGCGAAGCATGAGGGGGTCATTCGTCGCGGAGTCGAATGCGGAGGAGCCGGACTCAACCTTGATGGCGCGAGCTCTGGTTGACGGTCCCTTAACTAACTCGTGCCTGGATGATGTGCGGAAGCGGAGAGCAGACCGTGTGAGGGCGTCACTTACGGAGGCTGCCATAATATCAGGCGGATCGCGAACGCTTGGGATCGAACGACGGATGCTTTCGAGCGCGGAACGTATCTCGCGAGGTGGTTGTCCGCGTGCGTCAGGCTGCGGTTTGGATAAGTCCAAATAATACGCAAATGATATTTATGAATAATAATGTAATCTAGCTAGGTAATCTTTTATTGATTGAGAAACTATCTAAGTGTTTAGGTATTTTACCACGAATCCCGACCACTAACCCCTGAATTAGAAATTAGTGACTCGACTTATTACTTACTTATTACCTTCGTAATATATACTTACTTATTATTACAGATCGATGTACTTATTATTAATTCGTTCGTTCGTTATTATTGATTGGGTTCACAATACAGTACAGCAGGTAGATCCAGAGAGATAAGATAGTCAGGTCATGCCGCTCCGTGATTTTAAAAAGTGTATTTTGCTCTCTTGAAATTCAGAATATTCAATAGACCATATTCCCTATATCGTTGACTCGTTGATTTCGTTGACTCGTTGACTTTTGACTAAAATTGGGTCGCGGGTGTTTTTTTTCCCTATGGCGCCTAGTTAGGCCCAGTCAGGACGGCGAGCGCGCTGAGCGGCTCACTAATACGCTGTTCGGCGCCAAAATTGGAGGACGACAGCGTCAGGAGCGCGCATTGGTGTTGACGAGTTTGCGTCGCACGAAACGACGCTGCGCCTGAGCTACGGTTTCAGAGGCGAGTTGACGGTCTATTAACTCGTAAAACCATGATATTGTCGTAGCTAAGCCGCAACATCGTATCTGACGACGCAAACTCGTCAACACCAAGGCGCGCTCCTGATGATGGCGTCCTCCATCTTTGGCGCCGAGTAGCATAATTGCCAGTTGTCTAGCGCGCTCGCCGTCCAGACTGGGCGCCATACGGAAAAAAAACACGCGCGACCCAAAATGTTTGGCTCGAAGCGCGTGTCTGTATTTGCAACCGACCGGTGATCGTATGGTAACCACCGTGCCGACCGAAAGTCAACGATATAGGGATATGGTCTATTACCGCTCGTGACACTTGTGGGCAAGTTGACGCCTTCGTCAAATATCTTTTGACAGTTCCAAACGCCCCGAAGGAATTGAAGTCAACCGCCTTAGAGCCACCAACCCGAGGCGCGAAATCGTAGTCCGGTGACGTTTGATCTATCTCAGGAACACCGGGACTAAATTTTTTTTCATCAATTTGCCCCTCGATCATGTCAAAGCGCGTTTTCCGGGACTCCATCTCTCTGTTAGAAAGATTGCGAAGGAGCGAACTTCAAAGCTTCGTTGGGACTCGAGCTCTGCAACACATAGAATTTCGTCCATCTCCTAGGTGCGCATTGTCAACGATCCTTTCTTCCGGAAAGCAGCGCTAAGAGCCCGCGGTCATTCACCTCGGACATGCGCCCTTCGGCTATTTTTCAAATTAGGGTTTTCCTTCGACGTGTTCTTATCAATGATGTCGTCAAAACATAAGCTTACGAGCCATAACCATTGCCCGTGAGCTCTCGGTCGAGTTTCTACCTCAACATCATCCCACGCCATTGCGAACAGTCACTGAAAGCTTGCCCCCAACTCCCAGTTCCTGCACCCTTGGGATTCGAACTGTGTCGCTACAGGTGGTCGCTCAGCGGATGAAGTCTGTTGGCAACATTCAAAAAATTACAGCTGCCATGAAAATGGTAGCTGCATCCCGTTTGAAAGGCGCTCAAACGAAAATGGAGACATCCCGTGGACTTGTGCAGCCTTTGTTTCGCTTACTCGGCGACATTCCTGGTAGGTTAGCCTGCTCCGCACAATTTCAATCCTTATCAAACACGCGTGAGGTGTTGATTACTTATAACTCCCCACTGATATAGGCACTACCTCCGGCGAAACGATGATCATCCCAGTTTCTTCGGATAAGGGCCTGTGTGGTGGAATTAACTCCACTGTCGTTAAATTTTCCAAAGTTGTTGCGCACTCGTCAGAGGGAGAGACCTCGCTAACAGTCGTCGGGGAAAAGGCTCGAGGACAGCTTTCGAAATCTTACTCCCATCTCTTAAGAAATGTGATCTTAGATGTGACGAAGATCCCGTTAACTTTTGCGACTGCTTCGATGGTCACAGACGTCATTTTAGGGCAAGATGCCCCGAAGAATCAGATAATCTACAATAGGTTTCAGTCGGTCATATCCTTCAAACCTACTGTGGCAACTGTGCTGTCTGTGGAGGAATACGAAAAAGCTTCGGACAAAGGCTTCAACAAATTTGACGAATACGAGTTAGAGGGACCCGGGCGCTCCGAGCTGCTTCTTGACCTCGCGGAATTCAAAATGGGCGCTGTCCTGTACAATGCATTCCTTGAAAACAGCACCTCTGAACTTGGTTCAAGAATGCAGTCGATGGAAAACTCTACGAAGAACGCAAAAGACATGCTCGGTAAGCTCACGCTGCTGTACAATCGGACGCGGCAGGCATCAATCACGACAGAGCTGATAGAGATCATATCTGGTGCCTCGGCTCTTGAGGGCTAGATTCGAGTGACGCTTTGAAAACTTTGTAGTTATGTTTGTATCTGTAACTCTCGTATTAAAAAATAACTGGTCCGTTTTTGTCTCAGCTATCATTTTGATTCGGGGTTTGCGACAAGAACCTTAGTGCTTCTGAGGAACCGCGCTGGATATTTTGTAGCCTCGAAAGTTAACCTTCGATCCGGCTTCCAACAACAGTGTCCGTGGTCTCGAAAGTTCTTGACCAAGGTTTTATCGATAGCGTTTAAGAGAAAGTTGCTGATTACGCTTCCAAGTGCCACGTTTGGAAGGGCGAGCCTTATTATAGTTATGTCCCTGCCCCACAAAAACACTGCTAAGAGGTAGTTCAGTTGAAAGGAAAACTACCATTAAGTACCTTGCCGCGAAGGCCGCGATACTTGCGCCCAGCAGACGTGATGCCGCGCATTTCGCGATGTTTCCGTTACAAGGGTCGTTATTGAAAACCGTCTAATTAGAACTTGGAAGGAGGCAAGTCAAACATTTTTTGTCCCATGACATTTTATCATGCCGCCCAGTGAAACACATGTTGATAAGCCTTACGTGCACAGGATTGCAGATCCAGTTGATGCGAGGGTCATTCCTTATGACTTTATGCATAGGATCGACCATGATAACTTCATAGTACTTGTAAACAGAATCCTGGAAAAGATGTGTTATTTAGTTAAGGAGCAATTAAAAGCCCTTTCAGTCCTTGCTCCTGACCTCGTTCAGCCAGTACGAGTTTAGCACACGGAGTGCTCCGCAGCGTCGGGCGGCGCGCTCCTCGGCAACGGAGCGGAGATTGCGAGCGAACTTCAATTTTTTAACGCCTTGATGGACCGGCTTGCCATAACGGATGCCCTGTTGTTGATTTTGGGGTGGAGGGTGGAGGGGGGGGTGGTGATTGGCCCATGCATCCGAGTCATCCGTCCGCTTGGACACCGTGCTTTTAACGAAAAGATGGGGTAGGCAAAGTAAACTCGAAGCATTGCAAATGTACCTTGGAAACTGGACGCTTCCTTCCACCGCGGCGAACCCTTGAACGGTAGATGCAATATCCTTGTTTTGCCTTGTAGCCGAGCCGGCGGGCCTTGTCGGGACGAGTGGGACGGGACACACGGCACACCGAAGGAAGTTGACGGTATTCCCAAACTCGGACTCGCTGCAGGAAACGAAGAACATCGCTTTGTTTCTTCTTCCAAAGTTCCTCGACGTATTTGTATGCCTGTGGTGCATTTCGATATTTGCAAGTTAGGTTTTGTTTCTGTTTCAAGAGGAGCGACGTGCTGCATGGCGAGCCCAGCAATGGATGCGCAAAAGCAGATGATAGTGGAGAGAACACGTCCGTGTCGCATCACGAGAAGCCCTATTCAAGGTTTAAAAGAAGAGCTCTGATGTCCACCTCTAGTATGCCGGTTCTTCGGCAAAAGTAGACGGATCTCGAGCCGTGGCGGTGGAGCGCGGACGGGCTGCGAAACGCGGTAGCGACAAACCGATGGAAAATGCGTATCGGGAAGAAAATTCGGGCGTCAACTCCACTGGCATGGAGCAGCCTCGTTGACGTACCCCCATGCTCGGATGTAGCTGCGACAAAGGCCGTTGGCCTGCGTCTAGGGTTTTGAGCGAGGAGCTTGAGATTCAGGGTTTCTTTATGAATGAAAGTTATGGGTTTGAAAGGGGTGGGGCAACACACCCCCAAAATCCGGGTACTGAATTCTCAACAAGAGCTTACGAGGTGGCATTTTGGAATTTTAGGTCTGGGTTCGGTACTGAGTATTCGTCACTGTAGTCTACGAATGAAGGTACGAAGGTATGGATACGTACGAAGGTACGAATAATGAAGGTACGAAGGTATTTAACTGGTATTTATATACGAAGGTAGACAATTTAGACATGCATGTTCGTACGAAGGTATTTTATATATTAGCTAAGATTAGTATAAATAATAACGTACTATCATATAGCTAGGTATCGATCGGTACGTACCTCGTCCTGACAGAAATGGCCACTATTTATCCACACGACTTTTATTCCTGCGTACGATAGTCGGATACCATAGACCACGATGGCTCCTCTCCGCTTCTCTCCGCTATCTAGTACCTTCGTATATGAGGAATCTTCTGGTTAATTTATTACGAATAAGGTACATCACTTGCTTGATTATTAGTCTATATTATTATTGAAGTATTATTGATATCCAGCATATTCTAAACATCATATTTTATATTATTTAATAAAGTAACACTATATGAAAACAGGCCATGTAAACTTCATGTAATTTTTTACATGAAGTATCCATTTCCGATGGGAAAATTACATGAAGTTCACATGAAGTTTACATGATCTGTTTCATACCTTCGAAGGTAATAAGCAAGCATAAGCAAGATATGTAGATATTTCCAAACTTCGATCGATGTGCCTGGCCGCACCTTTACTCGCAAAATATGTGTTTTGTGACTTGCTTGCTTGTGTGCGAAAAATGTTCGGAACTACCTTCGAAGGTAGAACGCAGAGACTTGTACGAATGAAGGTACGAAGGTACTTGGAAAACCACCAAATTTTGTGAGAGCGAAAACGGAGTACTTTCGTGGGTGTGGTAGACATCCAGCTATGCAATTCGGCCAGGTGCGAACGACCGCATGCGATGCACACCGTGGTGGACCTCGGCGCCGCGCCGGCTCACAGAACAAATTTCATAGCTCAGAGAGTCAACTAAAAGTCTTCGGGAACAAATTCGGGCGAACGCCTGCTGATGGTCACCTCAAAAGTGTTGACGTTAAAATACACGCGTCCTACCCGCCCCGAAATCCACCGCTGGCACGGGACTCGTGTGCAGGCAAAGTACTTTTCGTCGATGCGTTCACAGCTGGAATTGCTGGCGATATGTTCGTCGCTGCACTTGTTGACCTTGGCGTTCCATTTGATCTTATCATAACACAACTAGCAAGATTGGATTTGGAGGGCGACTACTCTTTAAATATTGTGACGACGAGTCGTTCGGAAATATCTGCTCCATTGTTTTTCATTGAAGAGCGAATGCAGAAGCCACTTGTACCTAGAAGTTTCAAAGATGTCAAGACCTTATTAGAAGGATCGGTATTGACGCCTGGTTCGAAACAGAGAGCCTTGAAGACATTCACACTTCTTGCAGAGGCGGAAAGCTCTGCACATGGTGTTTCCGTGGAGACTGTGTATTTTCACGAGGTGGGCGCCCTCGATTCAATCGTTGATATAGTCGCAGTTGCCGTTTGCCTGGATTACCTTGGAGTGAATGAAGTCATCGTCTCACCACTGCCAATTGGGAGAGGGCTCATAAGCGGTGCTGCACACGGTGCACTTCCTTGCCCTGCACCGGCAACTGTTCAATGCCTTTGCGCCGCTAATTTGTCAACTTACGCGACGTACACAGATGGTGAGTTTGTTACTCCAACCGGGGCAAGCCTTCTCGCTACTTTAAAGACCGGAATCGGTGACTGGCCGCGAAGGTTTGTACAAGAACGAACCGGTTATGGCGCTGGAATTAAAAAATGGCGACATAGACCTAACCTTTTAAGGATAGTGCTCGGAACTGTTGAGGAAACTTGAGTAAACTTTACTTCGTTGTTCAATTTTGTCACTAAATGCACAGGGTCGATCGAGATGGTCCTTGCTCACCGTGGTTGACTATGCGAATGTATTGCTGCAGAAGTACGCAGGGTTGACAGGTCTACGGACACGAATGTCGACGATGTTTTATCCCTGCCATCACATATGGAATAGTAGTGATCAAATCGTGTGTGAAATGAAACTTGTCAAACGGCGCTCTTATTTCATCCACTGGAATATGAATGATGAATGTGCATTACGAAATACCCAGGAACCGACCAAATGGAAAGGAGGGGTAGCTCAATACGGCGAGGGCGCTGCAACGGTACTTTTAGCTGCCAAAAGCATCTGCGAATTGAGAGAAGCAAACTTTTTGGCTGCTTCAAAAGAGCTTCCATCGGAAAACTCCATAGGGGAGACAACACGTTGTGCACTGGCGAATCCGTCTGAAGATCCGTCCGACTCGCAGATTAAAATCCGTCCGAATCATGGATTGAGATGATGTGACCTGCGTGTTTTGTACCATTGGTACGACATACGAAACTGCTTTTCAGAAAGACGCTAAAAAAATTTCCTCACTTGAACTTTTTGTTCATCATCAAGGGAATTGGGAAGTCGACTTGGTACGTGATGATAAAGTAACCGAAGTTCTCATTGCCCTCATACACCGCCATACCTTCAGATGATTTAATTTCAATATCGCCCGGGAAGATGATCGCGGAACTTGCGAGTTCAACCATGCGGCCGTAAATGTGGGTGAAATTATGTCGGAATCCAGTGAGCGTATCAACCAGATCAATCCGATGTGTCATGCGAAGGTTGTTACCGTCCCTAGTGAATATGCGATCTTTAGCGGCGATAAAATGTCAGCGGATATCTCCGAGGTCGCCGTCTAGTATGGGCTCTCCCTCCTCAAAAAGTTCTAAAACATGACCATCTGGCAAGCCAGGCACTATCTCGACATTCCAGGCTTTCACAATCACGTGTTATCTTAACATTTGGGCATTCCTCGCACACTTCTTTGGCAAGTTGCTGAAACATCCCAGGTCCAACTTGCCGCGTGACCATATGTTGTTTACAGGTGCATTTTCGTACACCTTTTGCTGGCTTGATGACATTTTTATCTCTTCCAAGGCGCAAAAGTTGACCAAGATATAGATCTTTCAGGCTGACCTCAAGGTCAACGTTGATCGGATCACCCTTGAGTGCCTCTGCCTCCCTTCCTGCACCAAAGTCGCCAAACTTGCTGCCGAAAAAAGTTGAGAAAGTATCTTAGGGGGCGCTGTTGCCGCGACTGCTTTGAGCACGTTGCTTGACACCTTCTTCTCCGTAGAAGTGACGTTTACCCGCAACAGATAGTGCCCCGTATGCGTGGCCAATCGCAGCAAACCTATTGGCCGCATCCTCGTTTCCCGCATTTTTATCGGGGCGATATTTAAGAGCAAGTTTACGATATGCTCTTCTTATCTGGTCCTCAGAAGCGCCGCGGTGCAGTCCTAAGGTCGCGTAGTAATCCCACCTGAGCAAAAGTAGTCTCACTATTGAAATCGTCCGCGGTGAAGAAACTTGTCTCAGTAATTCGCACCCACTAGCTTGGCATTACTAACAAAAGTAGAAAAGCTCGGGTTAAAGAACCGCAATGAAGTGCTCAAGATGGTGAGTAAGCCTCACCCTTTCTCACCGACGGCACTTGAAACTCGGCGTTCGTGCAGTTGCTGTCAGCGGGTTTTCAAAATAACTTCGATAACTTCTATAAATAATCGTAAACTTCTATTAATAATAATCGTAAAAAGAATCCTTATTTTTTCTTCACGCACAGACCCTGACGCAGGCTGATAATAAGGCAAGCAGGCAGGGCTAATAATAATTTGGGAGTGATTCTACATACATATATGTACTCATTCACACAAATAAATAATGTTCAGAACTTTTTTTAACCTGATCCTACATATATACGTACCTGATGAGTAGTGAAGAGGTTAACGTACGTACGTATGTACATATATATATACATATATAGACTATGTACATGTATACGTGCCTTCGAAGGTACGTAGACTATGTACATACGTGTAGAAACGAATACGAGAGAGGGACAACTTTTTGAGCGAACGAACATAAAACATAATATACATAAAACCCTTAATATAAATAAGCTTCGTATCACATACATGAATATATACCAGTTATACCTCCCAGTACTTAATTCGTCCGTAATAAGTTTCGAAGGTTTAAATATTAAATATGTATGGATATATTGTATGAGGTACTGATATATAGTTATTAGCAGATACCTTCGTTGCCCTGCGTCACGTGACATGAAAACATCGCGTTCTTGAACACTAGCTAGCTAGACACATTTTCGAGCTTTGACCATCGCTCAACAGAGGCAGCGCTGCCCCAAACTGCTGCAAGCGCGAACTGTTATCCATTGGTGCCTGCGAACACAGCCGTCACTGATTAAGGGCAACCTTCTAAGTAGTTCCGGCGCAACGCCACAGAGGCTTAGCTTAGCTTAGACTGTTCGAAGGCGACCAAAAACACTTTCTTGACGTGTTTCCGCGCTAATATGTCAGGGGTCACGCCACACTTATTAACCTTGCATCCCAACGTGCTCGGAGGCTGCTTTGGCGAGTGTGCTCCGCGTGACGCAGGGCAACCTCACTCGTATGGCACGTTACTAGTTCTATTGGAATATGTCCTGTTCGTGTTGATTTCCCTGTCCGGAGGCTTCAGCCCACCGAAAAACATCTCCATCTGTGGTTATTTGGAGCTCTTGCCGGACTGGATCGCGTTCTTTTATTTTCACGTTGCCGCCTGCGGAGTAGACTCCACGATTTGGCACATCGTCATGACGGTGAAGAAGGAGCCGCATATTCTTCTTGCAGCGATTCAGATGGTTTCAGGGGTGGCTTGCGCTGGAGCATTACTTGGTTTCAGTGTTTTTCCACGCTGTCTTTGGGAAAGGCACCAGTCTTGTGTGCTGCTGTGGGTTTACGCCACATCTTTCACGATGTTTCTAATGTTCCTGAGGGATTCCCGGAAAGAAAAGTATTCTGCCATACCACTCATGTGTTGGTCGCTGGGTGCATTTTTTTGCAACTTGTTTTACTATGAATCGACTTTTCGATTCTATGCCGCAGAGGGGATGACGATATTGGCCTACATAATGTGGTGCTCAAGTTTGCAGCATTTGCATGGTCGAAAATTGAAGATGACCTATGTATTCCTGGTTAACGGGCTGGAGGCGGCTATCATCATGAAGTTTTACCGATATAATCAGCACCATGTTTGCAAGGAAAGTGGAAACTGGTGAAACTGTATCGGAATGGATGTGTGAATTGTAAGGGCAGGCTGCAAGTCTTCAAATGACCTTAGAACAGCCGAGGAGTCCGAATGTCTGCAGCCGAAGAGTACATGAGGGTACATGAACGGCAGAAAGTCTCTTGGGAAAACTGACACGCCGTGATTTCTTTTTCTAAATCGTCACAGTGAGTTTTCAGCATCCTTCCCATCACCCTTTCAGTCTAGAAATGTACTCATCGCCACCCAGTGACAGGATCCTGTCGAGCTCGACTTGTATCTCTACGGCCTCCTTCTCCATCCCAGCGGATTTAAAATCCTTTATGACTTCACGAAGATGATCAGTACTCGCAAGATCTCTCTCACGGGGATCACGCGCACGCCTCCCGCGCTTAGAGACGAGTCTTTCCAACTTGAACCTTTCAGCCTCAATATCTTCTTCGGTGGCGTTATCCGAACCATCGCACACGGTGATAGCCGCATCCCCACCTGCGTTCATCTTCGTGACATTCGCAGACTGAATTGTATCGCCCCAGGTTATGTATGGACCTATGAATGAAACATCGTTGGATTGCACCTCCGAGCCTTCCTTGGTGACGTATACGCAACCTAGTGGTACTTTTAGCGTGACGTCTTTCACTTTCTCAACTTTTGACACTGCGCCACCGCCTTGGCGAAGGTACAGTTGTGTTAAAGTTGTAAAGATATTGTTAAATAGCCAGTACAAAGTCAGGCCCGCTGGAACAGTGAGCGAAATGTATCCAATAAATAAAGGCAGAAGGTTTAGCAGGAGAGACTGTCGCTGCTCTTCATCCTTCTGCCCACTGTCACCTGTTCCTGGTTTCAACAAGTCCATACTCACATACTGACTTAGTACGGTCAGACCAGGAACGATGAGATAAAGCATAGCACCGTGCCATCCGATCGGAGGGTTGTAGTCGACATCTAGAGGTAAAAGCCAGCTCAAGTCGCGATTTGGACTCGGGCCGGCTAGTGACGGAATAAAAAACCAAGGTTCATCGAAGGAACCGTCGATTGATGCGTTATTGAAAGCGCGGTACAAGGCCCAAACAACTGGAAGGGTCAGGAGTAAAGGAACGCAACCCGCCAAAGGGCTCACTTGGTTTTCTTCATATAAGCGATTAAGTTCGATGTTTGTCCTTTCGGGATCATCCTTATATCTTTCCCGAATAGCCTCCGTCTGTGGCTGAAGGTTCTGCATGTTAAGTGCACTCTCTACCTGTAATTTCGTGAACGGAAAAGTGAGCGCCTTGACTATGAATGTGGTGAAGATAATCGCGGAGCCTAATGGATACGGAACGTCATTCTCTCTGAAAAACTCTTGCGCGGCAAGTGTAAAGGCCTCAATATTGTCGGATATCGGTGAGAGAATTCCTTCCATGCGCTCCGGACCAGTTCCCAAGGCGTTCACCGAAACGATGTCACTTCCCTGCAAGGCCTGCGCGCCAGTAAAGTATGACTCGGCTAGCGGTAATTCGCCGAAACTAGTTGAACGGACACAGTCAAGTGCGTCAAAGTCAAGTACGAAGTGTGTCATCGAATCAGATAAGACGACGCCTATCCCGGAAATGTCCGGGACCGCGCGTAATCGAAAGAGAGCACCGAAGCTTTGGTTCCTTTCACGAATACTCAACAGCCGCGCGGTAACACAAACTGAGTTTGTGCTCGGCTGATTAGTCGGCCTTGGTTGCAACTTGATCCTCCTTGCACAGCTGGTCATGCTTCAATATCCGCAGGTGAAGCCGGGCTGCAACACTGAGTAAGGCAAATAAATGGCAAACAAATCACATACGAAGGTACGTACATGATTGCTTCCAAATCTTGATCAGTTTGAAAATAAAAGTTTATCACGTATCCCGTATCGTATTGGAATAACATTATTTATTACCTTCGTTCGTTCGTGACTATATATCCGTGAAAGGTGCCTCCCTTGCACTGAGGAAATTTTGTATGGGGTTCGCGGGAGGCTGGTTTATTTATTTGGGACGCATAGTCTACCTTCGTACGTATAGATAGTCTAGTTGTTATGCAGCAATAAAGTAACAAACGATAGATGTGACCGTACGGTTCTTTAGTTTATGACTTTTGCAAATAACCGAGCTCTCGACCAATCAGAAGACGAATAAAACTGTCAAAGTTTGAAAACCGAAAAAAAGCCGGGTTGGAATAATGTGGTGCCAGCATTATTTAATATTGCAGCATCCGATACCGCGCAGCGGGTATTTTAGTCCAAGCAATTCAAAAGTGGAACAAGCGACATGTCGTTTCTGCAGTAGAGAAGCACAAACAAGCATGAGCATGAAGATCCGGTTGAGTAGTAGGCAAGATACTATTGTCATCCTTGACGCCCTTCAGATAACGGTGGATGACGTACGCGCCCTATTTGGCATATGAGCTAGACCTGCAGAAATATCGTTGGAATGACATCTCCTCTCGCAGACAAACGGTTTGGCTCCTGACCGCCGTAGAGCTCTTCAATCACAGCTGGTAACTCTGTCCTGTTTTCCATCTCTGAAAGTATCCTACGGGTTCTCAATTGTGTACGCGACCCACGTCATTCCACGACTACAGCAGCGAGTCGCAGCCTGCGTGACGCAAAACACGAAGAACGAGTGAGTCGAGACGCTAAAGCCGCACTGATTTGAATAAAACGTCCTGTCCACTTTAATAAAGGCGTCAACCGGAAGTTGAGAATCTCGTTTCAACCTCGATAAAGTGCTTATCCGGGCAGATACGTGAACTAAAAAGTGCGCTGCGCACTACCGTCACTTATGTTAATGACGTACCCTGCTGTATAACCTTGATGCAGGTGTGATACAATCTCAGCAACTCCGAGTCCCAGAACTGGTCTTAAAACAAACAGGATCCCAGCTCAACATCATGCAGCGTCTAGCGACATCTCGCTATGATCTTCAAAAGTCGGTCCTCGATAAGGTGTGCCAAAACTCCTGTTATCCCTGGACGATTATAACATCTAACAAGTAGGTGGTCAAGAAAACGAAACGGTTGACTACCTGTCGAGCCTTTCATGACGAGCTTTCCAGCCAATTTTCGAGCTTACACTTACGGTTGAAGGAAAGTCGAATGAACGATTCAATTGCTTTGCCGCGTATCCGCTGATAAGGTGCCTTCACGTGCTTGTATTATTTTTTGCAGGTAGCAGTGGAAAAGCTTGGAAAGACGATAAGTCAAATCGGTTCCGTGGAGTGGCCACCGGTAGAATGAGCACAGGAATGCAAGACTGTTAGAAACATCGAGACACACGGTGCACGTTGCCGATCCATAATTTACAGCTAGCGCATGATTCATGATGTTCGCCTCGGCACTGTCGTTCTCATGATTGTAGCTAGCAGAAATTTTGGGTACCCTGCGCTGGTACTCAGTCTTTTTATAAGGATTATTTGCATATACCAACCATCAAAGAAACGCTCGAGGAATCGCACGAGACGGAGCGTCTCAGGGGCACTCTGCAGCTTTGGATTTTCTTTTTCAGGCAAAAATGATCGGTTGAACGAGCGAGGATGACTGATGTTATATATGTCAGGCGGCGAACTAGCTGCAGTAAAATTAATTCAAAAGTATTCGGTTACTGTACGTTACAGCTTGTATGATGGCGGTGCTCAACGTAGCACGAAGGTGATCTACAGCTTCCATAGTCTACTGTTAAGAAACTTTCAAGTAGTCTATAATACTCTAATGACAATCGTAAATCTGCTTGATGAAGTACATACGAATTCAAGCTGTAATACGTCTGTGTTGAAAGCAAAAAGTGCTCGCTAGCAACAAGAGTTAAGGGCGATCATCATCACCAAAGCAATTTCCAATTCGATCATCATAATTTTCAAAGATCTTACTTTTTTCGGTGGCCCTCTTCTCTGATATTGGCTAAAGGCCAGACGCCAGATCAGCACCATAAAAGGGAACGAACCAAACTCTAGTTTTAACCTGCACCATGACAAATCTAAGAAAGAGCAGCAAATTTCGCTTGATGTGATGTTTGTCGTGTAAGTATTCATCGATACATTTGGCCATGTTCCCACGGCAAGAATGGTTCGATGGCCCATGGAAGCACTTCACTTATCCTTTTGCGGACTTTTACGGGCATCCCGGTGAAGCGCATGCAGAGGTACTAGTCAACATAAAAACGTGTTAGTTTGGTACGAAGGTACCTTCGAAGGTACGAAGGTAGATGTTTGGGTTCAGGAGAAGGATTTAGACCCAATTGCTCTTCGATCCAGAAATATTAGACATCAGTTGTTCAACTTCCAAAGTGTGCTGCTGCAACTCGTTGTCGAGAGAACTCCACTCCGCAATTATCCTCACGGCGCCTTTCAATTTTGGTTCCTTCGTCATCGGATTATTACATAGATCAATTGTTTTCGCAGACAATTTGGTTTGGTTGCCGCACCATGATTCGCACCAAAGCCACTGCTGTGGAAGAGAAAAGATAGGCACTTGATGTTGGGCATAATTGGGGAGGTCCTGATCAAGATTGGCTAATGAGTTAGGATCTTTTGAGAGGTTTTCATAAATGACTCGTAGTGTGTCCCCTGCTGCGAGCTGCCGAAAACGTTTCAAGTCCACCACGTAAAGTGCACTGATGTGATACGGCTTCCCATCAAGATGCCTTTCCCAAAACCCTTGCTTCCAAAACCGAAATCCATCCATAACTTTATTGTCGTCACAGAACGGAGTGTACGCATACGGTGCTCCGTGCAGATCTACTTCCCAAAGTTCTTTAATGTCAGCTCGTACAACTTGATCTGCGTCCACAAAAATAATCTTTTCAAGCGACAGAGGGAAAATGACATCCAAAAATAATAGTTTGTACGCCCATATGATCCGCTGTTTGTCTGTCTGCTTTTGCAGCCACGTTGGCCACTTATACGTTACTAATTCGTACTCAAAACGATACCTGGAGGCGAAATGAGGCAAGTATTGCTTAAAGCGAGGGGAAAGCCAGTTTTTCACAAACCAGAACTTTATGGGATTCTTGGTGTTGCGGCGCACGGAGAGCATCATAACCTTGATGAGGCGCTCATAAAGATAGCCGGAAGCAACCGAAAAGATGTGAATTTTTTCACCGTGACAAGCCTCAGCTAGTGTCAAATCTCTCGAAGCATTTTCGGCAATCCTGCTCCTGGGCATGTCTGAATTTGTAAGCTTTTTGAGCGAGTCCGAAGGTCCAGTGTCGGCAAATGTATGAAGCTTCCATCTCCCCAAGAAGCTCGCCAGTATCGAGCTGAAGCTGAAACGACCGTTGAGTTTAACACTCGGCACATAGAGTTGGACATTCGTTATTCTAGATTTCCTCTCGGTTTCCAATGATGCAGGATGGTCAATACCACTCAGAACATCCTGAGATTCCATTTCCGGTCGTCGCTTAACATAGAGATTTAGGGAAATGCCTTTCCAGCTTGCAACATATAGCTCAGCGTGATTCGACATAAACTCGACGCCGCGGTCTTGGGTTGGCTGTTGATACACGTACTTTTGGGCATACTTGCCGAACTCATCATTTGGCACCATGTAATAGTTGCTTGCAGATTGATCGGGGCGTAGTTCAAGGGACCATACTCCTGGTGCAGCGGGAAGCTGAAAATAGCCGAGGGTCGACATCACTATGGTCCCTGCGCGTTCCGATGGATTCTTGAGCGTCAGCTGCAAGCCCCGCGGATGTTCATTGCTGTTGATGTCCACGCAATGCCCAGTGACTAAGAGAGCTTCAACTTGAAATTCAGCTTCAACCAAATTAAATCCATCCGGTAACTCTTCGAGACTGAGATGATCAAGATCATATTGTGTAGCGGTCGTTGTAACGAGCCATGCTTCAGGAATGTCAAGATGTGCCGTATATTTTTCTTTCAGGGGAAGCCCGGTGAAGTACGCCCTCGGGTGAATACTAATAGGTGCAAGTGGGACTGCATACCTGTAATATGAACTTAGGGGCAAGTAATGCAGAGTATTAATTGGATTTAACACAATGCGGACAGTCACGCTGGAGGTGAGAGTTTCTTTAATAACATTGATGAGAGATATGACCCGCTGTGCATCCTTGCTGAGTGGGTCCAATACTGCCTCGAAAGCCACTGTGCCGTGACCTGATATACTGACTGCACTTTTTGTGAATTCAAGGACCTTCAAGATTTCGGCCTCTTCACGCCTCACACCATATTCTGAGCGCCGCCATGCAAGAAGAGAGGTGCTGAGCATATACATATCAGAAATCCGCGTGGTATCCGTGGCTGTCAGGCTACGAGGAACGGAACGGCCCACTATCTGGCGAACGAGATCAATGTGGGCTCTATGTTCTTGAGACAGGAGTAAACAGAAATCTTCTGCATCCATTTGATAATCCCTTGGAATATCAAGGATCCGTCCGTTTACAATTAGCAAACCAACCTCAGGAGGGCGAAAAGTCGCCATGTGTTCTTGGCCGAGAAGTCGAGCTACAAAATTGCCCTGTTGCACTAGAAGAGAGTCAAGATCATAATCGCCGAGATGATGAGATCGAAATTTCTGTGCAGCTTCTCTCGCCTCCTGTGACGGTGCCACACCTGGCGGGTGGAGTACAGCAAAACGGACGTTAGCTTGACAGTGCGCCCCTTTCCAGGTACGTTTGTTGAAATCAATAGCGGCATCGATGACTGCTTTTGCTGCAGGACGGCTCGCATCAGAAACAAACCATACGGTGGTGTCCTTTACTTTCAGGCTATCTTTACAAATGTAGTTGACAAAGTTTTCAATGGGGTAGGTGTGGCTCTCCACTCTATTAGACGGGGGACGCATCACAAGATATGTCGATGGAAATATCACTGCATCTTGAATGAATGGGACGTATCTGGGTGTCGCGTCACGAAGAACCCAACCGTAGGCCCCGCCAGGATATGTGTCTAAGATTTTGTCTGTCAAATTTCCTTCAGATATTGCTGTTGCAAATGTTTGGATTTCCAGTTGAACCAAATGCATTGCCACTTGCTCAAGTTCACTTTCAAGTTTTCGTGCATTGGCAAGGGAACAATACAGACCATTTACAAGGACCGACGGAACAGTAATGCCCTTAGCCGCAATCAGATCCTTTGCCTGACTGACGTAGAGTGCAGAGCTTGGTGTCAAATCGTCACGCTCGTCAAGATCGAAAGAAAGAATGTCAGCAAGGGCAAACTGCAATTGCATGTCAATCGTATCTTCATCAGGCCGGACTCCTTTGGTAGAATATTCTCTGGCAACGAAAGCACGTTTGAAGATCTGATTAAATATTTCCTTTGCAGCTGCCCAAGTGGCGTTGTTGTAGAACGGATCATTTAAAACATTCACTCGTGATATAAGTTTATGAGTCTCGCCGATCCCACGTGCGAATTCACCTGCATACTTTCCCCCATACCGACGAGAGAGCAAAGTCCCAGCTCGTGCGAGTGCCGTCCCAATAGAAATGCCGAAGGGTAATTCGAAATCCCCGTTTTGTTTTTTGTTCTGAAACACGCCATTATCGTTTGCATCCCTTTTCCATTCAGATTCAGATTCTGCCTCTCTGTCAACAAAGACAAGCCCAAGCCGCAGAGGAACGTCAAATTTGTTGATATACCGTTGGACTGTGCTCACAAGATTGAGTCCCTCTCTTTGGCTGAGGTCAATGACTGCAACTATATTGAATATATTGCGACGCAAGCGTGGGATTGAACCATCCTGTTGGGCACTAATTAAGAGCTCAATACTGCGACTCCAGTCCTCAAAGTTCTTATCAAGCTCGATGTTATTCGTCCAGCTGACCAATCTATCTGAATCTTCAAGGTTAATACGGGGTTGCCCTTCACCAAAAGCTATCTGCATTGGTAGCTGGGGCTGGAGAAGTGCGCGAATTTGCTCACTGTCAAGGCCAAAGTCTTTCAGGCTGTGCCCCTCTCGTATATCGGTCCATATGTGCTCCACCAATGAAAATAAGTCGATCGTGTCAAGGTTTAGAGGGCGACGATTCATATGCATGACATGCGCGCCGGGACGAATAACTTTCTGGTTTTCAATAATTTCAGTCATGAGAATATTACCTGGTTCAACGCGAGAAAGAGACGCAGCAAGCGATGGAAAATTTTGTGAGATGTCTTCTAGCATCTGAAATGGATCGGCCGCGGATAAAATTCGATGAGTGGCTTGCAAGCCGATGTTCTTAAAATGCCATATATCAAGATTTTCGCGTATATTTTCGTGCTGTGGATGGTTAGGTATGGTTGTCAACTTGGAAGCCAGTCCCGGAAATCGCACCACTAACGCAGTTAAGTTACATCCACCAACTTCCACATGGCGGGAAAGAACATGTCGCATTTTCGACATGTCACCATCGTCTTTGCTGCGTATTCTGGTAATGTCTACAGAATTATACTCTGTGTTTTTAATGACCATCTCCACACCAAAGCCACCGAGTCTAAGCTCGTCATCTGTAGCACCCAGGCCCACGCAGCCTGATACTTCACAGCCAGCTAGCAAGATTGGTCGGTGGACATATTGGATTTGACCTCGCAATGACGCGGCAGCCATGATGTTGTGGAAGCTATTAAAACACGACGTTCCTAGTGCGGCGTAAAGAATGATTGTTGGAGAACCCAGAGGAGTCATATTTTGCGATTCGAGCTGACCTGTGCCAGTTTTACTCATGTTCATATAAACTGCAAGTCCACCATACACGTGGTCAAACACTGAGGAGCGCCGTATCCCACTGACGTTAATCTTTGATGATGAGAAAATCAAGTTTCGAAGCTCCTCCTCTGTGGTCGCTACAAATCCCGAAGTGCCGAGTTCGGCCCAGCAACACTTCAACATTTGCTTTTCTTCAAAGTTTCTGTTAAAATTGTTTTTGAAGCTTTCCTGTGCGATCGAGCGAAACATCTCGAGGCGTGGCGAATATTGCCGGACTCTGAGTGCGAGCTGTAAGGCTTTGAAAATATCCTCGGAGTCAGATGCACCGCGTGCAGCATTAAGAATCCGCGCCCTACAGTCATGGTCTCCCGGCTCGAGCCAAGACTCAGTAAAGGCCCAGTAACTGTCAGGGCCATAGTCCGCGAAAAACTCGGCCGTCTCAAGTAGAAATGAGGTTGCCTTGAAACGCGGGGTCGAAATAAGGATTTTGGTTAGAACTTTAAGTGCCGAATCGTTCTACGGGTTCAAACGCGACCGTCTTGGAGTGATAAAAGCGCGGTGCTTGAAGGTAAAACGCACCTGCCACCTGGTGGTGAGGGTGAAGCTGACTTCAACGTCTTGGTAATTCGCTGCGCAAATCGCAGGGAAAAGCATACATAGCACAACAGCATGAGATATCTTGAAGGACATCTTCGACCTGTCTATTGTTAACTTCGACACGTCGCACGGTCGAGAGGTTATTATATAAACCATGTTCTCGCAGTGCGAATATTCATGAAAAGCATGCGCGTTGAGGGTGTTTTTGTCAGTACGATTGACACTTCTTTCTGAAGTCTTTGAATAAACGCTGACATCATCATTTGAATATCAGTAGTCTTCAAATTGACGTGTGGATCCTGCCAACTGCGTCTGGAGTCGTTCCAAGGATTCGCCTTCAACTTTCTTCCTTTTGTCCGGTAGGATTCCGATCCTGAGTGTTCCGTGCACTTCGATTTTGCACCATAAACTAGCTAGCAACCTCGCCCTAGCTAGCTAGCTCAAGCTAGCTAGGTTTGTAGAAGGTATGTTGCTTTTCGTTCGGATGGAGCATGCGTACAAATTCTCGACCATGTGGTTTATTTATTTAGTTATTAGTGGGTGCGTGATTCATGTATGCATGTGTAAGTTATTTATAATTTATTTATCATATGATAGTTTAATAATAATATGAACATAGAATATGATAGAGTCGACAACATATAGCTATATTTGGGACGAGTGATAGAATATATCATATTTATCAGCAGTCTGATCTAAATAAAAAACAGCTGACCGATTTCCCGAGTCAATGAAGCAAAATCCTGCTGCCTAATAATGCATTTTTGTTACGACTAATAATACACATCGTTGAGAATTTGGACGGATGCTCCATCGGTACAAAAAGCCCATACAAGCCCAAACCGCATGGACAAATACCCTCACATACTGTTTGCCCCGTGCGGCTGATTTTTTACTCAAAACAACGGCACAATTGATATATATTATTAGTAGACCAGACTCCCTATATATCTATCGTTGACTCGTTGACTTTTGACTAAAAATTGGGTCGCGGGTGTTTTTCCCCCTATGGCGCCCCGTGAGGACGGCGAGCGCGCTGGGCGGCTCACTAATACGCTGTTCGGCGCCAAAGATGGAGGACGCCATCATCAACAGCGCGCATTGGTGTTGACGAGTTTGCGTCGCACGATGCGACGTTGCGTCCTGACTGGGCCTAACTAGGCGCCATAGGGAAAAAAAACACCCGCGACCCTGTTTTAGTCAACAGTCAACGAGTCAACGAAATCAACGAGTCAACGATATAGGGAATATGGTCTATTGTGTGGGATTTTACTGATCACTAATATCATAACACCACTGCACTAACCCACATACATGCTCAATCAGCAGGGAAAGTAAAGAAGATATACCTTCCTGTATGGCGCCTCGTGTGGACGGCGCGCGCGCTGGACCGCTTGCCAATACGCTGTTCGGCGCCAAACATCGAGGACATTGTCATCGGCAGAGCGCATCAACGTTGCCGAGTTTTCGTGGTCAGATGTTGCGTTACTTCCCTTGCGTTTCTGAAGGAGACACAGAGCAGGTGGTCGAAGGCCTTACTCGGCTCGAGGGCCGCGTGCGGCAGGATGCAGCGAAGCGCGTTGGTGAGGCAGGGCATGGGGAGGTCGAGTTCCCTGTCAAATGCGCATTTGCAAAGGTGCGAGGCAATCTGGAGCCGCGGTTCGAAGGAGCAAACACGGTGCCATGTCATGGCGTGTGAGCATAATAGACTACCAATAATAATCCAAATTGATCATTAATAATGCTATGAAGGTACCTTGCTTCGTCCCTTCGTGGAGATGATACCTTCGAAGGTACCTTGGTACCTTCGTAATGTTACCTTTTTAAAGGTAAATAACACGTGACCAATCGACCAATTTATCTATTCGTAGCTGGCTAAAATCTAGCTCGCTAGCTTCGTCACCTGTTTGTTCGTTCGTACGAAGGAATGCTGACAGAATTGAACATGAAACGTTCGATGCATTTCGTGGGGTTTCAGGCAGGGACGATCAGAAGTTCACGCCAATATGAATTCCTTGCCCGCCTTAAGGTTCACATCGCGGTCATCTACACTTATTCTCAAAATGCCATCACCCTCATGGCATTCACAAGCAATCGATAGGTATTCGCGGGACAGCATGACAGCAGAAACGGCAGCAGCAAGCTCCTCAGAATCGTCGCAAGCCGACCGGAGAGCATCCTTGTTGATGGAAATGCAAGGTCGTGTCAATGTCAGTGTGATTTCCGTGCCGGTACTCAATGTACATGAGTCACTGACGATAGAAACTGCATGTGATGGCTTCGAAGATATGTGACGAGGCTCCCGGCTGAGCATAGATTTCAGATATTCTTCTTCAGCTTTAATCAAGCGATGAAGTGCATCCATTGATTTCCTGTCCGTGAGCATTTTTGGCTCAAAAAAGACCCAAACCTCATCTGAGGCTTGAAGTCCACCTGCTTTCCGCAGCTTTTGTATGCGATTGACAAGCTCACGTGCCGCACCAGAATCAAGCAGCTGTTGATCAGTTGCCAGATCTATGATGACCATGACATCATCCTCCCCCAAGGCAGCATCGATATTTTTAGTATCGACACCTACCGATGTGAAAAACTCAAATTTAATTGTTATGTCATCACGGGAAAGTGGATAGCCATCGATTACACACGCGCCAGTTTTCTGAAAAGAACGCAGATCGTCCTGAGGCATCTGTTTCACGGCCTTAGCTATTTTTCCCATCGCCTTTCCAAGGCGCTTACCCAACACAGCGAAATTTGGCTCTGCCTTGATTGTTGCAAATTTCATCGGATCTTGGCTAACGTCAAGTTGCTGAATATTTAGCTCTTCAATCACGAAATCTCTTAGCTCCCCTTGAAGATCTGCTAGAAAGTGTTCTGCGCGGAAAGTTTCAAAAATTTTCAGCTAATGATTGAACTCACCAAACGGGGTTCGGGTCAAGGAGAAATGGTGGGCATCGTGTGTTCATACCATCAGCATGTACCACTGTCATCCTTTTCAACGGTGTCTTCAAAGGCTTATTATTGCGCTCACGAATCTGACGTCCTGTTTCGATAACGGCTTGCATGCGGGCGACAGATTTCTCAACTCGATGGTCAAGAACAGCAGCAGAAGCTTCGGGAAATGAGCAGAAATGAACAGAAGGCTCAGATTTTCCTTCCTCAGGGAGGCACCGCCGAAGGTTTTGGTACATCTTTTCAGCAAAAAATGGTGTAAACGGAGCCATCATCTTGCAGAGTGTTAACAAAACGTTGTATAGCGCAGTGAGAGCACGGCGCGTGTCGTCTACCCCATTTTTCCCTTTGATGCGTGAACGATTGTACCTCACATAAATGTTTGTAAGCTGACCGATGAAGGTAACCAAGTGAGGAACTACCGTGTAAAGCCGATAATTATCCATCTCGTTTTTAACAAATGTGACCAGAGAAGTCGTAGCCGATGCGATCCATCGATCGAGCACGTTAATTCCGTTCTGATCACTAGCAAACGGGTTGAATGACATATGTGTCTCGGATTCAATTCTGCGTACATTCTGTACCAAAAACCGATACGCATTGTACCAAGGCAAGAACACATCCTTGAGTACAGCGAAGACGCCTTCTTCTTTAAATCGTAGTGGCTCTGCCCGAACAACTGGAGAGTTTATCAGATACAGGCGAAGGGCATCGGCACCGTATTTGTTTAGGATTTCATTAGGATCTGGATAATTTTTCAGACTTTTCGACATTTTTTTCCCATCTGAGGCCAACACGAGTCCATTGCACACGAGGTTTTGAAATGCAGGGCGGTCAAAAAGTGCAGTGGATAAAACCATCAGGGTGTAAAACCAACCCCGGGTTTGATCAAGACCTTCTGCGACAAAATTTGCAGGGAAAATTTTTCTTTCGAAGTAATCCTTGTTTTCAAATGGATAGTGCTGCTGGGCGTATGGCATAGCTCCAGACTCAAACCAGCAATCAAATACATCTTCAACGCGTTTAAGAGGAGGGACGTTTGGCCCTCTGCTGGATGGAACTTCAAGATGATCAATGAAGTGTCGATGGATGTCATCGATGACCTTCCCTGTGGCGCTCTCAAGCTCAGCGATTGAACCAAAAACACGTATTTCTTCTCCGTCTTCCGAGCACCATACCGGAATAGGAGTTCCCCAGTAACGATTTCTACTGATTGCCCAGTCGTGCGCATTCTCGAGCCAATTGTGGAAACGTTTTTCCTGTACGTGAGGAGGGACCCAGCGCGTTTTTTTATTATTTTCAAGGAGTCGGGTCTTTATGTCCTCGACTTTGACGAAGTATGAAGCCACTGCCTTGTAAATGAGTGGTGTGTGAGAGCGCCAGCAGTATGGATATGAATGGACGATGCGAGAGTTGTCAACCAGGCGACCCTTCAGGTAAGGCCAAAAATTAGTGTCGCACGTGTGTGCATGTTGGGGCGCTCATATGTTAGTTTGAATATGTTTGGGCGTACCATGTTTTTAATTGCAGCGATCAAATCCTTGTCTGCCTCCTTCACATGTTTCCCCAGGTAAGGGTCAGGCACTGGATGGCAGAAGCAACCATTTGCATCAACAGGATCAGGCAGAATCCCACCCTTTACAACTACGCCATTGGCGATGCAGACTCGGAAGTCATCCTCGCCATAGGCTGGAGCTTGATGAACGACACCAGTACCGCTATCATCAGTGACATACCCATCACAACATACCTTGTAGGCTGTGACCTTCATGTCAGCTTCGAAAAACGGGAAAATCGGCTCGTACCGCAAATCTTTAAGTTGCGATCCAAGTACCTTTCGCAGAATTTCCCAGCCTTCAGGAAGGTTCTCTGGATTGCTACCTTTGTCCCTCTTCCTCATTCCTGGAAGAGTACTGAGCCGTGCTTCGGCCAGCACAAAGACATTCCCACCTGGCTCTCTTGCATATACATAAGTGAACGTCGGGTTCACACAAAGCGCAAGATTTGAAGGTAGTGTCCACGGGGTCGTCGTCCATGCAACAAGGGATGCACTAAGATCACATCCGACTATTGGAAACGACACAATTACGGCAGGGTCCGACACGTCACGATAATCCAAGCCAGCTTCAAAATTTGACAGCGGAGTGTTACATGCAGTGGAATATGGCATTACTTTGAAACCCTTGTAAACAAGATTCTTCTCCCAGAGGGTTTTGAAAACCCACCAGACAGATTCCATGAAATTTCGATCCAACGTCTTGTAGTCATTCTCGAAATCAATCCAGCGACCCGTGCGCAACACAGTTTTTTCCCATTCCTTGGAGTAACGCATTACGATGTCGCGACATTCCTTGTTTGGGGGTCACAGTTGCATCACAGGGTTTGTAGACACGATGCCGACTATTTGACTCCTTCTCAGCAAGCATGCAAGTATCACGCCCTTCACTCAGAAGAATGTAAATGGGAAGGACATCTATTCCCTACCTCATTGTATTTTCCAATTCCCAGTCGAAGGACGTCTTCCTTACCCTTGATACCAAGCTTCTTGTCAATTTCATATTCAACAGGAAGTCCATGGCAATCCCAGCCGAAACGTCTAGTGACATGATACCCAGTAGAACAGGCGAACCTGGTTACCACGTCTTTAATGGTTCCCGCGAGAATGTGACCGTAGTGGGGAAGGCCTGTTGCAAACGGGGGTCCATCATAAAACACATATTCCGGGCGACCCTCGCTTCGCCTAAGCTGCTCTTTAAATGCATTGGTCCGTTTCCAATACTCGAGAACTGCCTCCTCCTGTGTATTGATCAACGCGATCCAGTTAGAGACATACACGCCCGCGCGAAGATTGACTAATTTGAACAGCTCCACGGTTCCGAAACTTGACGAGAGATGAAACCTAGGTTTTTATCGATCATCGTTTTTGGTGGTCTAGTCGAGGCAGCATTTGTCGATTGCGCTTCCAGGGCAAAACGAGATATTGGGCGGAGACAGTTTGATCTCATACCTCTATGGGAAAGTTATAGTCTTTGCCTTCGATGACATCTTCAAGCGTCGACATTCCTGAGGTGGTGGAACTTTTATGAGCTAGGGTGGAATTTCACCTTGCCTGCTGCGAGAGGTACTCCAAAGTCGCACACGTAATAATAACACTCACGAGCGAGCTTCGTAAATACGAAGGTAAATATAAATACCTTCGAAGGTACGAACGAATGAAGGTTAATAAATACCTTACTTATTATTCGTTCGTATCCATACCTTCGTTCGTAATAATAAAGCTTCGAAGGTTATTTCGTTCATTCGAAACCGTGTAAATAAATAAGGTTCATTCGTAATAAGGCTTCGTACCTTGATTGCTTGGTATTCTATGGTATTCTGGATTTCAATCAGGTGGGCCCACCAGTGGCCCACCCTACTAATGAAGATAAAGTGAAGATAACTACATATGAAATGATATCATATGAAGGTAAATAAGTAGACTATTTAACTTTGGAGCTAGAGGTACGTACACTGCTGTACGTACCATTGATTTAATTCCGTCATATATGGTATGATAACATATATAGTAATTAAATTCGCGTTCCAATAAAGTTAGACTTATCATCGTTAACCCTAATTATCCATGCAAGGTGCCTCCCTCCAGTTAATGAGACTGAACAGGAATGTTGGTTCGCGGGAGGCTGATTTGGGACGAGTCATTTTAAGAGTGTTGTTCGATGGAGCTTCGGTGAAAGACGGACTAAGAAGGGCTTCTTAGCCATGGTTTGAAGCTGAATTTTCATCGATACATCGGTCAATTTCGATGTCTTCCACCGCCTCATCAGAAGACGCCTTGGCGTCGATTCTTCGTTCACAAGTGGCGTGTGTGTGAGGACGACGACTACGTGCACGACAAGCGCAACGACAAGGACGTCCCGCCGAACAGTTGCCGTCGAAAGGGATTAATAATAAGTTATGAAAGACTATCTATGATGTAAAAGTTGCCTCACCCTAGCTAGTGAAATTATTCAGAATACTATGATACGAAGGTATCATAATACGAACGAAGATATAGATACCTTCGAAGATATAAATTTGACTTAAATTTTGGACGAGGAACGCCAGTGACGAAGTCACATTTAGTACCACATTCTAAGTGTTACCCCAACTTTTTTCGAACTCTGTAACATTTTATTCGTCTTCTGATTGGTCGAGAGCTCGATTATTTGCAAAAGTCATAGACTAAACAACCGTACGATCGTCGTTTGTTACTTTATTGCATACTAACAACACTGCGCGACGCCTTCCGTGTCTTTGGACGACGACTGTTCTGCGGGACGTCCTTGTCGTTGCGCTTGGCGTGCACGTAGTCATCGTCCTCACACGCACGCCACTTGTGACCGAAGAGTCGACGCCAAGGCGTCTTCTGGTGAGGCGATGGTAGACGTCGAAGTTGACCGAAGTATCGATGAAAATTAAGCTTCAAACCATAATAAGTAGCCCTTCTCAATGCGTCTTTCACCGAGGCTTCACCGAAGCTTCATCGAGACTCGTCCCAAATCAGCCTCCCGGAACCGAACGTTCCTGTTCATCAGTCTCACAGGGAGGCACCTACGGATAATATTTAATAAAATAAAATACTATGATACCTCATACGAACGAAGGTATTATCTCAAATCATATCATCAAGCAAGGAAAACATTTTTTATCGAGTGAGACTAGAAGATGCCACCTCGCTCGCATTAACGGGTCCTTGCCTTGATCCATGGCCGCCTCCTTTAAGATCCTCGAGAAGGTCGTTACTCGCATCACGCAAAACAAACGTATCAACCCTCGGACATTTCTCTCTTATTCGTGTTTATTCGTGTAAGAATATTCGAGAGCTACGTGATGCGCGGGGCAAACAGTCGACCCTGCGCGGTTAAACTGCGCTTTTGCCCAAACAGCAACGATTTACTGTACCCGAAAGAGGACCGCGACCGCAAGAAGTTGATCTACGCATGTCGGAATTGTGAATACAAGGTCGATGCGATTGATCACTGTGTATACCGACACAGCATTCATCATACCTCGGCAGAGACTACAACGATAATTCAAGACGTGCGCAGTGATCCCACTCTCCCTCGTTCTTCCGAAGTCCACTGTCCAAGTTGTGATCACGGCGAAGCAGTATTTTTCTCCCTAACGACGTCAGAAGGAATGTCGCTCTTCTTTCAATGCGTGGCATGCGCTGGCAAATGGAAAGATGAGGGAAGCGCGATATGAAAACGGTGTCGAGTTGAGGTTATCCAGTAGTACACACTTAGTTGCCTATTTCCAATACCCCTCTCTAGCTAGGGTGCGTTGTAAAGGAAACATGTCAACAATTTCACTATTGTATTGTGCTCTGAGATCAAGTCTACAAAGTTCGATTGCGTGCAATATACAAAACTGACCACGACACAATCGAGTTCGATAGTCCGGTCCTGGCCTATCTGGCCTCAAATTGTACGACTGAGACAAGGGGCGAAAGCAACTTAGGTCTTTATTGCGAAGCAGCAAGTGTGAAGATTTGAACGGCCCTGTGGGCAGAAACTTACTCTGTTTTGTCCGTTTCTTATACAAGATGCGGTAACCGCACTCGCGGCAAATGACAATGTCGCCAGGCCGCAAAACAACTTCGGTGCCGCAATCTGCGATGCGGGTCACGCGAGGAACTGCTTGAATATAACAAGCGAAAAATGAGTATTCAGTAGAAGTAGGGTGGCCTTACCGCCGCAGTTATAAGTCACGCCAGGGCTACTTTGGTTGTGCGCATCGTTTCCTAACATATGAGCAGTATCAATGGCAGGCAAAGAGAAAATTGCTTGCGATATTGCGCTAATTTATCGCTAAGTCTTTGTTTAGCCCCCGCCGAAACCCGATCCGCTGAGAAGGAACTATTAGTCGCCAAAATTATCTTCGAATAATGTAAGTTCCGTATCTATTGCTGGTATTCTGAATTTCATTAGGGTGAGGCACTTTTTTATCGATAACTGATAACCATATTAATAAGAACATAAGCACCTTATCATTAATAATGATAAGGGTAAACGTAGGACTTAGAGATAACAACAGTATAACAACGACACAGGTATTTATTTGTCATAGATCGTAACGCTTATGTTCTTAGCAAGTATGTAAGCGGGTTATGATATCATATTATCATTATTAATAATCTTATTGATAATGAAAAAAGTATCTCACCCTAATGAAATTCAGAATTAATTTCTTACCGAAGGTATTAATTTATATATGGATTAAGTGTATGGTACTCGAAACTCGTACGAGCGAAACCGTAATAAGGGCAAACACGTTACGGTACGACGCGAAGTAATATGGCATCATATTATGAGCGAGATAAATACAAATGCGAATCACTTATCTCCGCTTAACTTATTACCTAGACTCGATGTTTCACACTTGATTGAAATCCAGAATAATAATAATAATATGAGATATTATGTGATATTATGAATACAAGGATGGATATTAGACTGATATTAGTATACCTCTTAAAAATAATTTAATGTAAGTTGACTTTAACTTTTGTGTATCCCGAGGAGAAGTAACCATGTTGTTCTTGGTCTTCGTGCCGCTCAACACCGTGAGGCCAGTGCGATCTCTTCGCTCGTGTTTCCTATGGCAAGTGACAAATGCAGAAGTGCCGCTTGTGTCGGCAAGTTCATGTGTGTAGTCCCGCCGAAGGTGCGTCTGAACATCTATCGGTCCACGCTCCAAGGTTCACTGTTCTTTGCTGTTCCCAGACATTACGAGTTAATAGCTCCGGACGAGCCTCGAGAGACACTGCCGCAAAAGACTTGCATGATGCCCTTTCTGCACTGGAGTTTCAGAAATCTTCGCGAGCAATTGAAGGTGGCGGTGTTGCAATTTCTGTCGGGCCCGCAATTCAGGCTTTTACTGATAACGAGGTCATAGTTTCTTTTTGCGGGCATCTCACAAACGTTGACTATCTTGCCTGGCGCCTGTTTAGCCCAGAGGGACGTAGAGGTGAAGCAATCACACAAAGTCCTTTATTGGCCGCAAGTAAACTTGTTGGAGGCAGATGCTACGAGGCCGAGCTTATCTGCCACATGTATAAAGCTTTTGGGACCAAATCACTTCCAAAACTTCGTGGAAGATTTTCATTCGCTTGCTTTGACTCGCGTTCAGTGCGCTTGTTTGCTGCTCGAGACCCCTCAGGAACATATCCGCTCATGTATGGCAGGGACGTGGACGGAACAGTTGTTATTGCGAATTTCGATTCGGCTAATGCAATGTTTAGAAGTGTGAGAAGCTCCAAACTTAACGTGGTCCCTGCAGGTTGTTTCATCTATGGACACCGAAGGATCACACCTCAACGATATGCGAATGACGAGGCCGTGTCGCAAATCGAGGCCGCAGCAGCCGCAGACGCGGCCGCAAATGCATTACGCGGGCTTGCGCCAATTAGCAGGAAATTTGATGATACCTCATTCGTTGACGGGAAATCTAGTATTTCAAAGTCACAGGAGGGTGGATGTGCTTCAGGCGATCCAACAGCTTCCATATGTTCGTTTGGCGAGAATGAGCCTGCAGATTCAACAAATTTACCTCCGCCCCTTTGCGCGGCGGCGAGTCAATGCAGCTCACAACACAATTGTACTACTGAGGATGGCCCTGAAAATGAGCGAGAAAAGGAACCAGAGCTGTCATTCGAAGATGGATCTCTCCTTGACGGACTTGAAATAACGGCAAATCTTGACACGGTTGGGGAGAAGCGCCTCCCTCTTGAGCCAGGAACCTTGGAAGATCATCGTCAAGCTGAAACCGTTGCCGTCAAGGCAGCGGAAGCAGCGCTGAGACGCATTGCATCTGGTGCAAAGATGAAGGGAATGGTACGCATGGATTCATCAAACGCTCTCCAATCTCTTTGTCTTGACGTTTCAGGTGTAACGAAGCAACGAATGCATGACGTTGCAAGCTTGCACGAACCAGAAGGAATGAAGATACACAGGATACCTAGTCGAAGTGGAAATATTGGGTCTATGGTAAAAGTTGCAAGCTTTGGAAATCTTGGAAATGTCCACAAAGTTGGCAGCCTCAGTGACTTGCACCATGCAGGGGCACCTGGTGCCAGCAATTTACACACAGAGGCAAGCGCCGGGACGAGGGTGGATGATGCACCATTAACAGCTGGTGGATATAAGAGTTTCAACTGGGCAGATATGTCACTGCTGATAATTTCGAATTCCGCACACGAGGAAGAATGAATCATATTTATATTTCAATATTTCATCATCATGGCTGGCAAACTTGCAGTTGCACTCCAAAAGTAGCAATAGAATCAACACTGGCGCATTCATCACATGAATGACGGTTGATTCTCTGGGCTGTCACACCCATCCCAGTGCTGTCACAGTAAAATCACCACGTCATCCGCAGCTTGGCACTCAGCTCTCGCATTTTACCAGCGGGGTGCTGGGCGTAGTTTCAGATACCAACATATCTGCCTACCTCTATCAATATCAATATTTCGTCCAGATTGATATTCAACGATGATCCGGCGTTGCTTGAAGGAAAGCCATGATCGCGCGCATCTTTCCATCGCCCCCGATGTGAAAAGTCCTTTTGGCGCACGCCCACGGCGTCGTGTGCGCTTCGCCACTGAAACACTAACGAACGCGCGCATGTGTCGACGATCGACGGCGCTGAATGAACATCAACGCGGTGACGTAAAGATAAAGATAACCTCGCGCGAATTGGGGTCTCCGTCTCGTCGGATGATGCCGCGCGCGCTCACCTCGACCCGCGCACCGGCGCCATAGTTGTAATCCAAGTTTTAGGAGCTGTGTCGCAGCTGAATATATGAGCTCGAGGAAAAGCACAGACGGAGTGACTCCGGAAATATTTAATCAAGAAAAAGCACGAATTGGCGCTTGATGACCATCTATTTCCAATGGTCGGGTCAGAGCGATGCGGGCTGCGGCATGCGCCGCTCACTTGTAGTGTCTCCTGCATACATTGTTTTCCTGTTCTCCTGCATCATCGAGGCAAACGACGCTAGCCCCGTTACTAGCCACAATAAGCAACTCACGGACGTTATTATCTTACCGGAATTGCCGCTGACTCGGGAGCATCTGGACGGCCAACGCCCACAACTGTTTTCTATCCATGCTGATGAAGCGAATCCCGATCCATGTGACTTAGGTCAGACAAGGAGTCAGACAAGGAGTCTGCATTCCTATGATCGCCGATTGGAAGATGGCGAGACTGTGCCGACCACAGCCCACTCGCTCACTGATTCTGATTCCCATGCAGCGAAGAAACGATCTGGCAAATTGCACCAAAAGGATGCTGTACAAACCACTGACAAAGGAGATGATCCTTGTTTTTTTGCATCAACGAAGACTTACACGACTGATTCCACTGCATCATATATACATATCTCAGCTCGGCGCCCTGCTGAACAAGGTTTACATTGTATCCGTGAACAGTTGGCCGTATTCCTAGACAATCATATCAGCAGCTTGGAAACGAATACATGCAGGTTCGGAACATTCTATCGCGCTGATTTTCGTCTAATGATGTGCTGCCTTCATGAAGTATCTGAAGGTACTCAACTTGCACCTAAGCTGAAAGTCGAGCTTCCGCTAGAGTTGTGCTCGTGTGGAGCAAAGATAAACCAGCATGAAGGCATTGTTAACAACCATGCCACTGTCTCTGACTCGCGTTCCGCTTGCCGGAGGGCTGTATTTGCTGAAGATTTCTTTTTAAGGCTGTTGTCTCGGGAACTGTGGACTGGACAGCTGGGTGCATGTCTCAGAGTTGAGCGTTGTCAGAGGCAAATTTCATTTTTGCTCTGGTTTGAGTTAAAAATGATGATTCGTCAAGAATTATTTCATGAAAGTGTGTTGTCCCCACGCATTCCTACTTGCGACATACGCTACGTTGGGTGGCTGATTAAGATTCTTCGCAATAGGCTGCATGGTTTAGAGGAGAGACTATATGAAATAAACCCTGGATCGCTTTACAGCAAGGGCAGACTTCCGGGTAAAGACCTGTATGGCAGTCGCCCCCATGCATCAAGGAGGTTGAACCTGTATGGCAGTCGCCCCCATGCATCAAGGAGGTTGAACAAAATTAGATCCACAGTCGGTGAACATCGTGAGCCAACAATATTTTTTGCATCGCTTTTTCTGAAAACGATGGGGATGCTCCAACTTGTTCCCGTGCATGGTCTATTTGAGATGATGACGGTCGACGCGCGATGTTGCATATTTTGCGCAACTCATATGCATTTTCACAGAAAGTGGATCTTCACTGCGTCTTTACCAAATATCATCAAATGTGTTGAATCCATATCTTTACTTTCGGCTCCGTGTCGATCATCTTATGCAATTACAGAGGTCGCTATCTTCATGATTGCAGTCATGATTTCTATGTATTCGATCTCTTCGGTTCTACATCGGTTTGTCGCCAAGCTCACATCTTATTGTACATGTCATGTCTTTGCATGCGGTGCCCAAGAAACTCAAAAAATGGAGGCCAAAGCCGAAGCGCCATTTTATGTTGCCAAACGTCAATTTAAAAATGAATTTCATACAGGAGCAACTAAAGGTTGCCTCGGGCTTCTCTCAACAAATTCAACAGAGCATACGGAAGTCGAGCGGCCGAGTCCCCATGGCGACGCCATGCTTTTTTTGGTAAATAGGTCTGTAAAGGCACGTTGCATAAACCCGCGCAGTACCGGGTCATACTTGGATGTGCCTGACAACGAATCATACCCCCGTAATCGCGAGGAGTCAAATCAAACCCAGTCGGGTGGACATAAGCCATTTATGCGCAGAATCCCTCCCCCAAGGAAATATGCTTTTTGACTTGCTGCGATCTTGGTGAACCTCGCGTCAAGATTTGCCAAATTGGACAGGACCATCGATTATGTTCTATTACAAATGCATGGTTATGTATCAGCTGCACGCATGGGCACGCGCACGTGATACTATCCAGGTAATAATACGTGTTCAGCTAGGGAATATAAGAATTGTGCGTACTCGTGAAAACATACTGATGAAGTTCTCACCCTGATGTTACGTAATTATCTAAAGTCTCTTCGAGCTTTAATCTGTCGAATTCTCCAGTGAACACGCACCCACCGAGTTCTCCTCTCAAGAGAATGAGACGAACCTGTCCATTATCTGACTTTTTGTCGATTGCCATAAGATTCATGAAGAGTTGCTTAGTCATAAGTGACGGTACCTGGACAGGTAGCCTACACTTTTCTAGCAACGTTTTGGTTCGATTAAAGATGCTTTGATCAATCCAGCCCAGACGTTCAGACATGAACGCGGCCATAATAATTCCTACGGAAACGGCCTCGCCGTGCAGCCATTCTCCGTATCCTACTCCTGTTTCAATTGCATGCCCGAATGTGTGACCAAGATTCAAAGTTGCACGAACGCCTCCTTCTCTTTCATCAAGTGCGACGACCTCTGCTTTATTAATGCATGATTTTTCAATAGCATGTATGAGTGTTGCTGCCTCCCTGGCCATAAGTTTTTCAACATTGGCTTCCTGCCATTCGAAAAATTCGTCATCGCGAATGAGGCCATACTTGACCACTTCAGCAAGACCTGAGGAGAACTCGCGATCGGGCAAGGTTTCCAATGTGTCAATATCAACGAGCACGCAACGAGGCTGATAGAATGCACCGATCATGTTTTTACCGGCTGGGTGATTCACGCCCGTCTTCCCGCCGACTGAAGAGTCAACCATTGACATGACCGTGGTCGGAATTTGCACGAAATGCACGCCTCTTTGATATGAAGCAGCTGCAAAACCAGTCATGTCGCCGATGACGCCTCCACCAAGGGCGACGAAGGTGGTTTGACGGTCGAGTTGAGCTTCCAAAGCTTTGTCAAATATTCTCATAAGAACATCAATGTTTTTATGTTGTTCGCCATCAGGTAGTATGACGACTTCGACGCGGAGCTCTCCGCTTGATTCAAGCGCCGCGACGGTACGTTCAAGGTAGAGAGGCGCGATCGTTTCATTTGTCACCACAAGAGCGGTACGGCCAGGTACATGCTTGCGGATGAGATCGCTGTTGTCAAGGAGCCCCGAGCCAATGTAAATTGGATATGAGCGATCGCCAAGGTCGACATTTACGACAGAGAAAGACTCAGGCGGCGCAGATGCAAAACACCGTCTGTCCACCGTAGACGCAACTTGAATTTTCCGGGAGGCAGATATCCGAAAGCGGCTTGCACGACAAATGGGTGCTGCCAACGAATACTTGGGCGACCGCAAATCTAAGCATCGAGGTGAAGAAGAACTTGATAATGCACGCGACATCAATATTAGTCACACGGGAGTCAAAAACCTATCAGGCTTGCCTTAGGGTGGGAACCGTGGGTGGTTTGGTCTGCCCAGCGGCGGGGAAAAACACAGACAAGACTTTACTCAAAGTAATATTGCGTAAGCTGGTAAGTGCCTCCCTATGGACGAATGACCCACGATTTATGACTCAGAAATGACGACGCGGTCGGCTGGTTCGGGACGAGTTTTTAGACGATTTGATCGATGCAGCTTCGATGAAGAAGTGCACATAGTTTAGATTTGAAGCTGAATTTTCATCGACGGTCGGTCAACTTCGACGTCGACCACCGCCTCCTAGGATAACGCGTTTGCGTCGAAGCTTCGCTCGGAAGTGGCGTGCGTGTGAGGACGACGTGTGCGTGCACGCTAAATGCATCGAAAAGAACGTCTCGCTGAACAGTCGTACTCCAAAAAACGGGAAGGCGTCGCACAGCGTTGTAGTCAGAAATAAAGTGACAAACGGTGATCGTACGGTGACTTAGTCTACGATTTATGAAAATGATCGAAATGACGACCAATCAGAAGACGAATTGACGATGACGGGCCAATCAGAAGACGAATAAATCTTACAGGTTGGAAAAAGACCAGGTGGGAATTTGGTGCTAACGTGACTTCGTACTAAAGTACTCGTCCCGAATCCATGGTTTGAAGCTGAATTTTCATCGCTGCATCGGTCAACTTCGACGTTTACCAACGCCTCATCAGGAGACGCCTTGGCGTCGATTCTTCGTTCACAAGTGGCGTGTGTGTGAGGACGACGACTACGTGCACGACAAGCGCAACGACAAGGACGTCCCGCCGAACAATCGTCGTCCAAAGACACGGAAGGCGTCGCACAGCGTTGTTAGTCAGAAATAAAGTAACAAACGACGACCGTACGGTTGCATAGTATATGACTTTTGCAAATGATCGAGCTCTCGACCAATCAGAAGACGAATAAAACTAAGATGGTTGCACTCGATGTGACTTCGTGACCAGTGAACTGACTGGTTTCCTCGTCCCAAATTATCGGAATGTTATTCCTAGTCTCTGAAGGTAATAGACCATATGCCATATCGTTGACTTTCGGTCGGCAGTACGGTTACCATACGATCACCGGTCGGTTGCAAGTACAGACACGCGCTTCGCGCCAAACAAACAGGGTCGCGCGTGTTTTTTTTCCGTATGGCGCCCTGTGTGGACGGCGAGCGCGCTAGACAACTGGCAAATACGTCATGGTTTTACGATTTAATAGACCGTCAACTCGCCGCTGAAACCGTAGCTCAGGCGCAACGTCGCATCGTGCGACGCAAACTCGTCAACACCAAGGCGCGCTCCTGACGATGTCGTCCTCCATCTTTGGCGCCGAACAGCGTATTAGTGAGCCGCTCACCGCGCTCGCCGTCCTGACTGGGCCTGACGGGGCGCCATAGGGAAAAAAAACACGCGCGACCCAATTTTAGTCAACAGTCAACGAGTGAACGAAATCAACGAGTCAACGATATATAGGGCATATGGTCTATATCTAGCTAGCTACGAAGGTAGCTAGCTAGCTAGCTAGCTAGCTAGCTAGCTAGCCAGAGTTAGTAGCTAGCTAGCTAGCTAGCTAGCTACCTCTAGCTAGCTACCTCTAGCTAGTTCGTACTACCAGCTAGCTAGCTAGCTAGGATAATATTGTGGTATACCTTCGAGGGTAATAGATAAGTAAAAAAGGTCATTTTAATATATAGATTCAGGTACCATCATGTACATGATAGCTATTATGATTAGTGTTTTATTAATAATAGCTAATAATAAATAGCTTATAATAATAATTATTATTGGCTAACACTTATCATAATAAGATCAGTGTTTTATTAATATTAATATTATAAATATTACTACTACTACTATACTTGTCCGCTTCATTCGATGGTTCGAAGGAACACTTGCCGAGGAAAAATGCGCTTTGCGCCCTGTTGGTCAGAACTGACAAAGTTAACACACTGCTCACACCACATTTTACTTCACACCGAGCACCAATGTTGCGTAGTCACCAAGGGCCCAGAGTGGGAAAATATTTCTGTAGTTGGCATATGTTATCATGCAATTTCTGTTAAAAACACCCATGATGGACTGTTGGGGCCAATCTCCATTACCGCACTGCATTCGCATAAGTGCTCTTGCAGCTCTATGTAGAGGAGCGGGATCGTATTTTGCTTGACCAGACGCTACAAGCGCAAGCATAGCCCACGCGGTGTTTACGACGTGTGGTTCGTTTCCTTCCAGCTGGATGTACTTCTTCTTTTGGCTGGACAGATAACTTTCACCCCAACCCCCGCATGCCATCTGCTTGGACAGCAAGAACCGCACTGCTTTGCGCAAAGAAGAACAAGTTTCATACGTGCTTCCCGTTGCCAAGAGGCCCTTGATGCCAAACCATGTTCCGTACGTAAAACAAATTGCCCAACTACCATACCAGCTGCCATCTGCTCGTTGAATCGAGAGCAAAAAGTTCCTCCCCGCGGTCAGTGCTTTTTCAATTCTATCCTTGTGTGGAGATGTTGGATATCGTGTTCGGAATTTTGAAAGTGCCTGCAAGCTAGCGCTGGAACACTCCACATACGAGTAGTCGATCATGATGTCTCCAAATGTCTCTGCAGGATTCATGATCTCGACCCATGGAAATGAGCGGGTATTTTCATATGTCGCCCATCCGCCAGTCTCCATGTTCTGATAGGAGAGGACAACGTTGACGCAATCTTCAAGGCGATCGATGGGTATGGGCGGCCCGGCTAGCGCAGTACCGAGGCCTTCAAGCTCTAGTGCCGCTTTCAGCCCCTCGGAAGAGCAATCACTAATCGGCCATCCGTGATCTCGCGTGCTGAAAGGCCATGCCCCCTTGCTGATGTGTCGATGCCATCTTGTAAGTTCACCAGGGCAATCTGCTTGCACCTGGCTTACATCTAGATATCTGTGCGCGGCAATAAGACAGTCTGTATATTCAGTGGCTAAGCCGGAGGCAGTGATTGCCTGCACAGCAAATGCGCAGTCCCAAAGTTGTGACCCATTATATCCTTGCATTTTCATGCCATCCTCAGCGAGCCACAGGTAGTCATGTAAGCGCTGCATGTGCTTACGATTTGCACAACCGAAGGGATCTTCAAACCAGCAGCAAAGCATATTCAGTACCTTGTTCACTGGGCCGATATCAATATATCGGGTATTTTCATCCTCATAGTGAATGTGCTCCATGGCAAGTTTGCACGCGATTCCCCTCAGCCACATTCCTGCAGATGTTTTCAAAAGACTCAGTTCAACTTTTGAAAGTCCGGACCAGATTAAGTCTTGGATCCATGGGTGTGGGTAATAAAGATCTTCTTCGGCGCACGAGTTGCGAGTCGTGTTCCAGTCTATGCAATCGTAATCGTCGATATAAAGCTCCTTTTTTAGAAGTTCAGTGATTTCAGTTGACTGCGCTGTTGCTCGCATCCCGTACAGGTAGCTCATGGGCAGATAGACCATACGGCAGTGACACCAAAATCGACCTGGATGCAATGGATTGAAAGTGTATGGTAGAAGCCAGCATTCTGGAGGCACGGGGTTTAATCCATCCCATTCATACACACCCAAGAGACACAGATAAAACTTTCCCCAAGAAGGCACATTGACTGCGCCTCCTCTGGCGCGAATCCAGCTCAAGGCATCAACAAGAGAATTTTCTCGGTCAACAAGATTCGACGTATTAGGCGACATGCCAAGCAGGCGCATTGCTACATACGATAACACCGTTCCAAACATGGTGCTGTGTCCCTCGATGTGGAGGCCGAATCCACCATCCTCATTCTGGTGGTTTCTGAGGTATCGCCGAATTTCTACCTTGTGCGCCTCAGAAAGCACGTGATCAAGTTTGCCCATGACGCACAAAGCTATTATGAGGCCAGGCATGAGAAACATCGGCCCCCCGTAGTCGCCTGGCCAGTGCCCATCATCGTCCTGAAGTCCCTGGTAAAAGTCGATTCCAGCGCGCAAGGCTTGCTTTACTATGTCCCGGGACACTGGTGAGTCAGCCGTCCCAGAAGTTGGGTCATATGCGCAACGCGGAGGAGGTGCTGTTTTAATCGCCCGACCCCGTGCGTCGCGAAGTGAATCGTACTGTAAGCGCATGAGGGCGTCTGAGGAGTGTTTTTGAGTATGGCGGTTCAGTTCGAAGTTCTCTCGAAGGCGATCTATCACTGCGATATCTTCGGGGCTCAGGTGCGCTGAGTTGTGTTCCCAGATGTGCCGCCCAGCGTGCCCATTCAGAGAGGAAATATCTTGACCCGGGACACTTGCCCTATCTCCGGGAGAGGAGCATCGAAGCTTCCACATTTCCACCTAATTTGTACCTTCGTACTTTATTGAAATTCTGCGTCGTGGATGTCTGTCAGGCAACGCCGAATGTCGAAACGTGAGATTTTTTTTCAGAGGCTCGGTTTAATCGTCCCATGCCTGTATGTCCACTTCCATAAATAATATAGCTACTATCCCGTATGGCTTTTTGTTCGGGTGCAGCATCCGTACAAATATAATCTTGCAAATTCTCAACCATATCCATATATATGTGGTTTTGTAATATGTATTTCATAGCTAGATAGTCTACGAACGAATGAATGTATTCCATATCCACAATGCCAATCAATCAAGCAAGATGGGAACCTTCATTCGATAATAGACGACCCTGTTTATTTGGCGCGGTGCGCGTGTCGATATTTGCAACCGACCGGTGATCGGATGGTAACCACTGTGCCGACCGAAAGTCAACGATAGCGCATATGATAAGAGGTAGCAATAATATTTATAAATCTGTGTTACGGATTTTTTTTTTTTTTTTGGGCGTGGCACGCTTCAGGATGTGTATAGGGAGTGGCCGACGAGCCGCCTCGCGGCTGTTTAAACTCCAAACCTTGAAAACCCAACCCCAACCCCCTAAAAACACGGCGCGGACCCTAAAGATACAGCGTGCCGCTTGTTACTCGCGCGTCAGCGGCTACGTGAGCGCGCATCTTGCTCATGTAAAAAACCGCTCCTGGCAGCGCGTGGCGCGCATCAGGATATATACGGGGAAATTAACTCAAGGATGACCATTCCTGCCCCGGGGCCAAAAAAAATCCGTAACACACGACAATATTAAATAAATACGAACGAAGGTATGAGTCGTAATGATTTAGCAGTTCTTCATAGTCTACTAATAAGTGTTGGCAGCAGCAATTCACGTTCGACATGGGACATGAGTGGACGCACTCTCCACAAAATATGTGTTAGCAGAAGCGATAGGTGATCACAGTCAACCTTCTGACAAGACCATCGCAGGCGAAACAAACGATGCCACTGTCCCAAGACGACATAAACGGCTGCAGGGAAGCGTTTAATAAGTTCGATAAAGACGGGAGCGGGACGGTGAGAGTTGCGGGAAATTGTCAATTTGGAAACTCTTGACCGGTTTCGGCACCCTGTTTTAGCTCTCCATTGAACCTTTCGGAACCTTGTCGTTGCTTGTACATCGTTTCTGAAGGCTCCGACTGAAACGTTGACTATAATTTTTACCTTCGCGAACTCTTGCGTCAACAGATTGATGCTTCTGAGTTGAAGGCCACATTAAACGCCATGGGACAAAGTCCTACGGAGGAGGAGATTTTTCAGATGATTTCTCAGGTTGACGATGACAACAGTGGGGAGATCGAGTTCGCGGAGTTCCTCAAAGTTATCGAAAACCAGAAAGATTCCGCAGCCAAGGCGAATGACGAAACGGACACCATCGAGGCTTTCGTTGCACTTGGAGGAAACGGAGACAAGACAGGTGAAATCTCAACTGACAAGCTTCGGGCAGTTACCAAGGTAGAGGATTGGTTCTGAGGACACCGGTCCACTCTTTATCTCCTTGTTCTTGTTTCCACAGGACTTTGGGCTTACGATTGATATCGAAAAGCTCATCAGAGAAACTGATACGGACGGTTCTGGAAAAGTTGACTATGCGGAATTCAAAGAAATGATGGCTTGATCTTTCTCCTCGATTTGTTGGAGGGCACGTGCGACATCGATGCAAGCGGGGTTGACCCCTTCAACATAAGGCATCTATGCGGTCGGCGAAAGTGCAGACAAAGAATACTTGTATCACCATGGAAAAATTACTCTTAGCCGTGTGATTCAAACAGATATAGAGATATTATGTTCAAAACTCTGTCACTTCCCTGTCTTGGTAGGGGCATCCATGGCTGCTCCAGCAGCGAGGCGCTCTTCGCGACGAGCAATCTTGCGCTCTCGAGAGGCCTTGCTCTTTGACCGTCGTGCCTCGAACTGATCCGCGATCGACTTCTCGCGAGCTTTCTCGGCTTTCGTCTTGTGAATCGCCTCCATGAGCACGCGCTTGTTCTTGAAGACGTTGCCCTTGCACTTCAAGTACATCTCGTGGTACATGTGTTTGTCTATCTTCTTCGCCTCGCGATACCTGAGGGAGATTGAATCATCCATCAAAAACAAATTCGGTCATATCAGTCGTGAACATAATTCATCCTGAGAGGCTTACTCACTTTCTCAGAAGGCGACGGAGGACGCGGTGACGGCGGAGCCAAAGTACTTTCGTCGGCAGGCGGGCTTCACGGGTACCTCTTCGCTTACCTGTTCAGGTCAATAGGTTATGAAAAAGAAGCACAGAGAAGATGTGAACACGGTAAAAGGAAATGCTTGTGCCACGCACCATGTCCAGTGTGGCGTCCCAGGCGCTTGGCAGCGAGGCCTCGCAATGTGCGTGCTCGAGAATGGATCTGCAAAACGAAGGTAATAAGCAGGGAGGTCGCGACAAGGGATTTCGAAGCCTATACAAATGCGGGCCCCCATGCGAGGACATCGATGATGAGATTTTCGGGAGAAAGACGTGCAATCACCTTATGAGGCTGGCGGATGACAAAACCGTCCTTTACGAGCTTTCTTATGTTTTGTCGCGAGTTCGCCATGGATATTTCGCTTATCTGCGAGGGAAGGGTTTTTTCGATCAGAAACCCTAAAAAAAACGGCGGTGGAGCACTCTCAAAACAAAAGGCGCCAGAGTGGATATATATGCACGGCGTGCGTGTCATGCTCATCGTGTAATACACGCAGTACGAGTTTTGACGGAACTGGATCGTTGCTTAACCTAGACCTGGCGTTTGCTGCCGAAGCACACCACAAAACATTTTCGAAAGGCTCAAACGGGCTTGTCGCGGTGCAAAAGCGTGAAATCCACACCTCGTTCGGATCCATCCATATCTTTCGCGTGCCGCATTTGAGGACGGAAGCGGCAAGGCGCTTTTGAAGCTTGAGCGACACCATTTTCCCGCACACCGAAACGGGCGCGCCTCGGGATAGTGGCTTTCGGGGTTTTGGCGCCTCAACTTTTTCGATACAATTGTCAGGGACTGCAAATTGCGATATTCCAGTAAGTGTTATTACGTACGCTGTACGAAGGTATTACGCGATATTCCAGTATTACGCGGGAAGCCAACAATCAGAAAGTTTCGCCTTTCTTTCACCGATGAATCGATGAAAATTCAGCTTCAAACCATGGCTATAAGATCCTCTTAGTACAAAAAAATCGCGCCTGGATGACTACTTTCGCCTTTGAAATCACGTAATTTGATAGGGTGACGCAACGACCTAAAAAGATGTAATTCAAGCCTTCAGCATCAAGATTAAGATTAGTCCTTCTTTCACCGAAGCTCGATCGATTTAAACTCGAGACTCGTCCGAAACCAGCCCCCCGCGAACCCCATACAAAATTTTCACGGAGGCACCTTTCACGGATTATTGCTTGATATTGCTTGATATTCAGATGACAATCAAGAATAATAAATGCCTTCGAAGGTACCTCTTTGAAGGTACGAACGAAGGCAACCTTCGAACGAACTGCTAGGCGGACGAGTGTGGTATGCTAGGCGCGGACGAGTATATATGGTATGTTGGGAGTTAATTATGACGAGGACGGGTACCTATAGATACCTTCGAAGGTACGAAGGTACCTTCGTACTGCTAAAGCCCCCGCCCCCGAGTATAGTACTGGCAGACTGGCTGCGGACGACTGGCCTGTGAGACTGGCAAAGCTCTGTCCTCGAGTACTATACTCGGGGGCGGGGGCTTTAGTACCTTCGTACCTTCGGTACTTGCTTGTTACTGTAGTGAACTCTCAACAGTCACCAAAACCAGAATGGCGAATGTTTCGAGACGCTCGCAAGTATGAGTTGTGCCTGAAACTACCATCGCCCGGATCATCATCCAGATGTCGACTTCTAGTCGCTGGATGCCGCCTATGCGTTGGCCAGCTAAACTGAGGGGATGCGCCAGTTTCGTGCCGTTTGCTCTATACCTTTGTTGGGTACCCAAAGGCCTGCGAGACGGTTGGTTTTCATTAAACGATTCATCCAATAATGCCATGGACAACTCACTGCACTGGAGATGGGCGGTAACTTTCTTCGTAAACATACTGCCTCACTTTGGCCACGTTTTGATGACCTCGACATTTTGTTTGCTCGGATTGCCAACTCTCTGCCTCGTTGCATGTTTGTGCACTCAAAACTTCTCCGGAGCAAAGAGGATCCTAGCGTATCTTGCAAGGTCAGTGGCCAACAAGGCGTCGCAAATGTTGAGTCTACTTTCTCCATCGCTGCCTCGGCATCCGCTGTCTCTATCATCCCTTTCAGCAGCGTCAGATCGGGCTCCTAAGATCTCCCTTCCGCTGTTATTGAATTTCTACTCGACAGAAGCACATTTCTTGGCGAACATCTTCGGCTCTAAAATTAAGGAACACCGGTGGTTTTGCTGGCCTTGCATTCGTAGTAGGATGACGGTGTTTTCGAGCACGATGTACGGAAAGACTTCATGGGATCTCGTTATAAATAACCTGAATGTTTCCGCTGATGTTCTGCTTGAATTATTTTTTGGTCCCTCTGGAATTAGACGGAAGGACTCTCTTGAAAAATTTTGAAGCCCCGCCGACACCCGTGAAAATACGGCCTTGCTGTACAGGTTGCGGGATAGGTATTTACAATGTCATGTTTGCAGATAATTCGACAGAGTAAACGGAATACGTAGATTAAAGAACTGGCATCGACGTCCCTGCGACTTTTGCTACGTTTGTTGTGAGATACAAAGGTACTATAGAAAGCAAGCAAACATCTCCAAAAGATTATTCTTCTTGTAGGTTTTTTGCAGCTATGATGAGTCGAATATGACAACCAGAACGGCAATATCATCCATCTTGCCACCAACAAGTCGATCACCCCGCGCGTGCTCCGATCGACCAACACCGTATCCTTTTCCCCTTGCCTCTTGCGTAAAGGGACTATCGTAGTGTTCATCCTTTGAGTTGGTAAATGCTTTGCCCGCAACCGATTCCGCAATTTCTTGCGCGCTGCCTTCCATCATCAACAACTCCTCACAAACTCTGGCTACCTCAAAGAGAAACACATTATCCCAGAGTCCATCGGATCCCATGATCAGAACATCTCCGCGAGACACGCTCACGTCATATCGCTGGACATCGTCCACTGAATCAGTTTCTGGATAGTATCTGGGACAACCAAGTTGAAATGGGCAGTTAAACTGGTGTTGTTGGGCAGCAGTAGTAAACACCACTTTCTTGCCCCGTACAACTACTGCGCCTCCATCGCCGAGATTTACTATACGGACCAGAGTCAAACCATCCCGAGGCGAAACCGTCGCTACGCATGCAGTGCTGCTGCCTCTGACGCGGGTTTGCGCATGAGCATATGTGATCATTCCGCAAGGGTCTTTTTCTCCAGCCAGAACTGCTGCTGCCAACTTTTTTGCAAAAGTACTAGAATATGTAGCAGGGTCGACTCCTTCATCGGCCCAGCCTCCGACGCCATCCATGATTCCAAAGACTCCATGATACTCGAGAACTAAGCACGCGTCATCACCACCTTTTTCTGCCTTGTCTGGATGCGGGACGAGAACAGCTCCACTGCCTCGTATTCTATTTGATAGACGAGTGTTTGCTCTGTTTGAACTTTTCCGTGTGGCGCGGTTGGCGAAGCTGAACTCTACGCCAAAATCGTTGGGTTCTTTATCCTCAGCACGCAGGTTACTGACAATCTCACCACGATTCCGGCCAGTCCGACACTTTCTCTTCACAAACAGGTCACACGAAAGAAAAAATGAACGCGTTACCGTGTTCGATGGTACCTTCAAGGTAGCGCATTTGTGGGAATGCAGTCGCGACAGGATTGCTTGCATCATACTTTGTCGTCTCAGTTCTTAGTTCCCCGACAATCATCAACCAGCAGTCAGCAATACACATGCATATGGTATACAATCTCGCGAAACCGGCAAGGAAAAACAATCGCACGGGGTCCTTCGGCGGGTCTGCACAGCCGCTCGGTCGACCCGAGCTTCACACAGACGAGCGAGTATCCTAGGGCGATAAGTAACAACTTCGAGTAGGCAACTTAGAGAGTAGCTTCTTGTCCGTAAGCAAATGCGAAGTGAGCGTGACGAATGTTGCTGGAAGTCATAAAAAAGTGGTTTACTATGTTTCCCAGACCCGACTTCCTTCTCTTAACGAGGACCGCAATGGCGGCGTTGTCGATACCATCGAGGTCATAGTTGGCAAAAGAGAAGCGCTCTTTATAGTCCGTGGCTGCGGTCCTGTGCACAGGGCCGGGCTTCTCGTTAAAGAACAGATGGACATCTTGCTTCCCCCCGTGCTGCATTTTCCCCCCGCCTCCACCCCCGCCGATCTTGCGAGAAAAAATCACCCCCGTTTTGAAGTCTACTCGACCGCTCCAGTGGATAGGAGTGGAAGTCGGTAGCACCGTCCACGAGACACGATCTCGACGGGTAGTATCTACCGGGCTGAGCTTGTCTCACGGGTTTGGCGGGTGAGGGGAACGGCCGGTGATCGGCTCGGCCAACGTCGAGCGCGGCGTAAAGTTTCGCGCGGCGCTGGCGCAGGGCGCGCGACGCCCGTCGTTGCCTGGTTCTCCGGGCGCGGCGGAGACGGGGAGGGGGGTCCCGGCCCGAAACCCGGTTGCACCTCGTCGGTGGGGGAGGTGTGGTCGGAACCAATGGTCGCTTGGCGTGGCGAGGAAGGGGGGGATGAAAATGGGTACACGGATACGTGGGCTCGCCTGCGCGTCCAGGCCCTGCACTCCTTGTAGGACACGCGCCAAGGGACCCTATGGCGGTGACGCGCCATGGGATTCAGTGGGATGTCTCCCCAATGCTGGTATAGGGTCCAAGAGTCAAAACCTTAGACAGTGGGCACCTTGAAGGGTGTCTGGGGCTGGTCCCGGATAAGACCGGGGTAGCCGCAGCCGTTCCGGCACGTTAGGGGAACGTGCCGAACTGTCGAAACGGCACATATTGTGTCCATGCGCCGCAGGGCTGCGAACGTAGCTACAGCGAGTGTATCCATCTATCTATCTATCCATTTGTTTGATGTGTACAGGGAATTTAAAAAAGGTACAAGTACAAGTTGCGCGGTAAAATAAAATAAATGTATGTCATCGCATTGATCGAGACTCCATCCGCCGCTTTGCCGACCCACCTGCGAACGTCAGTTGATGAATCTCCTCGCGCATCATGCGGTTACTGGAGAACTTTTGGTTGCAACAATAATATAAATATCATAGTACGAAGGTATCATACGAACGAAGTAAGGTAACTTTATTATTTAACCTTCATTGGTTCGTACGTAACATTACCTTCGTTTCGTATTAAGTTTCGTATTAATTATTTTATTTTGTTCTACCGGATTACTTTGACACGACGTACCTAGCTAGACTAGCTAGCTACCTTCGTTTATGTATGTAGCTTAGAAGATACTTCTTACCTTCGTACGTACGAAGATAGGTTACTAGGGAGTAGCATGTTTGATTCACTTATATTCGAGGAGCATGTTGTTGTCGGGGGCCAGCCCGATGCAAGCTCTGAATACGTTTTCCAGCATCGCGCGCTGCTTACTGAGTGCATTCACCACCGGGGTCCCCTTGGGTACCAGTGGGGCCTTAGTCAGGTACGAAAGGAGCGAAGAGACCGGATGTAACCCACGGAGCTGCTCATCATCCGGGCCTTTAATTTTGATTCGAGTGGAAAGCTCAGCAATAAGGCACATATCGAGTATGAGTGGAGCTGCAAGTAGAGAATCTTCGCATGTGTTGTGCATAACAATTGTGTTCGTCCCGCCCATGAAAATCTCGGAGGTGTATTCGTCCATTGCCCTTTTACTGTCTCCAACATAAGGTACATACTTGATCACTACCACATGATCTGGATGCTCGCCAGGTCTGAAGAGCAAACTGTTAGAACTGACAACATCGTCGATCACGTTAGACTTGGAGATTTCTTTGCTCCGAAAGCAGTTCGGGGCGCTGAGATTCATGCCATCGTTGTTTCCTAAGTGATTGTATGACACGATCGATGCTGGTTTAATACCCGCACCAACCAAGAAATCAACAAGGACAGATTTCATCTTGGTCTGACCTGATTTGAAGTCATCGCCACCAATAATGGTGTTGAGGCGAACAGCAGCGTCAATTAGACCGGGAACGAACGTATTCTGAGGCGATCCATTAATGAACGGCACGCCTTCATCTATGCAGGCTAGTGCATACAGTGTGGATGGAGATATTTCTGGTTCATTTTTATCAACTGACGACCTCAAACTTTTCTCATCGTCATTCAAGCCAATCAAAATTTCACTGTACCTCTCTGTGTTTGCAGTCCACAGCACAACGATTTTGTCAAGTGCATTTTTTTCTCTGAAATCTCTTAAGTCTGCCCGGATACGTTCCATCTGTTCTCTCTTGCTTCCTTTCAAGCAGTTGTCTGCTCTGGCTGACTGGTTTGCCGCGATGAAGTTTGGGTCATATATTCCGGGCCGAGGCTTCATGTTTTTCATGTAAGGAGCGAGCTGCCTCTGGAGATCCCAGTCAAATACTTTGGCCCTTTCCATAGCATCAGCCAGGTTCATCCCACTGATATCCCATCCATCAAACACGATGTCGTTTGGGTTGACCATAGGTAAAAGAGTTTTGAACGGAGTAAAAACTTCTTGTCCTTTCACAGAACCGACACGACAAGTGCTTGATTGAGTTAGAGAGCCAAAATAGTTGGGAACACGAACGCCCTCTTTGGTCTTCCAAGTGATTCCCTCGCGGTTAGCTATGACGCCTCCGACCAAGGTGCTACCGTTGTTACCGCCAAGTCCGACCAGCATGATTCTGCAGACAATCGTGGACATTCATTCAGGAAGAAGGCGCCGAAAAAGCAAAGAAGTTCACTCCAGGTCCTGGACAAAAAAAACGACTCACCCAAGCCTTGGGATGCGACGGTCCGTCGAAAAGTGAAAGTCCGATTCTACTGGAGAAATTGTCCACGCGCAACGACCATCCCCAAGATCCTCACAATTCAGATCAGTGCTCGTATACCTGCGAAGGGTTTCTAGGTGTCATGGGGCAGAGCACGGTTTACGGTAGTAACGCACGTGTACTTGGACTCGATGTGCGTGTCAGTATACGTCACATCAGGTGACCTCACGGTAAAGTTATCAATGAGCATCCTCCTTCGATATGCTCGCAGAGTCGGGTTTCTCCCTGCGGCGTGACGACGACGACCGCGGCGACGAAGGAAAGGAAGAAAGATCCCTTCATATATATGACATCACATACACAATCGAGTACCATATGTTGTGGACTCTTTTTATATTGCAGACTATGTAGACTGTACATCAAAACACTATTTTATATATTACCATGTATACTACTGTACACCACTAATTACAGTTAGGAACAGTCTGTATGGATACATTATTATTACTGTGACTAATTTTTATTGCTGTGTTTTGATGACCGAAGACTACGATATTGGTTGAGTTGCCAATCGTGGTGGTCGGACGAGAGCGGAAACTTGCTTATTTTATCCGTAGGTGCCTCCCTGTGAGACTGATGAAGAACAAGGAACGTTCGGTTCGGGAGGCTAATTTGGGACGAGTCTCGATGAAGCTTCGGTGAAGCCTCGGTGAAAGACGTTTGAAATAGGCTACTTATTTGTGGTTTGAAGCTGAATTTTCATCGATACATCGGTCAACTTCGACGTCTATCACCGCCTCATCGGAAGACGCCTTGGCGTCGACTCTTCGTTCACAAGTGGCGTGCGTGTGAGGACGACGACTACGTGCACGCCAAGCGCAACGATGAAGACGTCCCGCAGAACAGTCGTCGTCCAAAGACACGGAAGGCGTCGCACAGTTTTGTTAGTCTGCAAAAAGTAACAAACGACGACCGTACGGGTTGTTTAGTCTATGACTTTTGCAAATGATCGAGCTCTCGACCAATCAGATCACGAATAAAAGGTAACAGAGTTCCAAAAAAGTTGGGGTAGAATGTGGCACTAAATGTGACTTCGTCACTGGCGTTCCTCGTCCCAAATGTGTATGGATATGTTGTTTATTTGTTTCAAGATATGTATGGAATATTTTCTACCTGGCTTCGTACCTTCGAAGGTACCTTCATTCGTACCGTCGTACCTTCGAAAGGTATATGGATACCTTCGAAGGTAGTCTACCTTGGTAATATTTACGGCTTCCAAATTTTCCCTGTTTCGACACTCCCCCCTCGTTACTATCAATCTTTTCTATTATTAACGTTAGTTGGTATTGGCCGTTAGTATATGGGTCAAATACCCCACGTCTATACCAAGTACACCGTAGCTAAAATCAAAACAATCAACCCAGATGGGAAAGATAGGAAACAAACTAGATAAAAACTAGAACCCTTTTGTAAATAACACACATCTCAACGTTACACGCGTCCTCTCGGATAGATCGAGCCATAATATCATTTACGATCGTTAGGTCCTGGGTGATTAGGTCACGATTTATATCGTTGGCTGAGCGAAGATTTTTTTTATAGCCGCGGGTGGGACGAGTCATCCTTGAGTTAATTTCCCCGTATATATCCTGATGCGTGCCACGCGCTGACAGGAGCGCTTTTTACCCATGAGCAAGATGCGCGCTCACGTAGCCGCTGACGCGCGAGTAACAAGCGGCGCGCTGTATCTTTAGGGTCCGTGCCGTGTCCGTAGGGGGTAGGGGTTGGGCTTTCAGGGTTTAGAGTAGAAACAGCCGCGAAGCGGCTCGTCGGCCACTCCCTCGTGCCAGTGTCCCCCCCCCGGCACAAAAAAAAAGAAACCGTAACACAGATCTAGGATGTCAGACTTCCGCTGTCGCCTATTATCGCGGGGGGTTTCCATTGAGAAGTTTATTCTTTCGAATGTAACTCGATCGCGACATCAACACCGCAGAGAGTCATATCCTCTCAAGTCCCTTTGTCCACTGCTCCCGTGTGGACGAGCTCCACGCCGCACACTGACTCAAATTTGCTCAAAGGGTTCCGACAAAGGTCACGCGGAAGAACCCGCGAACGACTGGCTCGACACCATCGAAGCAGTCGATAGATGTGTTTGGCATCATTCAAATGATGGTGAAAAGCACGCGTCGTCGAAGTTCAGGGAAGCAGAGCATTCATTTTATGCTGCTTTCCATATTGAAAAACATGTTTCTATCACGAAGCAGATCGCGCGGTGGCGACGAGACTTCGCGACATTGCGCGGCCGAGAGCCAACGTATGATGATGAGCCTGAGAAGATACGAAGATTGGAGCGTGCTCTAGTAAATTTAGGACAACGGTGCGTCCCTGTCTCGACAATTTCTTTTCTTGTTTTGTTTTGAAGGAGATCAAATATTTCAGGATAGCTGAACTGAAGTAAAATAAAGTTAATATCATCCGCGCAAGGTGCCTCCATAGCTAGTGACTGACTGAACAGGAATGTTTGGTTCGCGGGAGGCTGGTTTGGGACGAGTCTCGAGTTTTCATCGATGAGCTTCGGTGAAAGAAGGACTAAGAGGGCTACTCACCCATAGTTTGAAGATTTTTCATCCATACACCGGTCAACTTCGACGTCTACCACCGCGTCTTCAGAACACGCCTTAGCGTAGATTCTTCGTTCACAAGTGGCGTGCGTGTGAGGACAACGACTACGTGCACGCCAAGCGCAACGATAAAGACGTCCCGCAGAGCAGTCGTCGTTTTAGGAACGGGAAGGCGTCGCACAGTTTTGTTAGTCAGCAATAAAGTGACAAACGACGACCGTACGGTTCTTTAGTTTATGACTTTTGCAAATAATCGAGCTCTCGACCAATCAGAAGACGATTAAACGTGACATATATATTATTAAACTATTCTGGATTTCAATAAAGTATGCAACATATATGTCTGTTGAGAATTTTTTTATGGCCCGGGGGCGGGAATCACCATCCTTGAGTTAATTTCCCCTTATAATCCCTGAAGCGCGCCACGCGCTGCCAGGAGCGGTTTTTCACATGAGCAAGATGCGCTCTCATGTAGCCGCTGACGCGCGAGTAACAAGCGGCGCGCTGTATCTTTAGGGTCCGCGCCGTGTCTGTAGGGGGTTGGGGTTGGGCTTTCAGGGTTTAGAGTCTGAACAGCCGCGAAGCGGGTCGTCAGCCACTCCCTGTACACATCCTGACGCGTGCCACGCCCAAAAAAAAATCTTAACAGACATGTGCAACATCGAGTTTATTAGTTAAGGTATTTTCGTTTCTTGAGTTAATAAACCAGAAGATTCCCCATATACGAGATAATAGCCGAGATAAGCGGAGTTAGGCCGTACGTGTGGAAAATTAGCTAGTGTAAGATTTTGACATTAAAATCATGCATGAAATTCCCCTTGCTCGTCCATTTATATTGCTTTAACATAGTTACGAACGCGACCTGTATGGTGATTAGTCATACGAGTTAAGCAAATCAGCCATCGTATGGCAATACAACTGTAGAACATGACTATATCGTACGCATGAATAAAAATCGTATGGATAAATATACAAATGCGAATTACTTATCTCCGCTTAACTAAACTACTCAACTTAAGGATAGGGGTGTAGTATAAATTATTTAATGAACCGGCCTTTTCGAAAATCATGGTATTTGCTCATAGGAGAACGAACACGCACACGTGCACACTCGCGGAGAAATTCAGCCGCGGTGTTTTATCTGCACAAAATAAAACCCTCATTTTCCCGTTGCCTGCGAACGTCCCTTCAAAGTTGTTGCGACCGATTTTTGAGAAAGTGCCGAATATGTCCGATAAAGAAATGTACCCCCAGGTTCTAAAGGATAAAAGAAGCAGTTGGTCGAAAGTACCTTCGTACCTTCGTACGAATGAAGGTACCTTCGAAGGTACAGTACGTATTTCGGTACATGTGATAAATTAGGGTAGCATCTGAACCTATATTGATGCAGACCATTGCCAACCTCCACTATTAGAAGAAGGATCATAATCAACTATATTTCGAAGGTAGACTATATATGTACCTGTCCCTCGAACGAACGAAGGTATACCTGTAATAATAAGGTATATTAAATACGAAGGTACCCTCGAAGCTATCTTCGTTCGTACAGTACGAATGAAGGTACGAATAATGAACATACAGATGAAGGTATTCATCATGAAAGGCATTTTTTTCCCACCTGTCCTGGCGCCGCTATTGTGTGGTTTTTCGGATCTTCAGGAAGGGGGAAGGAGGAGAACATCGATCAGAGACGGATGGGAGCTCCGTCTGCCCATGGACAGCGCAACAAGGGCCACAAGCATGGGCGACGCGCTGCAAGAGGCGCGCGTGAGAAACACAAGGAGGCAAAAGAAGAGATATTCGGAGAACACCGCAAGTCAATAAAGGTCAGCGCCGCCCGATCGCTGCCAAAACAAACTCACCTTGGCGACCTTGCCCGGTATTCATACTTCTAAAGCCACTAAAAAAATCACATGTCAACAGGTAATTTCTGGCGCTGGTCGAAGAGCTGAACGTGCAAATCGCTCGAGGCAGTTCCGCGATGCAAACCGTGCAGAAAAAATGCAAAATCGGCGCGGCTCGCGTAAACCCCCGAAGGTGGTCGCCATTCTTGGTCTCAATGAGGACGCGGGTCTGGTTGAATTTACCGGCGATCTTTTGAATGCAGCTGAAATTGCGGAATGTGGTACTATATTGACCGCGCTGACCTCCGGTTCGGCATGGCCCGTGACAATTCAGGTGAACCATGGACAGAGTTTGAGCCTACTGATTGTACCGCCTAATGTGCCACTTGCTGCGCTAGAGATAATCAAGGTGGCGGATCTCCTTCTCCTGGTCGTATCAGTATCAGGTCATGTAGAAAATCTGCTCCCTGAAAACGGCGAGCTGTCAGCGTCAGCTGCACGACCCCCGTGTCTGTTGCACAAGGACATAGAGCTGCTGCCTTCACTTTCCACGACGACTCCTGTCCTACAAGCGCAAGGGCTACCACCAATCATCTGTGCGCTGCGTGGGCTTAACGCGCTGACGGTCAAAAAGAAATTTATCGCACGTAAGATTACCAGGGACTCGGTTCGAAATGCGTTTAACGTAACAGCTGATCACGTGAAGCTTTACCCTGCTGATACCACCAACGAACTTTGTGAGTTCGTTCGTCAGGTTTGTGAACATCGCTGTTCCCAGCCGCAGTGGCGTTCAGCACGTGCATATGTGCTGGCCGAGCGCTTCAATATTTTTCCTGAATCTGCTCCGTCTACCAATAGTTACATCAAGGATGATCATACAGTGTCAATTCAAGTTGAAGGTTATGTGCGAGGCTCAGCACTTTCTGCCAACCAGCTAGTTCACCTCCCTGGCATAGGAGATTTCCCCATCGCACAGATAATGGCTGTATCTGCTCCAATCACAAACCAATTCAGCGGATTTGCGAAACAAGACGACAATGCTAGCTATGATCATTTCAGGGATGCAATCACTCATATACCGGACCCAAATCACCAGGTGATCGCGCTGCGCGAGAACATTCCTGATCTCCACTCAAACGAGCAGACCTGGCCAACTGACGAAGATCTGGCACTGTCAGTCGGACAGAGGATATCCGTTTCGGATACTGTCTACGACCGGGAAGGCCATCTTTGCGAAAGCCAGGGAAATGCCGTTGTGAATAATGATCGAGGTGGCAAATCTTCGGAAATGCGCGATAAAAATGTGAAAATTACACCCCTGGGCTCTGCAACACTCAGCGATCATGGTACCATACAAATCAAAACGAGCTGCTGTGCTTCCGAGTGGGCAGCAGAAAAGGACGAACTTATATTTCCAGATGAGATGGAGACCCCACTTTTGACCCCAGCTCGTGAACGTTTCGCAAGATATCGTGGATTGAAGTCATTTCGTTCCTCAAGATGGGATCCTAAAGAACAACTTCCAGTCGAGTACTCGCGCTTGTTCACTTTTGAAAATTTCCGACGCGCGACTCGCCAGACATTAACGCGTGAACAAAAAATCATCGCCGCGGGCATCGGAGATTTTGTTCGAGTCGTCGTGGAAGGCGTGCCACGCGTGGCAGCTATGGCCTTGTTCATGGGAAAAAATATCGACCAAAATCTTGCAGCACAATGTAAAATACATTCCCCGGGCGGGTTTATTGGGATTGGGGGTGTCGGTCCAATCTGGAATGGCTGGTGTGGGGGTGCCGGTCCAGTTGTCTTAAGTTCTCTCCTGCAACATGAAAGCAAGCTTACCGTCATGCATTACAGTGTTGTGAAAGCGCCCTCATATGGCCTGCCTTTACGCAGTAAGACTCCAGTTTGGTTTCACGTTGGTTTCCGCCGTGAACGAGCCTCCCCAATCTTTTCCGCAGATGGGTTAGGGGACAAACACAAGTTTGAGCGATTTTTGCCCCAAGGTCAGCGGGCGATTGCAACCGTGTACGGGCCTGTTACCTATCCGCCCGCGCCTGTACTGGGTTTCAAGGAAGAGGTGTCCGCTGCTGGTATCATCGCTCATTTGGTATTCTCTGGCGGTGTTCAAAAATCAGACCCAGATCGGATCATTCTCAAGCGGATCATATTAACCGGGGTGCCATTCAAGACCCACAAATGTAAAGCAGTTGTCCGGCAGATGTTTTTCAATCCCGGAGATGTTCGATGGTTTCAACCATTAGAATTATGGACGAAGTGTGGTTTGCGTGGCAAAATTAAAGAAGCTGTTGGCACGCATGGGCACATGAAGTGCGTCTTTAACGGAGTGATTCAGCAAAGGGACACCGTTTGTATAACCTTGTATAAACGGGTATATCCGAAGTTTTTAGTAGACTAGAATTTCAGAAGCTAAATGACGGACCGAAATATCCCAACGTCAGATCACCTGCTGCCCAATCGTGTCTTCTAGAACCGGATATTGTCCTGTTATCACTCGTTTGTGGGTGTCACTGCCTGTGAGTGACAAAACCTTAATCATCATCCTTGAACTCACGACGATCGAGGTAGCGAGACGGGCGAAGTTCATTGATCTCTTCCTCGCTCATTTGTTCCCCCGTGGCTTTTAGTGTAGCTCGGTTCAATTCGCGAATCTCTTCAAGACGCTCTTTGTCGCGCTCTTCCTGTTGTTTTTTGAAAGTGGGGACAGTCTTAGCCTGGATTTTGTGTATTCAAGGACTGCTAGATGCAAGATTCAGAAACCCGGGAAGGCCTTAGATGATGATCGCCTAATCATTAGATGCGTGCGCGATATTCACCTGCATTACGAAAAAGATTGGGACACCGAGGCCGGCGCCGATCCCAAGCACAGCCGCGATTATGGTCGTGATCGTCTCTGAGTCAAGGTCAAAGGCGACCTGGGCGAGCTCGACTCCCTGGCAACAGATCAGAACAGAAAGTAAGTTTCAGTAGAAAATTGTGGCGATCCGCCTAACAATGAAGATAAGATGCCTGCGCAACTCGGATAACTTGGGAAAACACTTCGCGTGCTCACCGACGAAAGACGCTTGGCACAGCGTCGAGTGCAGAGAGAAACGGAGTTTTCTTTTCGGCAGGTTGCGATAGAAGTCACGTTTGGCGCAACGCGGTGCAGCAGGCGCCCCTCCATATATGCATTTGAACGAGCTTGCCGGAACTGTTGCGAGTTCTGGACAATACGAATGGCCATCATTGTCCTCCAACAACGAAGGTGTTGGAGAGCCGACGTTTTCTGAAGTTGGATAAGCACAGCTCTTAAAGTTATCGAGCTATTTTCGTCATCAGTCAGGAATGACGCAATTATCTGATAAGGACCTACGGATATGACACGCGGGTGTTTTAGGCCGTTTTAGCCCTCGGCACTTGTTGTTGTCTCCACGTGCCGTCGAGACACGCACTTACAACGCGCGCGCTCGTGGCCCGACGTACCGGGAGTGTCTGGTGTTTGAGGATGACGTGTGCAAACCCCTAAATAGCTGTAAGTAAAAAATCGGGGCGTAAAAAATGTCCACGCGTCGGCGTGTCCCTCAAGTGTCATGTTCCATCGTGGAACCCGAGCGCCTCGAGGAAAGTTCGCGAGCGAGGCTCAACCTTTGGACAGCTTGTTTTACAAAACTAATGATGAGAACATGATAACTAAGGATCGCGGGTTGGATTTTTATACTCAATCAGCTCTAAAAACCCGATGCTACACACGATGAATAGTGTACGGAGGGCGCGAACCGCCGCGGTTTGCCGTATGGATATCAGTATAGCTTGACTTTCTCTTCATTCGTGAGCTTCGACGATTTTTACCTTGGTACGAAGGTAATCAATAGACTATGGGTTACGTACGAAGGTAAGTCTACGAATCCGAACGAAGGTATCCTTAAGTACACTTAACCCTTATTACAAGCATTATCCATGTCTTTCAGTTTCATTATTTTTAAATATATTGTGACAACAACATGCAATGGGGGTGTGGGCTGTATGTGTTAATTAAGATTTTTTTTGGTGCCCAGGGGCGGGACTGCCATCCTTGAGTTGATTCCTCCCGTACATATCCTGAAGCGAAGTTGACCGATGTATCGATGAAAATTCAGCTTCAAACCATGGATAAGTAGCACTTCTCAATGCGTCTTATGCGTCTTTTACCGAGGCTTCATCGAGGCTTCATCGCGATCAATACTCACGAAGCAAGGGAGAAACTATCTAGACGTCGAAGTTGACCGATACAGACGAACCCTCATTCTTGAGTTTTTAAATAAATCCATCCAAGACTCGAGACCGTCCCAAACCAGCCTCCCGCGAACCATTCCTGTTCAGTCAGTCACTGTCACTAGCTAGCTAGCTAGCTAGGGAGGCACCTTGATTGCACGGATTTTAGACATTATCCACCGACGGTCGCCATAAAATAATAAACTTTCCGATATTTTGAGCCGGATCGATGAGTCGGCTCTTGATTGGCTGATCAGATTTCGCTTTACCTCTTACATAAAATTATCGAATAGTTTATCGGACGTCACTCTTCAGCCTGTCAAAAGCCAAGCAACCAAAGCAACTATGTTTGCCACATCTACCTTTACCGGTGTCCGGATCATGAATGCCGTTGCCGCGCCTAAACATAAGGGCCGTGTTACGCTCGTTGTGGAGGCTCGGCGCACAAAGGCGTCCGCCCCCTCCCGTTCTGCAGCGAAGGTGGGGAGGCCCACACCCTGCATTCGCCCTGTGATCTCATATCAAGAGCAGGCAGAGGTTTTTGCTCCTCTCTTGATGTGTCGATTTCTCGCCTCGTGCATTGCGTTTCTAAACTGCACGGATCCGCCCGTTTCGTGATCTCGTTTTTGCCTTCGGTTAGCTGGCTGCCAGCACTGCAAAATCATGGCCTAACTCCCAACCGGTTTTTCGAAGGTCGCGAAGTTCGGTTCCACCGCCCCTCCAGACCTCTATCCCGAGTTCGGCGTCTACCCCGGTGGAGGCGAGTCCCCCATCATCCCGTTTGATGACGACAAGAACGCAGAGCGCGAAATCATTCACGGACGCTGGGCTATGCTTGGCGTCACTGGAGCGTGGGCTGCTGAAAATGGAACCGGGATCCCGTGGTTCACTGCCGGTACCCTCTGCACGCCTGACGATTGCACTGCAGTTGCAGATAAGTTTCCGGGCGCCGTTGCACCTCTTGCGCCTGAAGGATCCGGATATCCATCGTTCTGGGCTGTGCTAGCCATTGAAATTTTCCTCGTCGGATCCGCCGAATGCTATCGAACTGGCCTGTTCGAGAATCCTTTTCCGGAGCTTGAGTTGTCAGTTACTCCCGGCGGTCGCTTTGACCCCTTGGGTTTTGCCGAAGCTGGAGATCTTGAAGAGCTTAAGGTCAAAGAACTAAAGCATTGCCGTCTTTCTATGTTTGCCTGGCTGGGTTGCATTTTCCAGGCCCTCGCTACACAGGAGGGACCGATCGCAAATTGGCAGGCCCACGTAGCCGATCCTGTGCACGCCAACGTGCTGACGAACGCTGCCTCCGGTTTCGGTTTTTACTAATCTCGCATAATGAAAGTGCTTGCTGAAGTCTTTCGATTCAGCAGCAACACGTGTGAGCTATAAGATTCAAGTCTGCCTTCGAGTTCCATGGCTCCTTTTCCACTCACCAGAGCTTGACGATGAGTTGATATCGGCATCTAACTAAACTCGAGTCTCCTTCTAGACTTGGCTCCCAACGAGTTAACCGCCGGGTGGACATACAAGTAAATCGACATACGAGCTGATCGGCGATTGAAGACTTTACGAAGCTAGCTCTAGTATACTTTTTGTCGCTACAATATTTGAAACAAAGAGTTTTATTCTTCGACAGAACTAGACCACTTGTATTCTTTGCGCAGAGATACGGTCGTTAGGGCAACTAACAGTACACAGCATGGTCCCAAACAGGCAGCTTGAGGTCTAAATGAACTAAATAATGAGCGAATCGATACGGATTGTTGCGTTATATTCTAACGAGTTGCATTAATCCAGGTGGGTCAGACCCCTTTTGGTATTAAAAATGGATGAGATCGCTCACCTGGGCAGTTTCGAAATTAGTTGTATTGCAAAATCAAGAGTCACACAAAGCAAAACAGTGCTCAGAAATTGAAAAAGAGCTCAAAGAACAGACAAAATTGATTTAACAAATGCCTCACCATGTACTTTGCCGTGGAGCTAAATTTCTGGTATCCTTTAATGACTTTGGCGATGGCATCAAGGAAATCTTTCTCGCCAACAGTTTTTCGCCTTTGGCGAATGGCAAACATACCCGCCTCCGTGCATACTGAGTGGATTTCGGCCCCGGTAGCATTTGGACACAAGCGGGAAAGAAGCTCGTAACGAATATCCCGCTCAACTGCCATAGATCTGGTGTGGATGCGAAAAATCTGGGTTCGTGATTCCAAGTCAGGAAGACCAAACTCAACCTTGCGGTCTAAGCGACCGGGGCGGAGTAATGCTGGGTCTAGAGTGTCAGGTCGGTTAGTCGCCATCAACACCTTTATGTTACCTCGGGCATCGAAGCCATCCAGCTGGTTGACGATCTCAAGCATCGTTCGTTGAACTTCGTTGTCACCACCTTGCCCGTCGTCGAAGCGAGCACCGCCAATTGCATCAACCTCATCAAAAAAAATAAGGCAGGCTTTCTTACTTCGCGCCATCTGAAATAATTCACGAACGAGGCGCGCTCCTTCCCCGACATACTTTTGAACGAGTTCCGAACCGATTACCCGAATGAAGCATGCGTCGGTCCTGTTCGCAACGGCCCGCGCAAGCAAAGTCTTCCCTGTTCCAGGAGGTCCATAACATAAAACACCTTTTGGTGGATCGATTCCGAGCTGCACAAATTTCTCAGGGTGAAGGAGGGGTAGCTCCACAACTTCACGAAGCTTCTCGACTTGATCTTTGCTTCCACCCACATCGTTGTAAGTAACATCTGGTTTCTCTTCGACCGTCATCATGGTGACGGATGGATCGATCTTGGGAGGAAGTGGGATGTGAATAAAATATTTAGTACGGTCAACACCAACCCGCATCCCCTCTTCGATATCAGTGGGCGCGACGTGCTGACCAAGCCCGACGACAAACTTGGCGATCTGCTTGACGTTGATGATATACTGAGCGTCGTCGGTGTTGGGATTTATTATCTTTGTGCATCTGGCAACCTGTAAGGGTTGCTCCTCTTGCATGACCTGTTTATCTTGGGTCAGATCCCACTGGCTCGGCTGTGCAAGCCCGGTATCTGACTCCTTGATCCCACACAGTTCGTTCACTCTGTTACTGATGTTGCGAAGATCTGTTTCGAGCGTTTTGATGGAACTCGAATAAGGACCAAGCCCATATGTTTTCAGGAGCGCGATGTCATCGGCGTCCAAAGGAATTATTTTCGGATCAAGTTTCCCTACTTCGTCTGTGTTGCGTTCGACCATGGCTTTCCACCGTCCGAGGAAACTACTCTCGACGGTTTAGGACTTGCTTATCTCGGGCTCTGTGCCTACCTACAAGTTTACCGCGTCCTCTCGACGTATTCAATGAGCGCGCTGAGTAGGGGTGCTGCGAACGTCAACTGCAGTTCGCGACCGGACGATTATGCTGACCTGCTGACATGAGATGTTGGAAATTTTTACCTTCGCAATAGAAAACGGTGATTTTATATTGTTTACCACGAATCCTTCGCAATAGACCATTCTCCCTATATATATCGTTGACTCGTTGATTTCGTTGACTCGTTGACTGTTGACTAAAACAGGGTCGCGCGTGTTTTTTTCCCTATGGCGCCCAGTCAGGACGGCGAGCGCGCTGAGCGGCTCACTAATACGCTGTTCCGCGCCAATTATGGAGGATGACATCGTCAGGGGCGCGCATTGGTGTTGACGAGTTTGCGTCGCACGAAACGACGTTGCGCCTGAGCTACGGTTTCATTGGCGAGTTGACGGTCTATTAACTCGTAAAACCATGACATTGTCGTAGCTAAGGCGCAACATCGTATCTGACGACGCAAACTCGTCAACACCAAGGCGCGCTCCTGATGATGGCGTCCTCCATCTTTGGCGCCGAGTAGCGTAATTGCCAGTTGTCTAGCGCGCTCGCCGTCCACACTGGGCGCCATACGGAAAAAAAACACGCGCGACCCTGTTTGTTTGGCGCGAAGCGCGTGTCGGTATTTGAAAACGTTGGTAATAACTTCCCGAAATAAATAAAGTCAACGATATATGGAGAATGGTCCGTCTATCCGTAAAAGTTACCTTCGAAGGTATGGAATACGAAGGTACGTACCTTATTATTCGTACCTTCGAGGTACCTTCGTACAGTATGTACCTTCGTACCTTCGAAGGTACGAATGAAGGTACCTTCGAAGGTACGAAGGTATATAGTCTAGTCTATGAATCGGGCTAGCTTTTCGGGCTGAAAGGTAAGAGCTTTTTGCGAAATTTGCGGTTCTCGATTTTTTCGGAGCCTATCCCGAAGGCGCTCGAAGGCGCTTTACGCGCCGGAGCTCTGCTGAACATCGGAATCATGCCGCACATTAAATGACAAAGTTGCGCTCCACGTCTCGAAGAACACCTTTGTCACGTGCAGTGCGGCACGATTCAGGCGTTTTGAGCCACCATGCGCGCATAAAGGACCGACTATGGACTTGAAAAACCGTTAACGCCAAGCCACCAAAAAGAGCTGACAAGAAAGTTGGCACGAATCGTGTCACGATTTTCACAAATGGCGTTTGTAGCCAAAATCGTGCCCGAATCTTGGCACGAATCGTGGCACGAATCGGGCCTACGAAGGTACGAAGGTACTAAATCTCTCATTAAATAATATTAAATGATGATACCATCATATTTATATACCTCTCGGGCCGGATAAGATAATATAATATACGAATGATTATAAGTGCGCCACGGTAATAAGATATATGGTATGAATAGTTACACATATATCATCATTTCATTCATTCGTAAATTATTATTTACCTCCGAACGAAGGTATTACACTGGTATTACATACAGGAGTTATAATACTTAAATAATCATATATATAAGAAACTGCACGAGTTTCGTAACCGTATGGACACGAGTTACGTATTTAAATTATTACGAAGATATATAAAAATACCTTCATATGAAGGTATTCAACTGGTATTTATACCTCCGAAACTTACGAACGAACGAACGAATTTGTGTACGGCCAGTAACACTTAATAATACAAATATGATGATGAATATACAGATAGATATGAACCCATCGCAGTCAATGCAAGTTTGCGACGTCATGTTTTCTTCTGAACCGATTTTGAGATATGCGAACCGATTCGAATCGATCGATCAACGCGCGGTTTCAAATAGAACCGTTTTTTTTCGGGCCGAAGGGTGCCGAAATTTTTCACCCACGGCACCCCGGTCAAAAGTCCAGCGCGTTCTCGTCTTTGTCGAATGTAATGTGGTGATTAGTCGCGCGCGCGTGCACGCAGCCACGCCGCGTCGACTAGGGATTAGAGGCTCATCCGCCTGTGATCCCCCACCTATGGTCGAAACCTGCTGATCGCCCCGAGTAGGACACATGCGCGCCTCTCCTTCGAGCGCGCGCACCCCTGCTCAGCCCGTACGCCGTGCAGCATGTGCCCATAACGCATCTCCCCAGAGCCCCGCGACACGCGCCTCGCTGGTAGCGCGAGTGGGGGCGGGGGCGGCGTCGCCTGCGCGGCGGCGTAGGGTGCTGTCGAAGCGGAGGGCGCGCGCGTCCCTCCCCCCGAGCGCGCGTCGTGGTACCCATATCCGCGCAACGCACAGTGTGCGTACCCTGGCATTGGTCCCCGTCGGTCCATCGGTTTCCTCGTCGTGAACCGCGCGGGTCCTGAGTAGGGACCTAATAGAGGGAATCTCGCCGGTAATAATATAAAAGACACGAAGGGACCAAATAAAGCACTATATATGGTAGCTAGCTAGGGTACGTATTCAATTCATCCACATTCCGAAGGTACCTTCGTACATTCATTCGTGGTCTACGAAGGTATATATATATTATATTTATATACCTTCGTTCGGTAACTATTATTACCTTCGAAGGTACGAAGTAAGGTAGACTACCTTCGTTCGAAGGTAGATATCAACGCCATGCAACGCTCAACAACACACCGCACGCCTTCAGAGTTACCAGTTGCGCTGATTCCATGTGCTTGGGTGCTCGAGACAACCAACTATTGCAATATGGCGATCGCGCATAGTTAGATGCCGTGGACGATTCATCGCGAGTTTATGAGTCAGTTATCGACGAACAGTGACCTTACATTATGGGAGTGGGTCACGAGGCATGGTGGCTCGGCCCCAAAAGCACGTTTATCTGATGCATATCCACGGACTGTGATCGCTGCTGAGAATGTGAATGGCGCACAGGACGGCGGGGATACCATTTTTTCAATTCCCATCACTTGTTTGATGACACCTGCCGCCGCTTTCGCCGATGTGACATATGGAAAAGTTTTCGAGTTGTTTGCAGCTCATCAAAGCGTCGAGGACCGTACAGTTTTAGTTTTCTTTCTCGCTATTGAGCGACAAAGAGGCATGACATCGCATTGGGGACCTTACATTCGTGAACTTCCCAGCATTTTTTCGAACCCACTGAACTGGTCCCGCGCTGAAACCCTTCGACTTGCCGGAACTAGACTAGGGGGCGCGACAAAATTTCATGATTGTGCACTGCTGCAGCTCACAGAAGTATGTGTTCCTGCTTTCATCGCCATTTTGCGAGCGCAGCTAATTTTATCGGCGAATACGAAAGCGATAGCATCGGGAGCGATATCCCTGGCACAAGATGCCCTATCCCCGGATCGCTTAGCATGGTCACACAGCTGTGTTTCGAGTCGTGCTTTCTCCTTATTCTTAAACGGCCAAAGAACAATTGCTTTGGTTCCCCTTGGTGATATGCTTGATCACTCTCCAGATGCGCAAATCGAATGGCGCACCGATGATACAGCTGGACAATTTTTAATTATCTCGCATGATCGTTTGCCAGCTGGATCGATCATGTTCAACAACTACGGCGCAAAAAGCAACGAGGAACTGATTCTGGGTTACGGTTTTTTCATGAAATCAAGTGTGCTTGAAACATTGTATGTAAGGCTCGCAGTTGATGACATGAACGAGATGCGTTGTCGAGATAATCGAGGCTACGATTGCGACCACATGAGCATCACCTCCGGCGATATTGGCGAGAATTTCCTCTCTCGGCGGCTTGCTCACGGGCATTATCTTAGCACCCGTTCACCCGTACCCCCTACATTTCTTACCTCCTCAAGAATACTGATGATGTCCCCTACTGAACTGTATACTTGGAGATGTAGAACGTGCGAGGGCAGCGACGAAAGTCAGCTTAAAACTAAAGTTGGCTTTAATCAACATGATCGTGCGACATTCCGCATTTTGCAACAACTGGTTGGATTGCTTCGCAAAACATCTAAACACATCTCACGGTACAAGCGTCTAGCGCCTAAGCACCAAAATCATATTAACGAAAATGTTCGTTGTCTCGTCGCTTGGATTACAAAGGAATATCGATATTCACAGCTTGAAATTGCGCACGCTGTGCTTCGAAGCCTTCGTTTGCACTGTAGCGAGCTCATGCACAACTGTGATGCTGTAAAGGAGGCGGGCGCAGTGGATAATTGTAGTGCCTTCATCACTACGAGAAGTGATCCTTCGGGGGCTTGGGAAGAAATAAATACGGTGTACAGAGAATGGGAGTGTAATATCGGAGTAGAAAAGATCTCTGCTGCACTTCTGCCATTTTTAAGTCATCAGGGACAGATACAACATGGACTTCGGGTATCCATCCCTATAACGCACGGCGACATAATAGGTCGTGTGCCAACATGTGCGCTACTGGTCGCATCACACGCATTGAATGAAATATGCGTGGGGGTAAACTCTGACGAGCAGGAGGAGGTTGCGCTGGCAGTCGCCCTTATGTTGTGTGCGATAAACGAATCAAATGCGTTCAACCCCTTTGCAAAGTGGCTACTTTGTCTGCAAAGCGCCACAACATTCGTGGAAGCTGAGGTACTAGACAACAGCTTGGATGTGGCATGTGGTAACGAGGCAACGTGTTTCCGCAAACAATATGACGGCGAGCTAAACTTCTTGAAATCCGCCGGGTTGCCGCTGCACAATGTCGATGAATCGGGGCTCGATTTCTTGTATTCAAAGGCACGCCTGGTTGTTTCCAAACAGGCCCTCAGGCTGCCACGTGCAGCAGAGACTCTAGAACCGTCTGTCTCTGGGCATCTAGCACTTGTGCCTTTCCTTGGTTTCTTTCCACGTGCATTTCATTTTTCAATCGGCACGTTTCGTTGGGCGTATGGCCGAAATGAACGCTATCTGCCGGACGAATACCGAGGTGGTTGGCACCTGGAGCTATCGTCATCATGTGATCTTACTGTTGACACCTGCTTTGTAACGCCACTTGCAGAATGTTCTTCAGCGTCCCCGGAATCAGATGTGACGCGGAGCGCTCTGACGCTACCCGAACCGATAAAACCAAACATGAAGATACCACTCAAAACTTCATTAGGGGATGATCAAAAGTTAATCCTGGAAGGACTTCTTCAGTCCTGGAAGTCACATGAACTATGTTTTCAACTGGCGGATACGGATGAGCAGTTACGTCACCGAAAAGAGGATCTGCTCCGCATCACTGGACTAGGCAGTATTCATCATGTCACCCTCATTCCTTCCCCGGCACGACTCTGCGCGGCACTTGGGATATGTGCAACCAATCGCAGTGCAATCTTTCACGAAACTGATATCTGTCTCAAGTCCTGTGCTGATGCAATGATATTTGGCTCAGAATCACTTAACCTAGCTCATAGTACCGAGAAGCCACCAGATTGTCAACGCGATTCTACTGCCACGGGATATCAGTACGACCACTCATGCGAGCCGTATAAGAGCTCCCCTACTTTGCTGGCGACCACTCTCATCAGCCGCGATGCGTCTTCCAACGAGGCTATGCCTAAGGCAGAGAGTGAACTAGTTTTCTCGTCCAAGGTCTTGATGAATCTTTCAAACAAGAATGTTTCGAGGATTCTGAGGAACCTCTTACGACGTTTACTGCTGTATCCGAATTCAAAAGATTCGCCACCTTTTCGCAAGAACGTCCTTGAATTCTGGCGAAAAGATTTTGGAAAATGGTGAGATGAACATTATTAATAATACAATAGACCATTATTGTGAGAACGCGCGGGTCAGGCGCCGGGCCCGCACGTGATAGGATTGTACCAAAATGATGTGCGCGTTTTGAGTGCGTGTCTGGACGGCATTTGGAGACAAAAACAGTGAACCCCTGATGAGGGCCTCAACACATGCGTGTCGGATAATAAGTCACCCCCGTCCAGGTGACAATCAATAAGAATATATTCTGGATTTCAGGCAGCTGTGGACACCCCTGAGGGGAAAATTTTCAGATTTGTCCGCCCGGTTGAAAATTTTCAGATAAACTCGTCATTCTTGAGTTAATCCTCCCATACGGTAGTAGTAGTAGTAGTAGTAGTAGTAGTAGTATCTCCGGGGTGTCCACAGCTGCCTGAAATCCAGAATACCAGGTAAGGTATAAATATATATTAAAACTAATAAAATAATATCATAAAATAATAATAAAATACGAAACCCACTTTATATTATTCGGCATAGCCGATATTACACGACCTGAACTTCCAAAATGTAATAACAATCACCTGGTATAATATATATCGTTTATCAAGTAAGGTTGAAGGTCTATGCGTCCCGTACATTGTCGACATTTTTGACACCATTAAATCAAGAACGATGGTCTATCCGTCCCATACATTGTCGACATTTTTGACATCATTAAATCAAGAACGATGGTCTAGCGCTACTCATAGTTGTCCACATTTTTGAATTTTTAGCTCGAGAATCTTGAGT